>NC_090334.1:7305153-7651312 GCF_035084215.1 Heptranchias perlo
AAGCTACACGAATACACATCTCAGGCAGGCCCAAGTCAATTCATGTGTGTTTTAATTTTGATTCCTGTCAAAAGGAAAGTTTAATATGTTCATTGTTTAAATGGCCCAAAGCAATTCATTTCAAATTGCCTGCCCCATGGACACCAGACTTGTTCTCCAAGTATTATCTGTGTTTGAACACTGCCAATCTATGTAATTAACAGCGCTAGCTTGTTAATGTAATTGTTCTGACATGTCTTCATAGGTTCTTGAACAGATAGTTTAAGCTACTTCGCATAGATCATAGAACAAAGCCAGTCTGGTCTGGAGGAGCGCAGAGATCTTGGAGGGTTGTAGGGCTGGAGGAGGTTACAGAGATAGGGAGGGCCAAGGCCATGGAGGGATTTTAAAACAAGCATGAAAACAACTTGAGTTCATCCAAATCTCTGCTGTCCATATCCTAACTCGCACAAAATCCCGTTCTCCCATCACCCCTGTACTCACTGACCTACATTGGCTCCCGGTCCTGCAACACCTCAATTTTAAAATTCTCATCCTTTCAAATCCCTCCATGGCCTCGCCCCTCCCTATCTCTGTAACCTCTTCCAGCCCTACAACCCTCCGAGATCTCTGCGCTCCTCCAATTCTGGCCTCTTCCGCATCACCAATTTTCATCGCTCCACCATTGGTGGCCGTGCCTTCAGCTGCCTAGGCCCTAAGCTCTGGAATTCCCTCCCTAAACCTCTCTGCCTCTCTCTCCTCCTTTAAGACGCTCCTTAAAACCTACCTCTTTGACCAAGCTCTCGGTCACCTGTCCTAATATCTCCTTATGTGGGTCGGTATCAAATTTTGTTTGATAATTGCTCCTGTGAAGCGCCTTGGGATGTTTTACTACGTTAAAGGTGCTATATAAATGTAAGTTGTTTTTGTTGTTGTTGATACTCTGCTTGCCAAAGGCCAGGAGAATTACTTAGCAGCATGTAAGCTATTAAATAGTGCCAAGGGTTCTCTGTTTGATCTCAGGGTCTCACTATCATTTACCTACATCCTGGGCAGGTAAAGACACACTCCAGTACATAAGGGCCCTGCAAGCCTCTGATGCCTGTGTGCGTACATGTATGTGTATGTGTGTGTCAGTCTGCTTGTGTATGCATTTTGGCACAAGTGTGTATGCATGTGGATGTGGAAGCATGCATGTGGGTGAGATATAATTACTGTTGAATAATCACTTTTGTTGATTCTCGATCCATTCTGATCCTTGAATGTTATTGTTGTGTTCAAAAATGAGTCAGAAATTGGGTGGAACTCCTGTTGAAGAAAGTGATGATTTAGATGATTGCAGTTCCTAATGTAATAATCAGTGAAGTACACGCAGTGGATATTTAATGGCTATCCATTGTACATCATCTGATGCCAGGAGTAAAGAACAAGTTATAAGTTTGCTACTCACCAGCGCGATATTTATACTGTAGTTACCAACTGTGTACATATTGTGTACATGTCGCAATCCAGTTAAATGAGCATAAATTTATTTCATTTAACAAAGTGCATAATATGTAATTATTGTTGTAGCCATTGCAAGTATTCATTACACCAATTTAAAAGTCTGTATAAGTTAGGTTCACCTCTCTTGAGAGATGTTTGTCTGCCATTTTGGAAATCCTGTAAGCGAAGATTGGTGATGTAGCTTTTTGGAACCTCAAAACATTGCCTGCCTTTCGAAAAGTTACAAATATAGTGGAGGGGAGGGGTGGTGATTTGCACAGTAGTTTAATAGATGAATGCACCACAGATTGCCTCTGAAAGCTGTATTCAAAAGCAGACTGTAAATCTGCTCTCCCTAGTAGTTGCAAGGGTCCCATGTGGAATGAATTTAGAAGGTAACAACTGAAGGCTAACATCTTTTACATGGAATCTACATCTCCAAATCAGGCCATTCGGCTCAACTAGTCTATGCCAGTGTTTATACTCCATACGAACCTTCTCCCACTCCATTAACCTATTCTCTCTATTCTCTTCTGCCCCATGTATGCATCAAGCCTCCCCTTAAATGCATCAATGCTAGCTGCTTCAACCACTTCATGTGGCAGCGAATTCCACATTCTCACCACTCTGTGTATAAAGAAATAGCTTCTAAATTATTTACTTGATCTTTTAGTGGCTATCATATATTTATGCCTCCTTGTTCTGGACTCATCCACAAGCAGAAACAATTTTTCCATATCCACCTTGTAGAAATAATAATTTTAAAAACTTCTATCATGTCTCTTCTTAAACTTCACTTTTCCAGAGAAAAGAACCCCAGCATGCTCATTTATCCCTGATAGTTGCATCCTCTCAATTCTGGTAACATCTCTGTAAATATTCTCTGTACTTTCTCCAGTGCTTCAATATCCTTGTGCTATGGAGACCAGACCTGTGGTCTAACCAAGCTTCTATATAAATTTAACATGACCTTTTGTATTCCATTCCTACAGAAATGAACCCCAGTATTTTGTTTGTACAACTTATGTTGCTACTCTTAGGAACATAGGAACAGGAATAGGCCATTCTCCCCTCCAGCCTGTGATAGAATCATAGTATCGTACAGCCACTTGACTTGTGTGCGGACAACACAGTGTGAACGGAGAGTTTGGTAAGTGTGGGAGTTTAAGGGATAATCTCTTTAAAATCTAGTGCATATTGCTTTCAACTGTTTAAGTTCAATTTTAAAGTTTAAATTTTTAAGTTTCTGTCAGGCTTCAGCAGAGAGAGCTGCTGCAGCAAGTTAATTGGTTAGCTAGATTAAACTGGTACTTGAAGGTGGGGCAGGCCTGACTCATCTGAGTCACAAACTGTAGAAATACAGGGGCCTATCAGTGCGACAGCACGGTGTGCGGACAACACAGTGTGAACGGAGAGTTTGGTAAGTGTGGGAGTTTGGTGAAGTGGGGGAAGGAGGTGCTGCTTTACCTTGCTTTTCCGAACTTTTTCCCCAGAGCGGCAGTGGACCTGAGAGTAGAAGACTGAGATTGGGGAATAAAAGCAGCAGCAGACCTGCAACAAGAGACAACTACTGTGCAACGTCACAGGTGAGGCAGGTGAGTCCGAGAGGTGAGCACAGTATAAAAGGAGAGACCTAGAGCGGGAGGAGAGCTTGAGAGTCTAAGGCAAGTCATGGCAGCACAGCACGGACCCGTGATATGCTCCTCCTGCACTATGTGGGAAGTCATGGACACTACCAGTGTCCCTGGCAACCATGTGTGCAGGAAGTGTGTCCAGCTGCAGCTACTGGCTACCGTCTTTCGGAGCTGGAGCTGCGGGTGGATTCGCTGTGGAGCATCCGCGATGCTGAGAATATTGTGGATAGCACGTTCAGTGAGGTGGTCACACCGCAGGTAAAGATTACACAGGCAGAAAGGAAATGGGTGACCGCCAGGCAGAGTAAAAGGACTAGGCAGGTAGAGCAGGAGTCCCCTGGGGCCATCTCCCTCTCAAACAGATATTCTGCTTTAGATAAGGACAAATCCAATCCGGCCAATTACCGCCCCATCAGTCTGCACTCAATCATCAGCAAAGTGATGGAAGGTGTCGTCGACAGTGCTATCAAGCGGCACTTACTCACCAATAACCTGCTCACCGATGCTCACTTTGGATTCCGCCAGGACCACTCGGCTCCAGACCTCATTACAGCCTTGGTCCAAACATGGACAAAAGAGCTGAATTCCAGAGGTGAGGTGAGAGTGACTGCCCTTGACATCAAGGCAGCATTTGACCGAGTGTGGCACCAAGGAGCCCTAGTAAAATTGAAGTCAATGGGAATCAGGGGGAAAACTCTCCAGTGGCTGGAGTCATACCTAGCACAAAGGAAGATGGTAGTGGTTGTTGGAGGCCAATCATCTCAGCCCCAGGACATTGCTGCAGGAGTTCCTCAGGGCAGTGTCCTAGGCTCAACCATCTTCAACTGCTTCATCAATGACCTTCCCTCCATCATAAGGTCAGAAATGGGGATGTTCGCTGATGACTGCACAGTGTTCAGTTCCATTCGCAACCCCTCAAATAATGAAGCAGTCCGAGCCTGCATGCAGCAAGACCTGGACAACATCCAGGCTTGGGATCATAAGTGGCAAGTAACATTCGCGCCAGATAAGTGCCAGGCAATGACCATCTCCAACAAGAGAGAGTCTAACCACCTCCCCTTGACATTCAACGGCATTACCATCACCGAATCCCCCACCATCAACATCCTGGGGGTCACCATTGACCAGAAACTTAACTCGACCAGCCATATAAATACTGTGGCTACGAGAGCAGGTCAGAGGCTGGGTATTCTGCGGCGAGTGACTCACCTCCTGACTCCCCAAAGCCTTTCCACCATCTATAAGGCACAGGTCAGGAGTGTGATGGAATACTCTCCACTTGCCTGGATGAGTGCAGCTCCAACAACACTCAAGAAGCTCGACACCATCCAAGATAAAGCAGCCCGCTTGATTGGCACCCCATCCACCACCCTAAACATTCACTCCCTTCACCACCGGCGCATTGTGGCTGCAGTGTGTACCATCCACAGGATGCACTGCAGCAACTCGCCAAGGCTTCTTCGACAGCACCTCCCAAACCCGCAACCTCTACCATCTAGAAGGACAAGAGCAGCAGTTACATGGGAACAACACCACCTGCACGTTCCCCTCCAAGTCACACACCATCCCGACTTGGAAATATATCGCCGTTCCTTCATTGTCGCTGGGTCAAAATCATGGAACTCCCCTCCTAACAGCACTGTGGGAGAACCGTCACCACACGGACTGCAGCGGTTCAAGAAGGCGGCTCACCACCACCTTCTCGAGGGCAATTAGGGATGGGCAATAAATGCCGTCCTTGCCAGCGACGCCCACATCCCGTGAACGAATATTAAAAAAATATACTGTTGGGGGAGATGGCTTATCAGGGGAAAGCAGCAAGAGCCAGGTTCGGGGCACCACGGGTGGCTCTGCTGCACAGGAGGGGAGGAAGAAGAGTGGCAGGGCTATAGTGATAGGGGATTCGATTGTAAGGGGAACAGGTAGGCTTTCCTGCAGCCGCAAACGTGACTCCAGGATGGTATGTTGCCTCCCTGGTGCCGGGGTCAAGGATGTCACGAAGCGGCTGCAGGGCATTCTGGAGGGGGAGGGTGAACAGCCAGTAGTCGTGGTACATATTGGTATCAACGACATAGGTAAAAAAAAGGGATGAGGTCCTGCAAGGTGAATTTAAGGAGTTAGGAGATAAATTAAAAAGCAGGTCTTCAAAGGTAGTGATCTCAGGATTACTACCAGTGCCATGTGCTAGTGAGTATAGGAACAGGAGAATACACAGGATGAATGCGTGGCTGCAGGGATGGTGTAGGAGGGAGGGATTTAGATTCCTGGGACATTGGGACCGGTTCTGGGGAAGGTGGGACCTGTACAAGCGTGACGGGTTACACCTGAGCAGGACCGGGACAAATGTCCTCGTGGGGGTGTTTGCTAGTGCTGTTGGGGAAGGTTTAAACTCGAGTGGCAGGGGGATGGGAACCTGAGCGGGGAGTCAGAAGGGAATAAATTTGAGAGGAGCAAGAGAGGGGAAGACCCAGGGGAAATCTACAATACAAATAGTACAAGCAGTTGTTCAAGAACAAGTGAAAGGGAAAAGCGTAGAGCAGCGGAAAGAAAGTGTACTTTAGGCACGACAGATAAAATAAAAACTAGAAGGCGTAAGGCGATTAACCCAGCATCAAAGCTGTGGCAGGGGGTTGGGAACCTGAGCAGGGAGACAGAGGAAAGCGTGTCAGGAAGGGACAGAAGGTATGGAGTAAAAGGTAAGGTGTTAAAAAAGGAAAAAGCAGGAACAAAGTGTCACAAAACATATTTGAAAGTTCTTTATCTGAATGCACGTAGCATTCGTAACAAAATGGACGAGTTAACAGCACAAATAACTACGTATGGGTATGATCTTGTGGCCATTACAGAAACATGGCTACAGGTTGACAACGACTGGGAATTAAATATGCCAGGGTATTTAACAATCAGGAAGGACAGGCAGGAAGGAAGGGGAGGTGGGATGGCTATGTTAATAAAGGAAGGAATCACTGTAATACAGAGAAATGATATTGGGACAAAGGATCAGGATAATGAAACAGTTTGGGTAGAGATAAGGAATAATAAGGGGAAAAAAACACTTGTGGGCGTAGTATATAGGCCTCCTAATAGTTGCAACTCTGCTGGAAGAAGTATTAATCAGGAAATAGTCGGGGCATGTAATCAGGGAACAGCTATAATTATGGGGGATTTTAACTATCATAGTAACTGGACAAATCAAATTGGGCAGGGCAGCCTTGAGGAAGAGTTTATTGAGTGTATTAGGGATGGATTTCTTGAGCAGTATGTAACTGATCCTACAAGGGAGCAAGCAACCTTGGACCTGGTCCTGTGTAATGAGCCTGGATTAATTAGTAATGTCCTAATTAAGGATCCCCTTGGAATGAGTGACCATAACATGGTTACATTCCATATCCAATTAGAGGGTGAGAAGGTTGGTTCTCAAACAAGCGTACTGAGCTTGAATAAAGGAGACTATGATGGTATGAGAGCGGAATTGATTAAAGTGGACTGGGAAAATAGATTAAAGGGTAAGACGGTACATGAGCAGTGGTGTTCATTTAAGGCATTATTTTACAACTTTCAAAAAATATATATTCCACTGAGGAAAAAAGGGTGTAAAGGAAATGACAGCCATCCGTGGCTAAGTAAAGAAATTAAGGATAGTATCCGACTAAAAACAAGGACATATAAGTTGGCCAAACTTAGTGGGAGGATAGAAGATTGGGAAGTCTTCAAAATACGGCAAAAAGTAACTAAAGGATTGATTAAGAAAGGGAAGATAGATTATGAAAATAAATTAGCAAAAAATATAAAAACAGATAGCAAGAGTTTCTACAGTTACACAAAAAGAAAAAGGGTGGCTAAGGCAAATGTAGGTCCCTTAGAGGATGAGACCGGGAAATTAATGGTGGGAAACAGAGAGATGGCAAAAATGCTGAACAAATATTTTGTTTCAGTCTTTACGGTAGAGGACACTAAGAATATCCCAACACTGGACAAACAGGGGGCTCCGGGGGGGGAGGAGCTAAATACGATTAAAATCACTAATTATCACTAAGGTACTCAGTAAATTAATGGGACTCAAGGCGGATAAATCCCCTGGACCTGATGGCTTACATCCTAGGGTCTTGAGGGAAGTGGCAGTAGGGATTGTGGATGCTTTGGTAATAATTTTCCAAAATTCTCTGGACTCGGCAAAGGTCCCGGCAGATTGGAAAACTGCTAATGTAACACCCTTATTTAAAAAGGGTAGAAGGCAGAAGGCTGGAAATTATAGACCAGTCAGCCTAACATCTGTGGTGGGTAAAATTTTGGAGTCTATTATTAAGGAGACAGCAGCAGAACATTTGGATAAACATAATTTAATAGGACAAAGTCAGCATGGCTTTACAAAGGGGAAGTCATGTCTGACAAATTTGCTTGAGTTCTTTGAGGACATAACGTACAGGGTGGATAAAGGGGAACCAGTGGACGTAGTATATTTAGACTTCCAGAAGGCATTCGACAAGGTGCCACATAAAAGATTATTGCTCAAGATAAAGAATCACTGGATTGGGGGTAATATTCTGGCATGGGTGGAGGATTGGTTATCTAACAGGAAGCAGAGAGTTGGGATAAATGGTTCATTCTCGGACTGGCAACCAGTAGCCAGTGGTGTTCCGCACCGGTCGGTGCTGGGTCCCCAACTCTTCACAATCTATATTAACGATTTGGAGGAGGGGACCGAGTGTAACATATCAAAGTTTGCAGATGATACAAAGATGGGAGGGAAAGTAGAGAGTGAGGAGGACATAAAAAACCTACAAGGGGATATAGACAAGCTGGGCGAGTGGGCAGAGATTTGGCAGATGCAATACAATATTGGAAAATGTAAGGTTATGCACTTTGGCAGGAAAAATCAGAGAGCAAGTTATTATCTTAATGGCAAGAAACTGGAAAGTACTGAAGTACAAAGGGATCTGGGGGTCCTAGTGCAAGAAAATCAAAAAGTTAGTATGCAGGTGCAGCAGGTGATCAAGAAGGCCAACAGAATGTTGGCTTTTATTGCTTGGGGGATAGAATATAAAAACAGGGAGGTATTGCTGCAGTTATATAAGGTATTGGTGAGACCGCACCTGGAATACTGCATACAGTTTTGGTGTCCATACTTAAGAAAAGACATACTTGCTCTCGAGGCAGTACAAAGAAGGTTCACTCGGTTAATCCCAGGGATGAGGGGGTGGACATATGAGGAGAGGTTGAGTAGATTGGGACTCTACTCATTGGAGTTCAGAAGAATGAGAGGCGATCTTATTGAAACATATAAGATTGTGAAGGGGCTTGATCGGGTGGATGCGGTAAGGATGTTCCCAAGGAAGGGTGAAACTAGAACTGGGGGGCATAATCTTAGAATAAGGGGTTGCTCTTTCAAAACTGAGATGAGGAGAAACTTCTTCACTCAGAGGGTAGTAGGTCTGTGGAATTTGCTGCCCCAGGAAGCTGTGGAAGCTACATCATTAAATAAATTTAAAACAGAAATAGACAGTTTCCTAGAAGTAAAGGGAATTAGGGGTTACGGGGAGCAGGCAGGAAATTGGACATGAATTTAAATTTGAGGTTAGGATCAGATCAGCCATGATCTTATTAAATGGCGAAGCAGGCTCGAAGGGCCGATTGGCCTACTCCTGCTCCTATTTCTTATGTTCTTATGCCTGTGCCGGCTATCCAATTAGTCCCACTCCCTTGTTCTTTCCCCATGGTCCTGCAATTTTATCCCCTTCAAATTTAATGGAAAATTCTCATCCTTGATGGAGACGGGACTGAGAGACACCAGTCAATACACATATATCTCCCTGAGAGAGAGGGGACTGAGAGACACCAGTCAATACACAGATATCTCCCTGAGAGAGAGGAGACTGAGAGACACCAGTCAATACACAGATATCTCCCTGAGAGAGAGGGGACTGAGAGACACCAGTCAATGCACAGATGTCCCCCTGAGTGAGAGGGGACTGAGAGACACCAGTCAGTGTACAGACATCTCCCTGAGAGAGAAGGGACTGAGAGACACCAGTCAGTGTACAGACATCTCCCTGAGGGAGAGGGGACTGAGAGACACCAGTCAGTGTATAGATATCTCCCTGAGGGAGAGGGGACTGAGAGACACCAGTCAGTGTATAGATATCTCCCTGAGAGGGGACAGAGAGACACCAGTCAGTGTATAGATATCTCCCTGAGAGGGGACAGAGAGACACAAATGACATCCTTCCCAAAGTGTGGTGCCCAGAATTGGACACAATACTCCAGTTGAGGCCTAATTGGTGATTTATAAATGTTTACAATAACTTCCTTGCTTTTGTAGTCTGTGCCTCTCTTTATAAAGCCAAGGATCCCACATGCTTTTTTAACAGCCTTTTCAATTTGTCCTGCATTCTTCAAAGACTTGTGTATGTGAACCCACAGGTCTCTCTGTTCCTGCACTCCTTTTAAAATTGTACCATTTAGTTTATATTGCTCCTCATTCTTCCTCCCAAAATGCATCAACATTGGTAGCACTTTAGCCTGTGTTCGAGCTCCATACCAGGGTTTGAGATCATAAACTAAGCTGCGACTCCAGTACAATAATGGAGATGTGGTCAATTGAGGGAGGTGTTCTCTTTTAAATGAAATGTTAAATCAGAAGTTTTCTTTCTGATTATGTAAGTGTCTGGAAAAGACCCCATGATGTCATTCAAGGAATTCTCCTGGTGTCCTGGCCAATACCTTTCCATCAAACAATGCCATCAAAAACAGATTATCAGGAATTGATGTTTCTGGTGTACAATAGTTGCCACATTTACCTACACATGTGGGGTATCTTTGGGGTTGAGATAGCTCCAAGATGACAGCCTAGTAATGGGAGTAATAAATTCACTTCATATTTTAAACTTTAAATAGGGTCGTTTGTGATGCTCTACCACTTTCAAAGACTGAATTGAGATCCTATTGCAGCATAACATAGTCCAGTACCCAATAGCAATTACCAAAGGTTTGCTTTTTTACACAGTTGTGTTATCTGGATCTCAAGGCAACAGTAGACACTCTCAAAAGGTGGGAGGTGTGATCTAAAATGAGAGTCAAAATACTCTAGGATAAGAAGGTTAGAAAAGATTCAAATGTTAGGTGAGATAGATTGGTGAAAAACGAGCCTATCATGTCATAAGAAAGGCAAGAGTTAATTATTCTGGAAAACAATATGTGGATCTGGGGCTTACCTGGGGGTAAATTTAAACCCCCAACAACGGGTGGGTTGGGCATGGGTGGGTAGTAAAAATACTCCCAGTGCCTTTGGATGCGTGCGTGCTTCTGACATCCAGAAGTCCTGCCGATTTTAGGAAATTTAAAGGGCCTATTGAGGTCCTTAAAGCACTTAATCCTGTTAACTTTTTGTGTGTTGACTTACACGAACCATTTTAACTTCTTCTGAACGTGTCTCCCGTGGCCTCTGAAACACGCCATAGAAATGGAGGCGAGTTGCAGTCGGCCTCATTTGGACCTTTGAACCAGTGATTGATAGATGTGAATAAAATTGATAGTTCCGCAATCAATTCTCTCAGGCAAATCTTAGCATTCTTAGCGTTTAGACTGAGATTTCTTTGTTCACACTCAGAATTCTTGTGTTCACACATATTTACCAACATTTTGGACCCCCTCAAACTGACAACGTCAGGATGGGGGGGTGGGTGGGGGGTGCGGGGAGCAATGGATTTATTCTACGGTACGTCTGAGGAGGAGGGATGGCGTGCAGTTCTGGAGTTGCAGCTCTACAGGACAGAGGTCCGCCACAAGGACGTGCAGAAGAGAAGAGAGAAGACCAATGGGAAGGGCCGACATTGCAGGAGGGACTACCCATGTGAGAGGGTGCACAGGCGTAGACTGAGCTTCTTGGACCTCAGAGGAGCAGTGCCTACGAAGGCTCAGATTGAGTCGCCAGGTGGTCGCAGACCTCTGTACGCTGCTTCATGCAGACCTGCTCCCGGCTGGGCCTGGTGGCCAAGCATTGCCCGTCACAGTTAAAGTCACAATTGCTCTCAATTTTTTCGCCTCCGGTTCCTTCCAGAATGCCACCGGTGACATCACCAGGGTCTCAGTCGTCTGCACATAAGTGTAAACGACAGATCACGGATGGCTTGTTTGCCAAGGCATCTGATTACGTCAACTTCCCCATCGACGATATCAGCCAGACTGAGAGGGCAGTGAATTTCCACTCTCTGACTGGCTTCCCATGGGTGCAGGGCACAATTGATTGCACACACGGAGCAATCCGAGGGCCTGCACATGAGCCAGGGCTGTTCATCAACCAAAAGGGATTTCACTCCATCGATGTGCAACTGGTTTGTGACCACCGGAGGAGGTTTCTGCACGTGTGAGCCAAATTCCCTGGCAGCTGCCGTGATTCCTTCATTTCGCACGAGTCCAACATCCCAGACCTCTTCCACGCACAAGACAGACTGAAGGACTGGCTCCTTGGAGACAAGCAATACCCCCTGCAGACGTGGCTCATGACACCTCTGAGAAAAGCCACCAATGAGACACAACTGCGGTACAACGACAATCACATCATCACCAGGTCTGTCATTGGATAAAAGCAGCAGCAGACCTGCAACAAGAGAAAACTACTGTGCGATGTCACAGGTGAGGCAGGAGAGTCCGAGAGGTGAGGACAGTATAAAAGGAGAGACTGAGAGCGGGAGGAGAGTCTGAGAGGTGAACGCAGGGTAAATCTGAGGCAAGTCATGGCAGCACAGCTCCCACCCGTGATGTGCTCCTCCTGCACTATGTGGGAAGTCATGGACACCACCAGTGTCCCTGGCGACCATGTGTGCAGGAAATGTGTCCAGCTGCAGCTACTGGCTAACCGCATTTCGGAGCTGGAGCTGCGGGTGGATTCACTGTGGAGCATCCGTGATGCTGAGACTATCGTGGATAGCACGTTCAGTGAGGTGGTTACACCGCAGGTAAAGATTACACAGGCAGAAAAGAAATGGGTGACCGCCTGGCAGAGTAAAAGAACTAGGCAGGTAGAGCAGGAGTCCCCTGGGGCCATCTCCCTCTCAAACAGATATACTGCTTTGGATACTGTTGGGGGAGATGGCTTATCAGGGGAAAGCAGCAAGAGCCAAGTTCGTGGCACCACGGGTGGCTCTGCTGCACAGGAGGGGAGGAAGAAGAGTGGCAGGGCTATAGTGATAGGGGATTCAATTGCAAGGGGAACAGATAGGCGTTTCTGTGGCTGCAAATGTGACTCCAGGATGGTATGTTGCCTCCCTGGTGCTTGGGTCAAGGATGTTGCGGAGCGGCTGCAGGACATTCTGGACGGGGAGGGTGAACAGCCAGTAGTCGTGGTCCATATCGCCACCAACAACATAGGTAAAAAAAGGGATGAGGTCCTGCAAGGTGAATTTAAGGAGTTAGGAGATAAATTAAAAAGCAGGACTTCAAAGGTAGTGATCTCAGGATTACTACCAGTGCCACATGCTAGTGAGTATAGGAACAGGAGACTAGACCAGATGAATGCGTGGCTGCAGGGATGGTGTAGGAGGGAGGGATTCAGATTCCTGGGACATTGGGACCGGTTCTGGGGAAGGTGGGACCTGTACAAGCGTGACGGGTTACACCCGAGCAGGACTGGGACCAATGTCCTCGCGGGGGTGTTTGCTAGTGCTGTTGGGGAAGGTTTAAACTAGAGTGGCAGGGGGATGGGAACCTGAGTGGGGAGTCAGAAGGGAGTAAAGTTGTGAGCAGCAAGAGAGGGGAAGACCCAGGAGGAATTTACAATACAAATAGTACAAACAGTTGTTCAAGAACAAGTGAAAGGGAAAAGCGTAGAGCAGCGGAAAGAAAGTGTACTTTAGACACTACAGATAAAGTGAAAACTAGAAGGCATAAGGCGATTAACCCAGCATCAAAGCTGAAGGTCAGGCAAGGGTGTGTGGCCCAACTAAGAGTTCTATATACAAACGCATGGAGTAAAGGGAATAAATTAAATGAACTACAGGTTCAAATTCAAATTGGAGGGTATGACTTGATAGCTATTACTGAGACATGGCTGCAGGATGGTCAGGATTGGGAACTAAATATACCGGGTTATAAGCTCTACAGGAGAGATAGGGAAAATGGAAGAGGGGGAGGAGTAGCCTTAGTGATTAGAGATGAAATCACTTCAATGATAATGGAGGATATAACGAGAGGTAAGCAGCCAACCTTATGGGTTGAATTGAGAAATAGGAAAGGATCTAAGACTATAGTGGGAGTTGTGTATAGGATCCCTGGCAGCAGCTCTGAAGTGCTAGATTGTATAAATGCAGAGATTAGACAAGCGTGTAAGAAAGGCATAGTGGTCTTAATGGGGGAACTTTAACCTTCACATAGATTGGGAAAAGCAGACTAGCAACTGTCAGAAAGGTAGTGAATTTCTTGAGCGTGTCCGGGATAGTTTTCTGCAGCAGTATGTCCTAGAGGCAACAAGGGGGCAAGCCATACTAGATTTAGTAATGAGTAATGAACCAGATTTGGTTAACAGCTTAACTATGCGTGAACATCTATCCAATAGCGATCATAACATGATCGAGTTCAATGTAGTGTTTGAAAGGGAAAAAAGTGAGTCAGCTGCTAAGATTCTAGACTTGGGTAAGGCCGACTTCAATGGGATGAGACAGAGACTGTCCACCGTAAACTGGGCAAATCTGTTAATGGGTAAAACGACTGATGATCAGTGGGAAATGTTTAACGTGATACTGAATTGGTTTATACCCCTGAGGGGCAAGAACTCTACTTGCCAAAAAAAACAGCCGTGGACAACTAAAGAGGTAAGGGACAGTATAAGACATAAGGAAAGGGCATACAAAAAGGCAAAAAATGGCACAGATCCTGGCGAATGGGAAAGATACAAAGATCAACAAAGGGTCACAAAACAGATAGTAACAGCTACAAAAAGAGAGTATGAAAAGAAACTCGCAAGGGATATCAAAACCAATACAAAGAACTTTTATAGTTATATTAAGAAAAAGAGGGTGGTCAAGAGCAGTGTTGGCCCCATAAAAACTGAAAGTGGGGATATTGTCATTGACAATGGGGAAATGGCGGACATGTTGAATAATTACTTTGCGTCAGTATTTACAGTAGAAAAAGACGATAGCATGCCGGAAATCCCAAGAAAACTAATATTGAATCAGGGACAGGGACTCGATAAAATTAACATAAGTAAAACAACAGTAATGAAGAAAATAATAGCACTGAAGAGTGACAAATCCCCAGGACCAGATGGTTTCCATCCCAGGGTTTTAAAGGAAGTAGGTGAGCAGATTGCAGATGCCCTAACTATAATCTTTCAAAGTTCTCTAGATTCAGGAACTGTCCCTCTAGATTGGAAAATTGCACGTGTCACTCCGCTTTTTAAGAAAGGAGAGAGAGGGAAACCGGGGAATTATAGACCAGTTAGCCTAACATCTGTTGTGGGGAAAATGCTGGAGTCTATAATTAAGGATAGGGTGACTGAACACCTCGAGAATTTTCAGTTAATCAGAGAGAGCCAGCATGAATTTGTGAAAGGTAGGTCGTGCCTGACAAACCTGATTGAATTTTTTGAAGAGGTGACTAAAGTAGTGGACAGGGGAATGTCAATGGATGTTATTTATATGGTCTTCCAGAAGGCATTTGATAAGGTCCCACATAAGAGACTGTTAGTTAAGTTAGAAGCCCTTGGAATCGAGGGAAAAGTACGGACTTGGTTAGGAAATTGGCTGAGCGAAAGGCGACAGAGAGTAGGGATAATGGGTAATTACTCACATTGGCAGGATGTGACTAGTGGAGTCCAGCAGGAATCTGTCTTGGGGCCTCAATTATTCACAATATTTATTAACTACTTAGATGAAGGCATAGAAAGTCTCATATCTAAGTTTGCCGATGACACAAAGATTGGTGGCATTGTGAGCAGTGTAGATGAAAACATAAAATTACAAAGGGATATTGATAGATTTGGTGAATGGGCAAAACTGTGGCAAATGGAATTCAATGTTGACAAATGTGAGGTCATCCACTTTGGATCAAAAAAGGATAGAACAGGGTACTTTCTAAATGGTAAAAAGTTTAAAAACAGTGGATGTCCAAAGGGACCTTGGGGTTCAGGTACATAGATCATTGAAGTGTCATGAACAGGTGCAGAAAATAATCAATAAGGCTAATGGAATGTTGGCCTTTATATCTAGAGGGCAAGAGTACAAGGGGGCAGAAATTATGCTGCAGCTATACAAAACCCTGGTTAGACCGCACCTGGAGTACTGTGAGCAGTTCTGGGCACCGCATCTACGGAAGGACATATTGGCGTTGGAGGGAGTGCAGCGTAGGTTTACAAGGGTTAAGTTACGAGGAGAGATTACACAAATTGGGGTTGTATTCTCTGGAGTTTCGAAGGTTAAGGGGTGATCTGATTGAAGTTTATAAGATATCGAGGGGAACGGATAGGGTGGATAGAGAGAAACTATTTCCGCTGGTTGGGGATTTTAGGAGTCGGGGGCACAGTCTAAAAATTAGAGCCAGACCTTTCAGGAGTGAGATTAGAAAACATTTCTGCACACAAAGGGTTATTGAAGTTTGCAACTCTCTTCCGCAAATGGCAATTGACACTAGCTCAATTGCTAAATTTAAATGTGAGATAGATAGCTTTTTGGCAACCAAAGGTATTAAGGGATATGGGCCAAAGGCAGGTATATGGAGTTAGATCACAGATCAGCCATGATCTTATCAAATGGTGGAGCAGGCACGAGGGGCTGAATGGCCTACTCCTGTTCCTATGTTCCTATGAACAAGCCATAGGGATGTTGAAGATGCGTTTCAGGTGCCTGAATTGATCTGAGGGAGCCCTTCAGTACTCACCAATGAGGGTGTGTAGAATAATAGTCGTGTGTTGCACCCTGCACAATATCGCACAGCAGAGAGGGATACAGGTGGAGGAGCTCGAATATGCTCATGAAACACCTGCAACTGCGGCCAACATCGAAGAAGACAATGATGAGGAGGAGGAGGAGGAGGAGGACGACGGTGACCAACCCACCAGCAGAGCAGCGGCACTCATGTCTGCTTGTGATGCCAGGGAGTCACTCACACCTAATAGGTTCCCATAAGGAGATCCACAAACTGAAGATAGTGAACTACTCGGACCATCTGGAATGACCACTACCAACACCAGCTCCTCCTCCCCCTCGCCCCCACTCCAATTGCACAAATCAGTCCTTCAACCACACATACACCCATTGTAAACCCGTCCAATGGGTGGCATCAAGTCTTGGCGTTCATGATGAAGCACATGAAAGGGCACTTCCACAAAAGGGACTCAAGAATGGACAAGATGTGGCAGTGGTGGTTACAATTCTAACATTTAATGAGCATGTAAGATAAAACAAATATAAATGAAAAACATGACAGTCTGTTAGACACCCTTGTGCATTCCCTTGGTGATCACAAACCTTAGCCTTCCTCTTCCTCCTGCTTCTACATGGTGCATCCCCTGCGCCTTCAGCAGAGGTAGTGGCAGGTTACTCAGGTCCATGCCCTGACCGCTGAGATGCTCTCAGCCTATGCCCTCTGGGTTTTGGAGTCCGTGAGGGCCACACCAAGGTCTGCTCCACCTGCACCTGTGCAGGTGCAGACTTGGCCATCGGAAGAGGAGGCAGCATTGCGGGTACTGGTTGAGAGGGGGGCAATGGGTGAAAAGTGGGAGCACTTTGAGTCCCCACTTCCATGTCCCCTTTCGCCATCATCACTCTCCTGGGCCAGGACCACATCACTCCTACCACCCTGCTGGACAACAGCTTGGAGCACATCTGTGACACGGTCTAAGGTCACTGCTAAAGTATCTGTCTGCCTGTTTATGATGGCAGAAAGGTTGGCATCCAGTGTCCGCACGGCCTGAATGGACTCATTCGTGAGCCGTGCTTGAAGCTCAATGGAGACTGTTATTCTCTCCACCGCAGACATTCCCTCCCTTACCTGTGCCGCCATTCCACTAATGCAGGAGTCGGACTCCTCCGTCCTCTCCGCTATTGTTGGGAGTGTGCATGGCACGTCTTCCATTACCTCACAAAGGTGCAGCTGTATCTCTATCTTTCTCAATCTCAATGATGGCCCCCCGGGTTCAACATCTGCATCCAGCTGAGCAGAATTGGAAAGGAGTGCGCCCCCTGATGCGGACTCTCCACATCTGCCCCTGCCACCAGTGTCTGCTCGTGCTTGGTTGTGAGTGGTGAATTAGCAGGTGACATCCCAACTATCTGCCTAACAGGACCCACCAAAGTGCTAGGAGCTCCTCTGAGGAAGCACATTCTTCCATGGTGCCTGCCTCCTCATCAATCCTTGAAGACCCTGGAAGAGAACATAAAGCAATATTAAGAATCATCCCAGAAGTTAGTTTGCAATGTGCGTACTGAGGTCTGCAACAGGTCAATCATTGATAACATCAATTCATGGTGTTTGCAGGTTGCCAGTCTCGCCATCTCCAACAGGTAGGCATTTAGCCGTGCGGCTGAGCTCCAAGGCCTCCTCCTCTGCCTCTGTCAGGGGCACTATTTGTAGTGTCCCCTTCAGCCCTACTCCCGTGCATTTTGCTCTCCCTCCTCCTACAAACGGAGAAAGAACAAGCATGTGAGTGAGTGAGGATGACGTGGTCACCCGATGGATGCATTGCTTTGGGTGAGGCTGCCAATGAAAGAGATGCCTCAGAGGGTGAGTATCAGACAGATTGAACACATTGCATCAAGGTGGGGTGAGTGGGAGTGGTGGGTTCACAAATGGGGAGGTGAGGAAGTGCACAGAAAGTGAAGGTAAGTTGATAATGAGCCTTAAGTGGGTGTGAGGAGTGATGTGATGGAGTAGGCTTGGCAAAACAGAGTGAGAGGGGGTTGTTGTACACCACAGGATGTAAGTGAGTCAGTAACTGTACTCACCTTTCCTGACCAGGTTAGGTCATTAAATCGCTTCCTTCACTGTACCCATGTCTTTGCCACGGTGCTCCTGCTGCTCAGCTCCTCTGCCACCTCCAGCCAGGCCTTCTTGATGCCAGAGGCAGGGCACTTTCTCCTATCACCCGGGTACAGTATCTCCATCCTGCTCCTCACACCAGACAATAGCAACTCAAACAAAGAGTCATTAAACCGGAGTGCTGGCTTCGTCCTTTGATGCTCCATTTCTTCAAATTCCTCCTTTCTCCCTCAAAATCCATGGTTGCAATGTCGCTTTAAATACTCCAGTTCCCAGCACGTCATTCGGGTGTGCAGTGCGCCCGCTGCACAGCTTGAAGATGTGAAACTCGGAAGTCACATTAAGGGGCTTCAATTGAGTCGTGATCACATGAGCCAACACACGCAAAATTCTTCCGGGTTTCCCACACGACTATTCACACTCCTGCTGCGTTCTCACCGCCATGTTAAAATTTACCCCCTGATCACCCATGTGGGGTCAGAGAGGAATTTTTAACTCTGGACTCCTGAATTGGCTCCAGATCTGTCTTTTTTACCTCTCCCAAGTGGTGGTGGGAAAGCATGGGTGGCGTATGAACGTAAAACCAGCAGGAGGGTAGGGAGAACATATATGACCTTTTCTCAACACATATAAATAAACATATGATTAGCAAGAAAGGCCTGAGATACTGGGATGATTTACCCTGGATTATAAAAGCCTAAGAAGAGATTTAATAGGGGTTTATAACATTATGAAAGAGTTTGTGAACAGGGAAAGACTATTTTTTCTGGTTGGGGAGTCGTCAACTTGAAATTATCACAATGCTTCAAAATCTTATCCTTGTCTTTAAATCTCTCTATGGTCTTGCTCCTCCATAATCTCCTGCAACCATACAAGACCCCACTTCTGAACTCTTTGTTCCCCTGACTCCAGCCTCTTGTGCACCTCCCCTCCTTTGCCCCAGTATTGGCAGCTGTGCTTCTAGCTGCCTGGGCCCCATTTTATGGCAATCCCTCCCTAACCCCCCCACCCGCCCCGGTTCTCCACCTCTGTCTCCTCCTTTAAGACCCTCTTTAAAACCCATCTCATTGACCAACCATTGCCACCCCTCCTCATCTTTCATTCCTTTGCTCAGTGTCCACTTTCTTTATGTCTCTGTGAAGAACCGAGGGACATTGTTCTACATTATAGGTGGTATATAAATGTAAGTTCTTCTTCCAACACAAAGGTGTCCACATGTATCATCATCTACAATGTATAGGTTCTTTATGCTTTCTTATATCAATAGCAAATCAGGTTACAAGAGAAGTTTATCATAGTATCATAGTAGGTACAGCACAGGAGGAGGCCATTCAGCCCATTGTGCCTTAGCATCCAATTAGTCCCATTCCCCTGCTCTTTCCCCATAACCCTGTAAAGTTTTCCCTTCAAGTATTTATCCAATTCCCTTTTGAAAGTTATTATTGAATCTGTTTCCACCACTCTATAAGGCAGCGCATTCCAGATCAGAACAACTCACTGTGTAAAAAAATGTTTCCTCATGTCTCCTCTGGTTCTTTTGCCAATCACCTTAAATCTGTGTCCACTGGTTACTGACCCTTCTGCCACTGGAAACAGTTTCTCCTTATTTACGCTGTCAAAACCATTCATGATTTTGAACACCTCTATCAAATCTCCCCTTAACCTTCTCTGTTCTCTCCACATAACTGAAGTCCTTCATCCCTGGTATCATTCTAGTAAATCTCTTCTGCACCCTCTCTAAGGCCTTGACATAATTCCTAAAGTGTGGTGCCTAGAAGTGAATACAATATTCCAGCTGAGGCCTAACCAGTGTTTTATAAAGGTTTAGCATAACTTCCTTGCTTTTGTACTCTGTGCCTCTATTTATAAAGCCCAGGATCCCATATGCTTTTTTAACAGACTTCTCAACTTGTCCTGCCACCTCCAAAGATTTGTTTGTGTACACCCCCAGGTCTCTCTGTTCCTGCACCCCCTTTAAAATTGTCCCATTTAGTTTATATTGATACTCCTCATTCTTCCTACCAAAATGAATCACTTCACATTTCTCTGCATTAAATTTTAATCACTGTATCTTTAGTCATCCAGGGAGCTTTAGTATTGGATGCCATTCCTTTCCCTCTCGTAGGGATATGCCTACTCTGTACCCGAACCAACTCCTCCTTGAAGGCCTCCCATTGCTCAATTACTATTTTGCTTACTAATTTTTGATTCCAATCCATCTGGGTAAGATCCCTTTCTAACTCACTGAAATTTGCCCTCCTCCAGTTAAGTATTTTCATATTTGATTGTTCCTCGTCCTTTTCCACAACTAGTCTAAATCTAATGATGTGATCACTGTTCCCCAAATGCTCCCCCACTGAAACATGTTCCACCTGTCCCACTTCATTCCCCAGAACTAGATCCTGGTTGGGCTGGAAACACATTGTTCCAGAAAGTTCTCTCGAACACATGTCAGGAATTCCTCCCCCTCTTTGTTCTTTACACTGTTACTGTCCCAGTCTATCTTGGGATAATTGAAGTCCCCCATTATCACTGCTCCGTAGTTCTTGTATCTTTCTGTGATTTGCCTGCATGTTTGCTCCTCTATCACCTTCCCACTATTTGGTGACCTTTAGTACACATTCAGCTGCTCCTCTATTGTTCTTTAATTCTAAGCAAATAGATTCTGTCTTTGACCCTTCAACGACATCATCCTTTTCCAGTGCTATAATAGTTTCTTTGATCAACACTACCACCTCCCCCTCCTTTCTTTCCTTCCCTATCTTTCCTGAATACCCTGTAGCCAGGAATATTAAGTACCCAATCCTCCCCTTCTTTGAGCCAGGTCTCTGTTATTGCCACCATATCATCGTCCCATGTGGCGACTTAAGAACATAAGAGGATAGGAATTAGGAGCAGGAGTAGGCCCTCGAGCCTGCTCCGCCATTCAATAAGATCATGATTGGTAAGATAAGGCAGAAAAAGAAAGCCTATGTTAGACACTGGGAACTCAATACTATGGAAAGCTTAGAGGAGTATACAAAGTGCAGGGGTGAAGTTAAAAAGGAAATATGGAAAGCAAAGAGAGGGCGTGATAAAATATTAGCAGGTAAAATCAAAGAAAACCCAAAGATGTTTTATAAATACATTAAGAGCAAGAGGATAACTAAAGAAAGAGTAGGGCCTATTAGAGACCAAAAAGGTAAACTATGTGTGGAGGCGGAAGATGTGGGTATGGTTCTTAATGAATACTTTGTATTTGACTTCACAAAGGAGGGGGTGCAGGAACAGAGAGACCTGGGGGTGTACACAAACAAATCTTTGGAGGTGGCAGGACAAGTTGAGGAGGAAGAGTGTGAAATATTGGATGGGATAAACATAGTGAGAGAGGAAGTATTAAGGGGTTTAGCATCTTTGAAAGTGGATAAATCACCAGGGCTGGATGAAATGTATCCCAGGCTGTTAAAAGAAACCAGGGAGGAAATAGTGGAGGCTTTAACAATCATTTTCCAAACTTCACTGGATACAGGCGTAGTACCGGAGGATTGGAGGACTGCTAACGTTGTACCATTGTTTAAAAAGGGAGCGAAGGATAGACCGAGTAATTACAGGCCAGTCAGTCTAACATCGGTGGTGGGAAAATTATTGGAATCAATTCTGAGGGACAGGATAAACTGGCACTTAGAAAGGCACAGACTAATCAAGGACAGTCAGCATGGATTTGTTAAAAGGAGATCATGTCTGACTAACTTGATTGAATTTTTCGAGGAGGTGACAAGGAGGATCGATGAGGGTAGCGCAATTGATGTAGTCTACATAGATTTTAGCAAGGCCACATGGCAGATTGGTCAAAAAAGTAAAGGCCCATGGGATCCAAGGGAAAGTGGCAAATTGGATCCAAAATTGGCTCAATGGCAGGAAGCAAAGGGTAATGGTCAACGGGTGTTTTTGCGACTGGAAGGCTATTTCCAGTGGGGTTCCGCAGGGCTCGGTACTAAGTCCTTTGGTTTTTGTGGTATACATTAACAATTTGGACTTAAACGTAGGGGGCATGATTAAGAAATTTGCGGATGACACAAAGATAGGCTGTGTGGTTGATAGTGAGGAGGAAAGCTGTAGACTGCAGGAAGATATCAATGGACTGGTCAGGTGGGCAAAAAAGTGGCAAATGGAATTCAATCCGGAAAAGTGTGAGGTAATAAATTTGGGGAGGGCAAACAAGGCAAGGGAATACACAAAAAATGGGAGGATACTGAAAGGGGTAGAGGAAGTGAGGGACCTTGGAGTGCATGTTCACAGATCCCTGAAGGTAGCAGGACAGGTAGATAAGGTTGTTAGGAAGTCATATGGATTGCTTCTCTTTATTAGCTGAAGCGTAGAATATAAAAGCAGGGATGTTATGCCAGAACTGTATAAAACACTAGTTAGGCCACAGCTTGAGTACTGCGCACAGTTCTGGTCACCACATTACAGGAAAGATGTAATTGCACTGGAAAGGGTGCAAAGGAGATTTACGAGGATGTTGCCAGGACTGGAGAATTTTAGCTATGATGACAGATTGGATAGGCTGGGGTTGTTTTCCTTGGAACAGAGGAGGTTGAGGGGTGATTTAATTGAGGTGTACAAAATTGTGAGGGGCCTAGATAGAGTGGATAGGAAGGACCTATTTCCCTTAGCGGGGGAAGGGGGGTCAAAATCCAGGGGCGTAGATTTAAAGTGATTGGTAGAAGGATTAGAGCGGAAATGCAGAATTTTTTTTCATCCAGAGGGTGGCGGGGGTCTAGAACTCACTGCCTGGGAGGGTGGTAGAGGCAGAAACCCTTAGCTCATTAAAAAGATACCTGGATGTGCACCTGAAGAGCCGTGACCTGCAGGGCTACGGACCAAATGCAGGAAAGTGGGATTAGGCTGGGTGACTCGTTTCTCAGCCGGTGCGGACACGATGGGCCGAATGGCCTCCTTCTGTGCCGTAAATTTTCTATGATTCTATGATTCTTCAACCTCAACTTCACTTTTCTGCTCGATCCCCATATCCCTTGGTTCCCCTAGATCCCAATATACTCAACGACTCAGCATCCACAGCCCTTTTGGGTAGAGAATTCCAAAGATTCACAACCCTCTGAGTGATGAAATTCCTCCTCATCTCAGTCTTAAATGAATTGAGCCTGCAGCTCACCGACCTTGTTTACCATGCTACGTGCATTTACGCATGTGCACTCTAATCCCATCTTAGACTGCCTCACATTTTGCCCCATGTCTGATCCCTCCTATTTCTGAACTATTCTTTACTCTAGTGGTGTTTGACCTTCCCAGTCACATGTGCACCTTGTTTTTGTTTGTAATTTTTAATACCTAAGCTATCAATTTGAATAACGATTTGACTAGCACAGAAAATCAGGATTTTTTAAACTCTTCGCATGTCAAATACACTAGGCAAATATACTAAAACTTGTCTAAAAATGATTGATATTTAATATCGAATTGAGAGGACCTGGCACATAGAAAATTTCAATACCATAGATGAAACTACCTATTTTTTGATGGATCAACAATACTCCTCGAACAGGGTCACATTCAATTATCTATTCTATGGAATATCTTGCTTTGAGACCATGTAAGTTCCATTTAATTAAGTTTTATTCCATGATAAGCATGTGAGTTTTCACATGATTGTCTCCACTTGTTTGTTCAATGAACTGTAAATAATATTAATAATGATGTAACTGAATGATCTCACTGGAGATTTCCCTCCTGTATAAATATGAGGCTCATCTGGATGTATCTTGTAATCAGGCTGAACTGTTGCCTCCAGCACCAATAGAAACCATCACATCTCACAGAATATGCGTGAACCAACAATACTCCATCAGGTAGAAGACATTTACTATCCTGTCCTTGCAGTTGTTGGAGTCCCTGGTAAGCCAATTAACCATTAATGTAAACAGATTTCTTTTGACATTTGTCTCACAATTGCAACTTGAAATGTTTGATAATGTAATCTTGTGACTGAGCTGGTGACTTGTTCCCATGTTACATGGTCTGTTGAGTCTTTTGGTCCCTTTGCTGAGTATTACTGTTAATTCTGGATGAACAGAGAGCTGCACGTGCACAGTATGATACAATAAAGATACGATTGGGACTAGTCTTGCTCCAGTGGCACATCCTGCAACATGTTCCATTAGTTAGACGTTTTCCTGTACCCTTCAGCTTGAATATAATTTGCACTGCAATTTGCTGGAACTGCGAGCTGATAACAGGGCAATGGGGCATCTGGGACCTTAGTGAATGACAGGACCAATGGTGTATCTCCTTAACCGATGTGATTTAAGGATTGAGAAAGAAATAGAGGAATGACAGAGAGGGTGAATTATTACGTTGTTAAAAGGGAACTTATGCTGTTACGTATGAGCCCTGACTTTCTACGGGCGAGTTTAATGGTCAATTAATGTGCAAATCCAACAAATTTTTAAAGATAAAGAGGAGGTTAAAGTCAAAATGCCATTTGTGTAAAGCAAGCAGCAGAATGGCAAAAATCGATGAGCAAGTTATGGAGGTTCGTAACTCATGGCATATCACTTCATCCCCTGAAGTTGCTGCCAAATTTGCATATTAATAAAGGCATGCATCGTGAACTCGCCAATATTTTTTCAGGAAGATTTGGCCCATTATATTTTAAACTTATGTTTCAATTTGTTTTTCTAATTATTGCTCTGAAGTAACGTGTATTAATCGACATAATTGTACAGCTCCAGGGATCAGTCCTAAAGTGAGGATCAGGCTGACCTCCCTCATCTCCTGCTGTGTTTTAGTTTGAGTAATCCTAACTCTTGATATATATTCTGGAACCATAGATTGCTCTATTATATTACCAGTCATATTTTCATATTATTTGAAGTTATAGTTACTATTAATAAGGTCACTAGCAGATCACTTGTAGTATTGTTCGCATGGAGCCGGTGATTTTAGAAGAACAAGGGTGTTACATAAAGTAATGTTAAAAAGCTTTGGGCAGTCCTGGCACCTGGGACCTCCAGCAAAGATGCCTGGGGTCGTTCAGCAATGGCACAGGGCCTCAGTGTCTAGCAGTACTCCTCTTCTAGCAGTCTCCTTTACACTGGGGAGAATAAACCAAGATTGGGTGATCGCTTTGCTGCACACCTCCGGCCTGATGCCAAGCATGACCCTGACCTTCCGGTCAATTGACACTTTAATTCTTTGTCCCACTCTCACTCTCACCTCTCCTACAATGTTCCAATGAAGCTCAACAGAAGCTCGAGGAACAGCACCTCAATTAGGCCTTCCAGGCTCAACAACTTTAGACCATAACCACCGCTCCCATTTTATCGGACAGCAAATGCTGGTAATGGTTCTGCTGTAATCATTTGCTAGACCCATCTCTTGTTTCTTTACTTGTCCCATTATCACCCTCCTTGCCTTGCACCATCGTCCCTTTTGTCATTTAATCACTCCTGCCCTCCACCCTATCAGAAACCTTCCCCTTTGACCTTTCATCCCCCACCCCCCCCCTTTCCCTGGCTCTGTAATTGCTTATAAACTGTTAAATCTCTAACTTCTTCCAGTTCTGAAGAAAGGTCATTGACCTGAAAACGTTAGCTCTTTCTCTCTCCACAGATGCTGCCTGACCTGCTGAGTATTTTCCAGCATTTATTTTATATTTCAGATTTCCAGCTTCTGCAGTATTTTGCTTTTGTTTTAATTATTTATGCAGTTTCTCAGTTTCAAATTTAAAACACCCTTAGAACAGATTTCTTTTTCAACCTTTCAATTGAAGAGAAAGAAATCTGTTCTTAATAAATAATCTTTGTTGACAGTTTGAAAGAAAAGCAAATAAACAGCAGTTTCTGTTAACAGCAGTTTTTGTGACTTGCTTGTGTGGTTTAAACGAGCGTAATACAAAAGTTATTAATATTTTAAATGTGATACCTCCTTGAAATAAAGCTTCAACAATTTAATCTCCAGTTTGTTTGGAAGTCTTTTGAGGGGATAAAATCTCAAATCCTCACAAAATGAGGGGATGCTCCCTTCTGCTCCAACTCAGAAACCCGTTAATAGGTTCTGAGAAATTTTGCAAACTGTTGGGTAAGTCCGCACATGCTCAGACTCCACAGATGTGGTTGGAAGCTTAGCTTTCTGGGCTTAAAATATCCAGTCGAAGCCCAGGCTTTTGAGGCAGGCTGAGGCCTTGAAGTAAAAGGCATTAGAAGGCTCAAAAGACAATTAAAAGGGCAAATTTAATCATGTTAAATCATGTTAAGGGGTTACGGGGAGCGGGCAGGAAATTGGACATGAATTTAGATTTGAGGTTAGGATCAGATCAGCCATGATCTTATTGAATGGCGGAGCAGGCTCGAGGGGCCGATTGCCCTACTCCTGCTCCTATTTCTTATGTTCTTATGTTATTGTGAAATATCTATTGTGTGATTTTTAAAATAAATTTGTTTAAAACCTTATTTTTGGTGTTAGAAATTTCTGTTACTGAGGAAAATATGCTACCAAAGATGGTTCCAGAAAGCATTTTGTGTAATTTGATTGCTTCATCATCAAACCATGATGGTAGAATATTTATATTTAAATAAGGTTTTCCGTTAGAAATGTTTACATCTGGACTCCCAGTCTAATAGTTTAAATAACGATTTTCCATTGTCACATCTTGATATATGTATTTCCAATTATAAAATCATAACACAGAAAGCAAGGTTAATGTATAGAAGACATGCCCACCATACACAAGACCCTTCAGAATTATACTAGTCACTCTCCTGTTGTGTTGAACACAGAAAGTCAATCCAAGTGCTGCCTTCAGGCTAAGCAAGGTTAGCAGGTAGGGGAAAATTGGACAAAGGGAAAGAGAGGGGAAGATGGAATGAGACTGAAGGTTGTAGGGTTAGTTTTGACTGAAACAATCAAATACATTATCGGGACATGATGGTCCTTGTGCTGTTTGAGCCAGGGTAAAATGTTTTTTCTGGAGGGCACAAGCCAATGTTGAATAATGGAGTTCTGGAGTTGTTGGGGTAAATTAATATTCTGGAGTTGTATTTGATAATGTTTGGGGACTAAGTAAAATTTATGCAGAACTTTCCCTCAGGAGATTGGGTTGGATTCAGTGACATGCCGAATGGTGCATAGTCAGTAGAGAGACAAGTAAATGTCATTTTCTGTGCAATACTCTGTTATGTTAAGTATCCCAGAATACTTTTGGATAGCACTGTTGATGATACCTTCCATCACTTTGCAAGTCTTTCTTTTTTTTAACTTTGTACCTCCTATTCTTTAGAGTTTTTTATTTGGTGCTGCTGGATACCCTGCTGTTAGAAGGGGGTTTCCCTCGGAGAGACTACCAAGCTGTGCAAAAGGTGCAACCCTATACTGAAGTGAATAGAGTTTCTCTAAGTTAAGGCTGACCCATCTCAGAAAAGCAGGGGTGGGACCTCTGTTGTGCCTCTACGGTGCAGGTCACCTGCCTTACTTTTGGAAATGACCATTACCCTGGGATTTGAGATTGGGTCATAGGAAGATCAAAGGCATGAACAGAAGTCCTACACACTTCAGCCCCTTCTCCAGGGTCCATTCGGGTTTTAGGCTCTGGTATGAAGCAATACTGAGTAGGCAGAGTGAGGTTTAGCTGTACTGGAGTGGTTCTGTGCTTTGCTAGCACTGGGAATGATCTTGGGCCTTGGCAGAAATTGGGGAGATGGTCCTGGTTCATAGCAGCTCTGCAGTGGAGCTGCTGGGGTTTGGCAACATGGGGAGAGAGCCTCTAGAGGGGGAACCCATGGTTTGGCAAAACTGTGAGAGGGAATCTAATCTTTGGCAAATGGGGAGGGCGAAGGTGAATTGTGGTCTTTGGCTCACTGGTGGACTCCTGGTGTCCATCAGGAATGAGAAGAAGGGATGGAAGGCATTCGCCAAGGTTCCACATAAGAGACTGTTAACAAAAATGAGAGTGCATCAAATTGGAGGCAACCTATTGGCTTGGATAGGGAATTGTTAAGGAGGTAAGAGACAGAGAGTAGAGATAATGGGTTGGTACTCAAATTGGCAGGATGTGAATAGTGGGGTCCCCCAGAGATCTGTATTGGGGTCTCAGCTTTTCAATATGTTTATAAATGACTTGGTTGAAGGAATAGAGAGATGTATATCTATGTTTGCTGACGACACTAAGTTAGGTGGAACAGTAAATAGTGTAGATAGGAGCAGAAAGTTGCAAAGGGACATTGATAGATTCAATGAGTGGGCAAAACTGTGGTGGATGGAGTTCAATGTGGGAAAGTGCGAGGTCATACACTTTGGACCTAAGAAAGATCGATCAGAGTAATTTCTAAATGGTGAGAAGCTAGGAACTGAGGAAGAGCAGAGAGATTTAGGGGTCCAAGTACAGAAATCACTAAAAACTCGTGGACAGGTACAAAAAATAAATAAAATGGCTAATGGAATGTTGGCCTTTATCTCAAGAGGGCTGGAATACAAAGGGGTGGAAGTTATGTTACAGCTGTACAGAGCTCTGGTTAGACCCGATCTGGAGTATTGTGTTCAGTTCTGGGCACCACACCTCAGGAAGGATATATTGGCCATGGAGGGGGTGCAACACAGATTCACCAGAATGATATTGGGGCTAAAAGGGTTAAATTATGGGAACAGGTTGCATAGTCTAGGCTTGTATTCTCTTGACTATCGAAGATTAAGGCGTGATCTATTTGAAGCGTTTAAGATGATTCAAGGATTTGATAGGGTGAACTCTATTTCCTCTGGTGGGAGAGTCCAGAACAAGGAGCATAACCTTAAAATTAGAGCGAGGCCGTTCAGGAGCAATGTCAGGAGGCACTTCTTGACACAAAGGGGAGTGGAAATCTGGAACTCTCTCCCCTAAAAGCTGTTGAGGCTGGGGGTCAATTGTAAATTTCAAAACTAAGATTGATAGATTTTTGTTAGGCAAGGGTATTAAGGGATATGGTACCAAGGCGGGTAGATGGAGTTAAAATACAGATCAACTCTAATCTAATTGAATGGCAGAACAGGCTCGAAGGGCTGAACGGCCTACTTCTGTTCCAATGTTCCTCTATTTAATTCCCTTGCTCCCTAGGATCCCTATCTTTAATTCCCTTGCTCCCTGAGATCCCTATCTGTAATTCCCTTGCTCCCTGGGATCCCTATCTGTAATTCCCTTGCTCCCTGGGATCCCTATCTGTAATTCCCTTGCTCCCTGGGATCGCTATATTTAATTCCTTTGCTCTCTGGGATCTCAATCTGTAATTCCCTTGCTCTCTGGGATGTCTACCTGTAATTCTGTTGCCCTCTGGGATCCCTAGCTGTAATTTCCTTGCTCTCTGGGATGTCTATCTAAAGTGCCCTTGTTTTTTTTTATTTACTCCAGTTAACTCAGTGGCCATTCTGATCCTAACTCGAGGAAAGTGCGGTCTCTCTAAATGTATCACCCACTACCTGGTGGCCATGGCAGTGGCAGATCTACTGGTCGTTTTCACTGACGTGGTACTGTTCTCAGTTATTCCTTTCCATTTCCCAGGTACTTTCCTGGACACCACTGCTGCAGGTTCTCTCTCACTTGTCCTGGTTTCTGCAGCTACAGACATTTCTGTCTGGTTCACTGTCACTTTCACCTTCGATCGATTTGTTGCAATATGTTGCCAGAAACTGCAAACAAAATATTGCACAGAGAAAACTGCAGCTATGGTTATAACGACGGTGAGTGTGCTGTTCTGCTCGAAGAACATTCCTTGGTACTTTGTATATGAACCTGAGGATATAATTGACAATGTGCCCTGGGGGTACACCTTGTCACCGAGCTATTACACTGAAGCTGCATGGATTGCATTTGACTGCCTCGGTATGATTTTAACCCCTTTCCTTCCATTCGTTCTGATTTTACTGCTCAATGCTCTGACTGTCAGACACATTTTAGTGGCGAGCAGAGTCCGCAGGAGACTACTGGGCCAGAGCAATAGTGAGACTCACAATGACCAACAGATGGAGAATCGAAGGAAATCCATCATTTTACTCTTCACTATATCTGGCAGTTTTATACTGTTATGGACGACAAGCGTTCTATATTTCCTTTATTGGCGAATTACAAACATTTATGATTACACAGGTCCCCATGATCCTGCGTATATCACTGAACAAACTGGCTACATGCTTCAGCTTTTGAGCTCCTGCACCAACACCTGTATTTATGCAGTGACCCAGACAAAATTCAGAGAGCAGTTGAAGAATGCAGTGAAATACCCATTCACTGCAATTGTTAAATTAGTTAAATGATTAAAGCAGCTCACCTTAAACCAGAACTACCTTTCTAGCATTGCAACTCAGTCTCCTCTTATTTACCGTCCTCCTCCCTCTCTACATGAATCTGCAACAGGTGATCACTGACTCTGATTACAGTGCTTCTTTACCATCCGATTTACTCTCCCCACGATTCTGTAACAGATCACTGCATCTATTTTGATTCATCTGTTGGTTGATTATTGAATTGAACAATATCTGACTAAAGTAATTGTGTGAGAAACATCTGTATTGTCCGGCTAAATGGTCTGAAGTAGAATTCTTATACTGAATCTTTTGCTACAATTATGATTTATATATATATGATTATGTATTATAATAAAGACTGAACAATCCCTGTCATGCGATTATCCTTTTATTGCTCGTGGGCTTTCTTTGAAAGACTGAGTGGTGAAAAATACTGTGGCCCCTGAAATTCCGCAGGAGTTCTCCCGTTAACATCGACGGGAGGTCAGCAGACATCTAGAGAAATGATCTACTTGGCTGAGCATGGCCACTTATGCCACTACTCGGGTGGTTCTCCAAAGTTACAGCGGAAAACCAGGAGAATCCCCCTGGGGATTTCCAGGCCTGTGTATTCCAACACTTGTCTTCATTAGCCCCAGGAACTAAGAACAAGAATTATTAGAAACAGGAGAAGGTCTCTAATCCCCACAACCCAATCTCATTTTGAATCATCAACCCCACCTACCCATTGACCTTTCACCACATCTCTCCTTCATATCCCTCTCTAACCTTTACCAGATGGCCAGGTTCCAGGGCGTAGTAGACGGCACCCATGTGTTCAGCATATATTGCATCCTGTTTGAATGAGTTCCGTTGCAGCATGCACAGTGCAATGGAACTCTAGTGGCACTGAGCACACTGTTCAACATTTATGCATCACAATGCAAGCTCTCTGTGTGCCCCACAAAACATTATACATTGCAGTGTTCCTGCAATAAAAGTATGTATAGACAAGGGGAATGTTTGTCCCCACACTTTTCATGCAATCTCCCCAAGGGTACCTCAGCTTACACTTGTGGCTGGTGCCATCCATGCCCTAAATGTCTGCAAAGATGGGCGCACGTACCTTGGCACTGCTCTTGACACCAGAACATTTCTTCCTCATTTGCTCTAAGATTCTATGGGCCTGGGAGAATGCCTTCATCTCAGCACTACCTCCATCCAGGCAGCTTCCAAACTCTGCTTGTACAGTAGAAAGCCCTTATGCTCCAAAGAGTGCTGCACCTCCTGCAGCAAGACCAATAAGGCACCCTCAGTAAATGGGCATGTCTTCTCAATATTTGTGCACGTTTTCCCATAGCACATTATATAAATTTTTGAAACATTAATTTTGCCTTATGAAAAATCCACTACATTTTTAAGAGTAAACAGCAGCCCTTTAAGAGCTGCTGCCACACTGTATTCCCCATCCTCTGGTCAATCGCACTGCTAGGCATGTTCCCTGCCACAGATTTTCCTCAACATAGAGCCTATTAAAACAACAAAAGCAACAACAATAATATGCATTTATATAGCGCCTTTAACGTAGTAAATTGTCTCTTGGCACTTCACAGGAGCATTATCAAATAAAATTTGGCACAAAGCCACGTAAGGAGATATTAGGACATGTGACCACCAACTTGTTCAAAGAGGTAGGTTTTAAGGAGCATCGTAAAGGAGGAGAGAGAGGTAGAGAGGTGGAGAGGTTTAGGGAGAGAATTCCAGAGCTTAGGGCCTAGGCAGCTGAAGGCACGGCTGCCAGTGGTAGAGCGATTAAAATCGGGGATGTGCAAGAGGCAAGAATTGGAAAAGCACAGAGATCTCGGAGGGTTGTAGGGCTGGAGGAGGTTACAGTGGTACAGAGGGGTGAGGCCAGGGAGGGATACAAAAAAAAGGATGAGAATTTTAAAATCAAAGTGTTGCTGGACCGGGAGCCAATGTGGGTCAGTGAGCACGGGGGTGATGGGTGAACGGGACTTAGTACAAGTTAGGATACGGGCAACAGAGTTTTGGATAAGCTGAAGTTCACGGAGGGTGCAAGGTGGGAGGTGGGCCAGGAGAGCATTAGAATAGTCGAGTCTAGAGGTAACAAAGGCATGGATGAGGGTTTCAGCAGCAGGTGAGCTGAGGCAGGGTGGAGACGGACAATGTTATGGAGGTAGAAGTAGGTGGTCTTGGTGATGGAGACGATATGAGGTCTAAAGCTCAGCTCAGGGTCAAATAGGACACCAAGGTTGCGAACAGTCGGGTTCAACCTCAGGCAGTGGCCAGGGAGAAGGATGGAGTTGGTGAGGGAACACAGTTTGTGGCAGGGACTGAACACAACGGCTTCGGTCTTCCCAATATTTAATTGGAGGAAATTTCTGCTCGGACAAGCAGTGTGACAAATCAGAGACAGTGGAGGGGTCGAGAGAGGTGGTTGTGAGGTAGAGCTGGGTGTTGCCAGCATACATGTGGAACCTGACGTTGTGTTTTTGGATGATGTCGCCGAAGGGCAGTGTGTAAATGAGAAGTAGGAGGGGCCAAGGATAGATCACTGGGGGAGTCCAGAGGTAACAGTGCAGCAGCGGGAAGATAAGCCATTGCAGGTGATTCTCTGGCTATGATTGGATAGATAAGAATCAAACCAAGTGAGGCTGTCCTATTGAGCTGGATAACGGAGGAGAGGCATTGGAGGAGGTGCAGTAAATCGTACCAAAGGCTGCAGGCAGGTTGAGAAGGATGAGGAGGGTTAGTTTACTACGGTCACAGTCACATAGGATGTCATTTGTGACTTTGATAAGGACCATTTCAGCACTGTGGCAGGGGTGCAAACCTGATACAAGGCACAAGTCAGGAGTGTGATGGAATACTCTTCACTTGCCTGGATGAGTGCAGCTCCAACAACACTCAAGAAGTGGGAAAGATGGGTGCAGATTTGGGAGGGGACAACATGTACAAGGATGATGGAGAGGAAAGGAAGGATGAAGATGGGGATGTTGTTTGCAAAGAAAGAGGGGATAAGGGTGTATTCACTGAGGAGAGAGGTGATAATGGCAGATTTGAAAGAAAAAGATTTGACATAAAGCAGAGTGTAGGGATAAATGTATCATTCTCAGGTTGGCAGGCTGTAACTAGTGGGGTGCCGCAAGGATCAGTGCTTGGGCCTCAGCTATTTACAATCTATATTAATGACTTGGATGAAGGGACCGAGTGTAAAGTATCCAAGTTTGCTGACGATACAAAGCTAGGTGGGAAAGTAAGCTGTGAGGAGGACACAACGAGGCTACAAAGGGATATAGACAGGTTAAGTGAGTGGGCAAGAAGGTGGCAGATGGAGTATAATGTGGGGAAATGTGAGGTTATTTCCTTTGGTAGAAAGAATAGAAAAACACAATATTTTTTAAATGGTGAGAAACTATTAAATATTGGTGTTCAGAGAGAGAGTGTCCTCGTACAAGAAACACAGAAAGTTAACATGCAGTTCCAGCAACCAATTAGGAGGCAAATGGCATGTTGGCCTTTATTCCAAGGGGGTTGAAGTACAAGAGTAAGGAAGTCCTACTACAACTGTGAGACCACACCTGGAGTACTGTGTACAGTTTTGGTCTCCTTACCTAAAGGAGGATGTACTTGCCTTAGAGACAGTGCAACGAATGTTCACTAGATTAATTCCTGGGATGAGAGGGTTGTCCTGTGAGGAGAGGTTGAGTAGAATGGGCCTATAGTCTCTGGGGTTTAGAAGAATGAGAGGTGATCTCATTGAAACATATAAGATCCTGAGAGGGTTTGACAGGGTAGATGCTGAGAGGCTGTTTCCCCTGGCTGGAGAGTCTAGAACTAGGGGGCATAGTCTCAGGAAAAGGGGTCGGTCTGAGATGAGGAGGAATTTCTTCACTCAGAGGGTTGTGAAACTTCAAATTCTCTACCCCAGAGGGCTGTGGATGCTCAGTCATTGAGAATGTTCAAGGCTGAGATCAATAGATTTTTGGACTCTAGGAGAATCAAGGGATAAGTGGATCAGGTGGGAAAATGGAGTTGAGATCGAAGATCAGCCATCATCTTATTGAGTGGTGGACAAGGCTCGAGGGGCCGAATGGCCTACTCCTGCTCCTATTTATTATTTGAAGGGGAGGGGGACAGTTCCTGAGGAGAAGGAACCACTAACAACATCAACTAACATGGGGGCCAAGAAGGCAAGTTAGGTGTTTAGCACCTTAGTGGGAATAGGGGCAGGGAGCAGGAGGTGAGTCTCATGCACAAGGTGAGCTCGGAGAGGGCATGAAAGAAACTAGAGAAAGATGTGAGTTCAGAGCTAGGGCAGGGAATGAGAAAGAAGGGAAAGCCTCACAACCCCACGGCTGACACAGGTGCACCAGCTGTGGGCAGGCACAGCCTGACTTTGCTCACATCACAATGTCAAGGATATTTTGCACATCAACATTAGTTTCCATCAAACCAGGTAAATAGGCACACAAGAAATTAGAGGAACAGGAAAAGACCATTCGGCTCGATTTTCAAAACAATAAACAGGTGGGTTGGGGGTGGAGGGGCATTGAAAATTTCCACCATTTCAGACCGGCCCCCAACCCGCCACCAACCCACCCATTTCCGGTTTTCATGGGGATGGGGTGAGGGCCAAGCGACCAACCCGCTCCCAGGAGGTCAGGCCTTAAAACCTTTCAAGAAGGCTTCAGGCCTCCATTTTTCACTATTTTCCGATTTCAACCCTGGGGGGCCGGGATATTTTTTTAAAATTCGTTCATGGGATGTGGGCGTCGCTGGTGAGGCCGGCATTTATTGCCCATCCCTAATTGTCCTTGAGAAGGTGGTGGGTGAACCGCCTTCTTGAACCGCTGCAGTCCGTGTGGTGAAGGTTCTCCCACAGTGCTGTTAGGAAGGGAGTTCCAGGATTTTGACCCAGCGACGATGGAGGAACGACGATATATTTCCAAGTCGGGACGGTGTGTGACTTGGAGGGGAACGTGCAGGTGGTGTTGTTCCCATGTGTCTGCTGTCCTTGTCCTTCTAGGTGGTAGAGGTCGCAGGTTTGGGAGGTGCTGTTGAAGAAGCCTTGGCGAGTTGCTGCAGTGCATCCTGTGGATGGTACACACTGCAGCCACAGTGCGCCGGTGATGAAGGGCCTTCTGTTTTACGTCTCGTGAAAGGAGGCGAGAAGGCCCGAGACTGCAGGTAGGTGCCTGGAAAGGCACAGCTTGTGGGTCCGGAGGAGTAGGAGTGCTTCCCTCCGGCCCAACAAGCCTACCTTCACCGACTTCCCTCCCCGCCCCCCTCCGATTACGGACCCCCAATCGCGGACCCCCGACCCCGACCCCCGACTCCAATCCTCCCCCTCCGACCCCGTCCCCGATCCTCCCCATCCCCGATCCTCCCCCTCTGACGCCCGACCCCGATCCTCCCCGTCTGACCCCCAACCTCAATCCTCTGATCCCAATCCTCCTCCCCCGATCCTCCCCCTCTGACCCCGTCCCCGATCCCCCCCCCTCTAACACTGACCCCAATCCTCCCCCTCCAGCCCCCATCCCCGATCCTCCCCCTCCCACTCCCGACCCCGATCCTCCGATCCCAATCGTCATCCCCGATCTTCCCCTCCGACCCCTGACCCCGATCCTCTGACCCCCGACCCCGACTCCGACCCCGATCCTCCGATCCCCGACCCTCCCCTTCAACGATCGCGGACCTCCGCGATGACCCCCAATCCCGGCCACCCCCGTGACTGACCCCAGATCCTATCCCCCGTGACTCGCGACCCCCATGCCCACTTATGCCCACCTGTCCCACCTATGCCACCCGTTCCCCTTGCTCACCCATGCCCCTTGCCCACCCGTGCCTTTGCCCACCCATGCCCCCGTGCCCACCGATGCTCCCCCATGCCCCCCTCCATCCATACAAACAAGACTTAGCTGCAAACTTACCTGAACACCTCCTCTCCCTGGATGGTCTCCGGTCCGACTGAGGCCAGCCTGTCAATCAGCCGGTCAGTCGGATGGGAAACCGACAACAAAAATAAGACGTCTGTACGTCAAAATTGTAAGGATGTCCAGGAAACCCGTACTAATGGGTTTCTCAAACTCAAATTAGCCCCCCTGCTCCCTTCCCAGCTCCGTTTTAAAATCACCCCCCGAGTCCTGATAAATTAGTCCGTTTCTTTTTTTTTACTCGTTCATGGGATGTGGGCGTCGCTGGCAAGGCCAACATTTATTGCCCATCCTAATTGCCCTTGAGAAGGTGGCGGTGAGCCGCCTTCTTGAACCGCTGCAGTCCGTATGGTGAAGGTTCTCCCACAGTGCTGATAGGGAGTTCCAGGATTTTGACCCAGCAACTATGAAGGAACGGCGATATACTTCCAAGTTGGGATGGTGTGTGACTTGGAGGGGAACGTGCAGGTGGTGTTGTTCCCATGTGTCTGCTGTCCTTGTCCTTCTAGGTGGTAGAGGTCACGGGTTTGGGAGGTGCTGTCGAAGAAGTCTTGGCGAGTTGCTGCAGTGCATCCTGTGGATGGTACACACTGCAGCCACAGTGCGCCGGTGGTGAAGGGAATGAATGTTTAGGGTGGTGGATGGGGTGCCAATCAAGCAGGCTGCTTTGTCCTGGATGGTGTCGAGCTTCTTGAGTGTTGTTGGAGCTGCACTCATCCAGGCAAGTGGAGAGTATTCCATCACACTCCTGACTTGTGCCTTGTAGATGGTGGAAAGGCTTTGGGGAGTCAGGAGGTTAGTCACTCACCGCAGAATACCCAGCCTCTGACCTGCTCTTGTAGCCACAGTATTTATATGGCTGGTCCAGTTAAGTTTCTGGTCAATGGTGACCCCCAGCATGTTGATGGTGGGGGATTCGGCGATGGTAATGCCGTTGAATGTCAAGGGGAGGTGATTAGACTCTCTCTTGTTGGAGATGGTCATTGCCTGGCACTTGTCTGGCGCGAATGTTACTTGCCACTTATGAGCCCAAGCCTGGATGTTGTCCAGGTCTTGCTGCATGCGGGCACAGACGCTTCATTATTTGAGGGGTTGCGAATGGAACTGAACACTGTGCAATCATCAGCGAGCATCCCCATTTCTGACCTTATGATGGAGGGAAGGTCATTGATGAAGCAGCTGAAGATGGTTGGACCAAGGACAAGTCAGTCCCAGATATCCTGACATTAATATATCCTCTCTTGAAAAAGGGTTGCAGTTCAAGAGTAAGGGTGTCTTGCTGCAATTGTACAGGGCTTTGGTGGAGTACTGTGTACAATTTTGGTCTCCTTATCTAAGGAAGGATTTACTTGCCCCAGAGTGGGTGCAATGAAATTTCACTCGAGTGATTCCTGGGATGAGAGGGTTGTCCTATGAAGACAGGTTGAGTAGAATGGGCCTATATTCTCTACAGTTTAGAAGAATGAGAGGTGATCTCGTTGAAACCTATAAGATTCTGAGAGGGCTTGACAGGGTAGATGCTGAGAGGCTGTTTCCCCTCGATGGAGAGTCTCGAACTACGGGGTTTAATCTCAGGATAAGGGGACGGCCATTTAAGACAGAGATGAGGAAAATTTTCTTCATTCAGAGGGTTGTGAAACTTCGAATTCTTTACCCCAGAGGGCTGTGGATGCTCAGTCGTTGAGTATATTCAAGACTGAGATCGATAGATTTTTGGACTCTAGGGGAATCAAGGGATATGGGGATTGCGAGGAAAAGTGGAGTTGAGGTCGAAGATCAGCCATGATCTTATTGAATGGCGGGGCAGGCTCCAGGGGCCGACTCCTGCTCCTATTTCTTATGTTCTTATGGATTCCCCCTGTATGATAACAGTTCAAATGAGTCAGAAAAATACAGGCAGTGATTGCTAAGCATTAATAAGTTGATAGTTAAACTTATATTTACTTTGGTGATTCAGAAGTGGTAGTATCACTGATCACAGCTGATTCATTAACCTTCAATAGTCGGCCAATGCTCATGTACACATGGCAAGAGTATAACAGAGACAGCTGACTTCCGGACTCAAAATTGTACAACAGCAAAACATGCGACTGCTGATAGCAACACATTTAATAATGCAACAGAAGACTGGACCAGCTTTAATTAGTGCAATGCATCATCTACGGAAACATTCATGTACACTGCTGGCTCCATCTGGTGGTGATCCGGAATCAATGGTCCTGGGAACTCGTCTCCTTTCGAATGATAACGTTTCTCTCCCCGATCAAGAAGAACATTAAACTTGTCCAATCCTTGTGGCAGCCAAAAACATTTTGTGATCCTGCTGTCCTGGACTTGTTTGTTTATCTTATGCCGTCGTGATCAGGAGAGGTGGACACATGTTGGGCTGAACAGTGGAGGTTGTTTCGCAAGTAAAAAAGAAAGGAAAGGATTTGCATTTCTAAAGCACCTTTCATGACCTCAGGATGACCCAAAGCGCTTTGCAGCCCATGAAGTATTTCTGACGTGTAGTCACTGTTGTAATGTAGTGAAACACGGCAGCTAACTTGCACTCAGCAAGGTCCCACAAACAGCAATGAGATAATAACCAGATAATCTGTTTTAGTAATACTGATTGAGCCAGGACACCAAGAGAATGCAAAGAGCAGGGGAGCACTTCATTTGGTGTAAATCACTGTGGGAAGTCCTGAGGTTGTGGAAACCACTGTATAAATGTAAGAACTTTCCTTTAACTTCCTTGCTCTTCTTTTATGTCCACTGAGAGGGCGGACAGGGCCTCAGTTTCACATCTCATCTGAAAGACAGCACCTCTGACAGTGCAGCACTCCCTCAGTACTGTACAGAGTATCAGCCTTGATTTTGTGCTTAAATCCTCGAGCTCTAGAGGCTCTTGAACCCACAACCTTCTGACTCAGAGATAAGAGTGCTACCATTGAGCCAATGCTGATACTTAATATAACAACAACCACCATAACAATGACTTGCATTGAAATGGCACCTTTAACATAGAAAAACGTCCCAAGGTGCTTTACGAGGCATAAGCAGACAAAAACTGACACTGAGTTAAAGAAGGAGATATTCGGAGGGGTGACTAAAAGCTTGGTCAAAGAGGTCGGTTTTAAGGAGGGTCTTAAAAAAGGAGAGGAAGGTGAAGAGGCGGAAAGTTATAGGGAGAAAATTCCAGAGTGTGGAGCCGAGGTGACTGAAGGCTCGGCCACAAATGGTGGATCAAAGGGAGGGAGGGATGCACAAAAGACCAGAGTCGGAGTTCTGGGGTACGGTGGAAGGGCTGAATGAGGTTCCAGAGATAGCGACAGGGGAAGATGTGAAGGGATTTAAACATGGGAATGATAATTTTAAATTTGAGGCATTGGATGACCAGAGGCCAATGTAGGTTAACACGGACAGAGGTGATAGGTGCACGGGAGTTGATGCGGGATAGAATACGGGTAGTAGAGTTTCAGCTGAGCTGAAGTTTGTAGAACGTGAAGGATGGGAGGCCGGCTGGGAAAGCATTGGAATAATTTCGTCTGGAAGTGACAAAGGCATGGATAAGATGGGCTGTAGCAGATGGGCTAAGGCAGAGGTGGAGACAGATGATATTACACAGGTGGATGTAAGTGGTCTTTGTGATGGAGAGGATATGGTGTCGGTGGTACAACTCAGGATAAGAAGGACGCCAAAGTTGTGAACGGTCTGTTCAACATGAGACAGTGGCCGGGACGGGGAATGGAATCAATGCCAAGGGTACGGAGATGTGGTGGGCATCGAAGATGATGGCTTTGGTCTTCCCAGTGTTTAACTGGAGGGAATTTTGGCTCAACCGAGACTGAGGCCTTGTGTTTCCTCCAAGAGCATGATTGGTAAATAGCGCCCAAAATGCACCCGACACTGCACCCGTCTGGCTGAGGTGAAATTGTCCCCAAATTTCCATGCTAAGTAATTAACATAATCCCGAATGTGAAATCTCCCATGAATCAGCACAATCGATCGTAATCGATTTGTGACTGGAACAGGGCCAATGGGATCTTAAGGTGTTCGGGTGGGGCAGTATAAAATGTGAGGGAAAATAATTCCCCTTCAGAGTGAGGCTAGAGACCACAGGGTAGGCAGCACTTATCCATCTGTCCTGCAAACTTTACACAGTAATTAATTTAAATCACTCTGAACAAAGTCTGAAAGTATTCATAACTTTCCCCTTCCTGCAGATGACTGATATTGTGGCAGGACAAGTTGAGAAGGCTATTTAAAAAAAACATATGGGATCCTGGGCTTTATTAACAGAGGCATAGAGTACAAAAGCAAGGAAGTTATGCTAAACCTTTATAAAACACTGGTTAGGCCTCAGCTGGAGTATTGTGTTCAATTCTGGACACCACACTTTAGGAAGGATGTTATGGGCTTAGAGAGGGTGCAGAATAGATTTACTAGAATGGTACCAGTGATGATGGACTTCAGTTGGATGAAGAGATCAGAGAAGCTGGGGTTGTTCTTCTTAGAACAGAGAAGGGTAGCGGGAGATTTGATAGAGGTGTTCAAAATCATGAACGGCTTTGATAGAGAAACTGTTTCCAGTGGCAGAAGGGTCGGTAACCAGAGGACACAGATTTAAGGTGATCGGCAAAAGAGCCAGAGGCGACATGAGGAAACATTTTTTTACACAGCGAGTTGTTATGATCTGGAATGCACTGCCTGAGGGGGTGGTGGAAGCAGATTCAATAATAACTTTCAAAAGGCAAATGGATAAATACTTGAAGGGAAAAAATTTGCAGGGCTATTGGGAAAGAGCAGATGAATGGGACTAATTGGATAACTCTTTCAAAGAGCTGACACAGACATGATGAGTCGAATATCCTCCTCCTGTGTTATACCTACTCTGATTACTATGAAGAAATAAAAGCAGGATGCCCGCAAGAGGGTCTTCAACTTTGCCGATGACGACCTTCAGCCCCTCCTCGATGAGGTCAAGGCACAGCAGGGGAGGCTGATTGCTTCATCAGAGTGCAGCCCTCAAGGGTAAAGAGGCATGAGTGGGCAGAAGTGGCTGAGGCACTCCGTAATCCCCAGGACAATGGACAAGTGATGCAAGAAGTTCAATGACCTGACAAGGTCAGGTAAGGTAAGAATTTTATTTCCAATACTTTCTGCCACGCCCAATCTGTTAGACTCAAGTGAAGTAACTGGAGCAGTGACCTGTTGGAAAGGCCAGAATCCTCTCCCCCCACTCCCGACCCCTCCCAATAGATGCAGAGCAGTAGCTACTGCAATTGCTTGTAACACATTTTGATCTTTTTTTCTTATTTCTTTGCAGGGCAAGAATGTGCACAATGCCCGGGAGAGGGTGAGGAGTGGTGGGGGTGTCCCAAATCTCCTAATATTGACCCCCCCCCCCATGACTAGAAGGTGGTGGAGCTGCTGGGGAGCGGCACCACCATAGTTGTGGTGGGGATTGAGGTGGGCAGGGAAAGTCCACAAGCTGGTGATTACCTGCCTCTTGGCCATTTATCAGTGTTTCCATACAGGACAGTGGCAGAGGGTTGCCACTCCCATCCCATTCCCTCACCTCCCCCGTGACAAAGGCAAACATCCTAATCCTCTGGTTCTCTCCCCGCAGGTAACAAGAGAAGAGCAAAGTCTGGTGGGTTGGAGGAGTCAGAGGGGAACGCCTCGGAGAAGGAGGTGGAGGAGGGAGAGAGTACGTGGGAAAGTGAGGAGTGCAGCCTCAGCCCCGTGCCCAACGAGCTGACAGATGAGGGGCTGACCATTGCTCCTTCCTGGCAGTGTAGCCTCAACCCAACACAAAGGCCATCCCTATGAAGAGACAGAGTCCACCGACTCTCCTCAGCTGGGCACCAGTGCGGACACAGGTAACCGTGCTCAGAGACAGCAATTCCAGCAGTTTCCAGGCTTCTGACTCCAGTCCTAGGGAATGGCCAGTTTTGTGGGCAGAGACTAGTCCAGGCAAAGGGCTCAATGGACTGATTTAAATAATGGCAGATACTTGGGAGTATTGTAGTAAATGTTGTAATTCATTTACGCCTAAAATTCCATGATATTTTACGCTATTTGACTTGGTTGTGCCCAGATTAAGCTATTAGCTGGGCAGAAATCAGGAGGAACCTCAGAGCCCGGATCTGACATCACAGAGTTAGTGGAGGGGTTGAGAGAGGTGGTGGAGAGGTAGAGCTGGGTGTCATCAGCTAAAGGTGGAGCTGACCCGATGTCTTTGAATGATCTCCCGAAGGTGCAGCATGTAGTTAAGGAAGAGGAGGGGGCCAAGGGTAGATCCTTGGGGGACTCCAGAGGTATGGGTGTGGGGGCGGGAAGAGAAACCATTGCTGGACTTGCTCTGGCTATCATTTGACAGGTAAGGGTGGAAACAAGCAAGGGCAGTCCCACTGAGCTGGACAATGGAAGAGAGGCATTGGAGGAGGAAGGTGTGGTCCACCCTGTCAAAGGCTGCAGACAGGTTGAGGAGGAAGAGGAGGGAAAATGCAAAATGCAAACAGTGCAGTCGGGAAGCACAGGTCTAGGTGCAATTCTAAAGTACTCCACACCTATGAAAAATAACAGCTGTATAAACCTCAGCACACTGATCATAGAATGTACAGCACAGGTACAGGCCATTCAGCCCAACAGGTCCATGCTCCACACAAACCTCCTCCCATCTCTCTTCAGAACCTCCTCCCATCCCTCTTCATCTAACCCAATCAGCATAACACTCTATTCCTTTCTCCCTCATGTGTTTATCTAATTTCCTCTTAAATCCCATTGAAACATGTAAAAGTCTCATTGAAACATATAAAATTCTGACAGGGCTAGACAGACTGGATGCAGGGAGGATGTTTCCCCTGGCTGGGGGGTTCCAGAACGAGGGGTCACAGTCTCAGGATACGGGGTAGGACATTTAGGACTGAGATGAGGAGAAATTTCTTCACTCAGAGGGTGGTGAACCTGTGGAATTCTCTACCACAGAAGGCTGTGGAGGCCAAGTCACTGAATATATTTAAGAAGGAGCTATATAGATTTCTAGACATAAAAGGCATCAAGGGGTATGGGGAGAGAGCGGGAATATGGTATTGAGATAGAAGATCAGCCATGATCATATTGAATGGCGGAGCAGGCTCGAAGGGCCGAATGGCCGACTCCTGCTCCTATTTTCTATGTTTCCTACATTTCTATGCAAATGCGTCTATGCTAGCCTCCTCAACTACTCCTTGTGGCAGGGAATTCCACATTCTAACCATTCTCTGGGTAAAGATGCTTCTCCTGAATTCCTTATTGGATTTATTAGTGGCCCTCTTATATTTATGGCACCTAGTTCTGGTCTCCCTGGCAAGTGGAAACATCTTTTCTACGTCAACCCGATCAAACCCTTTTGTAATCTTAAAGACCTCTATCAGGTCACCACTCAACTTTTTAGAGAAAAGAGCCCCAGCCTGTTCAATCTTTCCTGACAAGTATAACCTCACAGTTCTAGCATCATCCTTGTAAATCTGTTTTGCACCTTCTCCAGTGCCTCTATATTCCTTTTATAATATGGAGACGAGAACTGTTCAAAGTACTCCAAGTGTGGTCCAAACAAGGTTCTATACAAGTTTAACATAACTTCTCTGCTTTTCAATTCCATCCCTCAAGAAATGAACCCTAGTGCTTGGTTTGGTTTTTTCTATGGCCTTATTAACCTGTGTCGCTATTTTCAGTGATCAGTAACAACTGAATCATAAGCCTCCATACATTACTATCAGTAACAACTGACTCATAAACCTCCATACATTACTATCAGTAACAACTGAATCATAAACCTCCATAAATTACTATCAGTAACAACTGAATCATAAACCTCCATAAATTACTACCAGTAACAACTGAATCATAAACCTCCATACATTACTATCAGTAACAACTGAATCATAAACCCCCATACATTACTATCAGTAACAACTGAATCATAAACACCCATACATTACTATCAGTAATAACTGACTCATAAACCTCCATACATTACTATCAGTAACAAATGAATCATAAACCTCCATACATTACTATCAGTAACAAATGAATCATAAACCTCCATACATTACTATCAATAACAACTCAATCATAAACCCCCATACATTACTATCAGTAACAACTGAATCATAAACCTCCATACATTACTATCAGTAACAACTGAATCATAAACACCCATACATTACTATCAGTAATAACTGACTCATAAACCTCCATACATTACTATCAGTAACAACTGAATCATAAACCTCCATACATTACTATCAGTAACAACTGAATCATAAACCTCCATACATTACAATCAGTAACAAATGAATCATAAACCTCCATACATTACTATCAGTAACAACTGCATCATAAACCCCCATACATTACTATCAGTAACAACTCAATCATAAACCCCCATACATTACTATCAGTAACAACTGAATCATAAACCCCCATACATTACGATCAGTAACAACTGAATCATAAACCCCCATACATTACTATCAGTAACAACTGAATCATAAACCTCCATACATTACTATCAGTAACAACTGAATCATAAACACCCATACATTACTATCAGTAATAACTGACTCATAAACCTCCATACATTACTATCAGTAACAACTGAATCATAAACCTCCATACATTACTATCAGTAACAACTGAATCATAAACCTCCATACATTACTATCAGTAACAACTGCATCATAAACCCCCATACATTACTATCAGTAACAAATGAATCATAAACCTCCATACATTACTATCAGTAACAACTGAATCATAAACCTCCATACATTACTATCAGTAACAACTGAATCATAAACCCCCATACATTACTATCAGTAACAACTCAATCATAAACCCCCATACATTACTATCAGTAACAAATGAATCATAAACCTCCATACATTACTATCAGTAACAACTGAATCATAAACCTCCATACATTACTGTCAGTAACAACTGCATCATAAACCCCCATACATTACTATCAGTAACAACTGAATCATAAACACCCATACATTACTATCAGTAATAACTGACTCATAAACCTCCATACATTACTATCAGTAACAACTGAATCATAAACCTCCATACATTACTATCAGTAACAAATGAATCATAAACCTCCATACATTACTATCAGTAACAACTGAATCATAAACCTCCATACATTACTATCAGTAACAACTGAATCATAAACCTCCATACATTACTATCAGTAACAACTGAATCATAAACACCCATACATTACTATCAGTAATAACTGACTCATAAATCTCCATACATTACTATCAGTAACAACTGAATCATAAAACTCCATACATTACTATCAGTAACAACTGAATCAGAAACCTCCATACATTAATATCAGTAACAACTGAATCATAAACCTCCATACATTACTATCAGTAACAACTGAATCATAAACCTCCATACATTACTATCAGTAACAACTGCATCATAAACCCCCATACATTACTATCAGTAATAACGGACTCATAAACCTCCATACATTACTATCAGTAACAACTGAATCATAAACCTCCATACATTACTATCAGTAACAACTGAATCATAAACCTCCATACATTACTATCAGTAACTACTGAATCATAAACCTCCATACATTACTATCAGTAACAACTGAATCATAAACCTCCATACATTACTATCAGTAACAACTGAATCATAAACCTCCATACATTACTATCAGTAACAACTGAATCATAAACCTCCATACATTACTATCAGTAACAACTGCATCATAAACCCCCATACATTACTATCAGTAATAACGGACTCATAAACCTCCATACATTACTATCAGTAACAACTGCATCATAAACCCCCATACATTACTATCAGTAACAACTGAATCATAAACCTCCATACATTACTATCAGTAACTACTGAATCATAAACCTCCATACATTACTATCAGTAACAACTGAATCATAAACCTCCATAAATTACTATCAGTAACAACTGAATCATAAACCTCCATACATTACTATCAGTAACAACTGAATCATAAACCCCCATACATTACTATCAGTAACAACTGAATCATAAACCCCCATACATTACGATCAGTAACAACTGAATCATAAAACTCCATAAATTACTATCAGTAACAACTGAATCATAAACCTCCATACATTACTATCAGTAACAACTGAATCATAAACCTCCATACTTTACTATCAGTAACAACTGACTCATAAATCTCCATACATTACTATCAGTAACAACTGAATCATAAAACTCCATACATTACTATCAGTAACAACTGAATCAGAAACCTCCATACATTAATATCAGTAACAACTGAATCATAAACCTCCATACATTACTATCAGTAACAACTGAATCATAAACCTCCATACATTACTATCAGTAACAACTGCATCATAAACCCCCATACATTACTATCAGTAACAACTGAATCATAAACCCCCATACATTACTATCAGTAACAACTGAATCATAAACCTCCATAAATTACTATCAGTAACAACTGAATCATAAACCTCCATACATTACTATCAGTAACAACTGAATCATAAACCCCCATACATTACTATCAGTAACAACTGAATCATAAACCCCCATACATTACGATCAGTAACAACTGAATCATAAAACTCCATAAATTACTATCAGTAACAACTGAATCATAAACCTCCATACATTACTATCAGTAACAACTGAATCATAAACCTCCATAAATGACTATCAGTAACAAATGAATCATAAACCTCCATACATTACTATCAGTAACAACTGAATCATAAACCTCCATACATTACTATCAATAACAACTGAATCATAAACCTCCATACATTACTATCAGTAACAACTGAATCATAAACACCCATACATTACTATCAGTAATAACGGACTCATAAACCTCCATACATTACTATCAGTAACAACTGAATCATAAACCTCCATACATTACTATCAGCAACAACTGACTCATAAACCCCCATACATTACTATCAGTAACAACTGAATCATAAACCTCCATACATTACTATCAGCAACAACTGACTCATAAACCGCCATACATTACTATCAGTAACAACGGAATCATAAACCTCCATACATTACTATCAGTAACAACTAAATCATAAACCTCCATACATTACTATCAGTAACAACTGAATCATAAACCTCCATACATTACTATCAGTAACAACGGAATCATAAACCTCCATACATTACTATCAGTAACAACTGAATCATAAACCTCCATACATTACTATCAGTAACAACTGAATCATAAACACCCATACATTACTATCAGTAACAAATGAATCATAAACCTCCATACATTACTATCAGTAACAACAGAATCATAAACCTCCATAAATTACTATCAGTAACAAATGAATCATAAACCTCCATACATTACAATCAGTAACAACAGAATCATAAACCTCCATAAATTACTATCAGTAACAAATGAATCATAAACCTCCATACATTACTATCAGTAACAAATGAATCATAAACCTCCATAAATTACTTTCAGTAACAAATGAATCATAAACCTCCATACATTACTATCAGTAACAACTGAAACATAAACCTCCATAAATTACTATCAGTAACAAATGAATCATAAACCTCCATACATTACTATCAGTAACAAATGAATCATAAACCTCCATAAATTACTTTCAGTAACAAATGAATCATAAACCTCCATACATTACTATCAGTAACAACTGAATCATAAACCTCCATAAATTACTATCAGTAACAAATGAATCATAAACCTCCATACATTACTATCAGTAACAACTGAATCATAAACCTCCATACATTACTATCAGTAACAACTGAATCATAAACCTCCATACATTACTATCAGTAACAAATGAATCATAAACCTCCATACCTTACTATCAGTAACAACGGAATCATAAACCTCCATACATTACTATCAGTAACAACTGAATCATAAACCCCCATACATTACTATCAGTAACAACTGAATCATAAACCCCCATACATTACTATCAGTAACAACTGAATCATAAACCTCCATAAATTACTATCAGTAACAACTGAATCATAAACCTCCATACATTACTATCAGTAACAACTGAATCATAAACCCCCATACATTACTATCAGTAACAACTGAATCATAAACCCCCATACATTACTATCAGTAACAACTGAATCATAAAACTCCATAAATTACTATCAGTAACAACTGAATCATAAACCTCCATACATTACTATCAGTAACAACTGAATCATAAACCTCCATACATTACTATCAGTAACAACAGAATCATAAACCTCCATAAATTACTATCAGTAACAAATGAATCATAAACCTCCATACATTACTATCAGTAACAACTGAATCATAAACCTCCATACATTACTATCAATAACAACTGAATCATAAACCTCCATACATTACTATCAGTAACAACTGAATCATAAACCTCCATACATTACTATCAGTAACAACTGAATCATAAACCTCCATACATTACTATCAGTAACAACAGAATCATAAACCTCCATAAATTACTATCAGTAACAAATGAATCATAAACCTCCATACATTACTATCAGTAACAACTGAATCATAAACCTCCATACATTACTATCAGTAACAACTGAATCATAAACCTCCATACATTACTATCAGTAACAACTGAATCATAAACCTCCATACATTACTATCAGTAACAACTGAATCATAAACCTCCATACATTACTATCAGTAACAAATGAATCATAAACCTCCATACATTACTATCAGTAACAACTGAATCATAAACCTCCATACATTACTATCAGTAACAACTGCATCATAAACCCCCATACATTACTATCAGTAACAACTCAATCATAAACCCCCATACATTACTATCAGTAACAAATGAATCATAAACCTCCATACATTACTATCAGTAACAACTGAATCATAAACCTCCATACATTACTAGCAGTAACAACTGCATCATAAACCCCCATACATTACTATCAGTAACAACTGAATCATAAACACCCATACATTACTATCAGTAATAACTGACTCATAAACCTCCATACATTACTATCAGTAACAACTGAATCATAATCCTCCATACATTACTATCAGTAACAAATGAATCATAAACCTCCATACATTACTATCAGTAACAACTGAATCATAAACCTCCATACATTACCATCAGTAACAACTGAATCATAAGCCTCCATACATTACTATCAGCAAAAACTGACTCATAAACCCCCATACATTACTATCAGTAACAACTGAATCATAAACCTCCATACATTACTATCAGCAACAACTGACTCATAAACCCCCATACATTACTATCAGTAACAACGGAATCATAAACCTCCATACATTATTATCAGTAACAACTAAATCATAAACCTCCATACATTACTATCAGTAACAACTGAATCATAAACCTCCATACATTACTATCAGTAACAACGGAATCATAAACCTCCATACATTACTATCAGTAACAACTGAATCATAAACCTCCATACCTTACTATCAGTAACAACTGAATCATAAACACCCATACATTACTATCAGTAACAAATGAATCATAAACCTCCATACATTACTATCAGTAACAACAGAATCATAAACCTCCATAAATTACTATCAGTAACAAATGAATCATAAACCTCCATACATTACTATCAGTAACAACAGAATCATAAACCTCCATAAATTACTATCAGTAACAAATGAATCATAAACCTCCATACATTACTATCAGTAACAAATGAATCATAAACCTCCATAAATTACTTTCAGTAACAAATGAATCATAAACCTCCATACATTACTATCAGTAACAACTGAATTATAAACCTCCATAAATTACTATCAGTAACAAATGAATCATAAACCTCCATACATTACTATCAGTAACAAATGAATCATAAACCTCCATAAATTACTTTCAGTAACAAATGAATCATAAACCTCCATACATTACTATCAGTAACAACTGAATCATAAACCTCCATAAATTACTATCAGTAACAAATGAATCATAAACCTCCATACATTACTATCAGTAACAACTGAATCATAAACCTCCATACATTACTATCAGTAACAACTGAATCATAAACCTCCATACATTACTATCAGTAACAACTGAATCATAAACCCCCATACATTACTATCAGTAACAACTGAATCATAAACCCCCATACATTACTATCAGTAACAACTGAATCATAAACCCCCATACATTACTATCAGTAACAACTGAATCATAAACCCCAATACATTACTATCAGTAACAACTGAATCATAAACCCCCATACATTACTATCAGTAACAACTGAATCATAAAACTCCATAAATTACTATCAGTAACAACTGAATCATAAAACTCCATAAATTACTATCAGTAACAACTGAATCATAAACCTCCATACATTACTATCAGTAACAACTGAATCATAAACCTCCATACATTACTATCAGTAACAACAGAATCATAAACCTCCATAAATTACTATCAGTAACAAATGAATCATAAACCTCCATACATTACTATCAGTAACAACTGAATCATAAACCTCCATAAATTACTATCAGTAACAAATGAATCATAAACCTCCATACATTACTATCAGTAACAACTGACTCATAAACCTCCATACATTACTATCAGTAACAACTGAATCATAAACCTCCATAAATTACTATCAGTAACAACTGAATCATAAACCTCCATACATTACTATCAGTAACAACTGAATCATAAACACCCATACATTACTATCAGTAACAACTGAATCATAAACCTCCATACATTACTATCAGTAACAACTGAATCATAAACCTCCATACATTACTATCAGTAACAACTGAATCATAAACCTCCATACATTACTATCAGTAACAACTGAATCATAAACACCCATACATTACTATCAGTAATAACTGACTCATAAACCTCCATACATGACTATCAGTAACAACTGAATCATAAACCTCCATACATTACTATCAGTAACAACTGAATCATAAACCTCCATAAATTACAATCAGTAACAACTGAATCATAAACCTCCATACATTACTATCAGTAACAACTGAATCATAAACCTCCATACATTACTATCAGTAACAACTGAATCATAAACCTCCATACATTACTATCAGTAACAACTGAATCATAAACCTCCATACATTACTATCAGTAACAACTGAATCATAAACCTCCATACATTACTATCAGTAACAAATGAATCATAAACCTCCATGCATTACTATGAGTAACAACTGAATCATAAACCTCCATACATTACTATCAGTAACAACTGCATCATAAACCCCGATACATTACTATCAGTAACAACTCAATCATCAACCCCCATACATTACTATCAGTAACAAATGAATCATAAACCTCCATACATTACTATCAGTAACAACTGAATCATAAACCTCCATACATTACTATCAGTAATAACTGACTCATAAACCTCCATACATTACTATCAGTAACAACTGAATCATAAACCTCCATACATTACTATCAGTAACAAATGAATCATAAACCTCCATACATTACTATCAGTAACAACTGAATCATAAACCTCCATACATTACTATCAGTAACAACTGAATCATAAACCTCCATACATTACTATCAGTAACAACTGAATCATAAACCTCCATACATTACTATCAGTAACAACTGAATCATAAACCTCCATACATTACTATCAGTAACAACTGAATCATAAACACCCATACATTACTATCAGTAATAACTGACTCATAAACCTCCATACATTACTATCAGTAACAACTGAATCATAAACCTCCATACATTACTATCAGTAAAAACTGAATCATAAACCTCCATACATTACTATCAGTAACAACTGAATCATAAACCTCCATACATTACTATCAGTAACAAATGAATCATAAACCTCCATACATTACTATCAGTAACAACTGAATCATAAACCTCCATACATTACTATCAGTAACAACTGCATCATAAACCCCCATACATTACTATCAGTAACAACTCAATCATAAACCCCCATACATTACTATCAGTAACAAATGAATCATAAACCTCCATACATTACTATCAGTAACAACTGAATCATAAACCTCCATACATTACTATCAGTAACAACTGCATCATAAACCCCCATACATTACTATCAGTAACAACTGAATCATAAACACCCATACATTACTATCAGTAATAACTGACTCATAAACCTCCATACATTACTATCAGTAACAACTGAATCATAAACCTCCATACATTACTATCAGTAACAAATGAATCATAAACCTCCATACATTACTATCAGTAACAACTGAATCATAAACCTCCATACATTACTATCAGTAACAACTGAATCATAAACCTCCATACATTACTATCAGTAACAACTGAATCATAAACACCCATACATTACTATCAGTAATAACTGACTCATAAACCTCAATACATTACTATCAGTAACAAATGAATCATAAACCTCCATACATTACTATCAGTAACAACTGAATCATAAACCTCCATACATTACTATCAGTAACAACTGAATCATAAACCTCCATACATTACTATCAGTAACAACTGAATCATAAACCTCCATACATTACTATCAGTAACAAATGAATCATATACCTCCATACATTACTATCATTAAGAACTGAATCATAAACCTCCATACATTACTATCAGTAACAACTGCATCATAAACCCCCATACATTACTATCAGTAACAACTCAATCATAAACCCCCATACATTACTATCAGTAACAAATGAATCATAAACCTCCATACATTACTATCAGTAACAACTGAATCATAAACCTCCATACATTACTATCAGTAACAACTGCATCATAAACCCCCATACATTACTATCAGTAACAACTGAATCATAAACACCCATACATTACTATCAGTAATAACTGACTCATAAACCTCCATACATTACTATCAGTAACAACTGAATCATAAACCTCCATACATTACTATCAGTAACAAATGAATCATAAACCTCCATACATTACTATCAGTAACAACTGAATCATAAACCTCCATACATAACCATCAGTAACAACTGAATCATAAGCCTCCATACATTACTATCAGCAACAACTGACTCATAAACCCCCATACATTACTATCAGTAACAACTGAATCATAAACCTCCATACATTACTATCAGCAACAACTGACTCATAAACCCCCATACATTACTATCAGTAACAACGGAATCATAAACCTCCATACATTACTATCAGTAACAACTAAATCATAAACCTCCATACATTACTATCAGGAACAACTGAATCATAAACCTCCATACATTACTATCAGTAACAACGGAATCATAAACCTCCATACATTACTATCAGTAACAACTGAATCATAAACCTCCATACATTACTATCAGTAACAACTGAATCATAAACACCCATACATTACTATCAGTAACAAATGAATCATAAACCTCCATACATTACTTTCAGTAACAACAGAATCATAAACCTCCATAAATTACTATCAGTAACAAATGAATCATAAACCTCCATACATTACTATCAGTAACAACAGAATCATAAACCTCCATAAATTACTATCAGTAACAAAAGAATCATAAAGCTCCATACATTACGATCGGTAACAAATGAATCATAAACCTCCATAAATTACTTTCAGTAACAAATGAATCATAAACCTCCATACATTACTATCAGTAACAACTGAATCATAAACCTCCATAAATTACTATCAGTAACAAATGAATCATAAACCTCCATACATTACTATCAGTAACAACTGAATCATAAACCTCCATACATTACTATCAGTAACAACTGAATCATAAACCTCCATACATTACTATCAGTAACAACTGAATCATAAACCCCCATACATTACTATCAGTAACAACTGAATCATAAACCCCCATACATTACTATCAGTAACAACTGAATCATAAACCCCCATACATTACTATCAGTAACAACTGAATCATAAACCCCCATACATTACTATCAGTAACAACTGAATCATAAACCCCCATACATTACTATCAGTAACAACTGAATCATAAACCCCCATACATTACTATCAGTAACAACTCAATCATAAACCCCCATACATTACTATCAGTAACAAATGAATCATAAACCTCCATACATTACTATCAGTAACAACTGAATCATAAACCTCCATACATTACTGTCAGTAACAACTGCATCATAAACCCCCATACATTACTATCAGTAACAACTGAATCATAAACACCCATACATTACTATCAGTAATAACTGACTCATAAACCTCCATACATTACTATCAGTAACAACTGAATCATAAACCTCCATACATTACTATCAGTAACAAATGAATCATAAACCTCCATACATTACTATCAGTAACAACTGAATCATAAACCTCCATACATTACTATCAGTAACAACTGAATCATAAACCTCCATACATTACTATCAGTAACAACTGAATCATAAACACCCATACATTACTATCAGTAACAACAGAATCATAAACCTCCATAAATTACTATCAGTAACAAAAGAATCATAAAGCTCCATACATTACTATCGGTAACAAATGAATCATAAACCTCCATAAATTACTTTCAGTAACAAATGAATCATAAACCTCCATACATTACTATCAGTAACAACTGAATCATAAACCTCCATAAATTACTATCAGTAACAAATGAATCATAAACCTCCATACATTACTATCAGTAACAACTGAATCATAAACCTCCATACATTACTATCAGTAACAACTGAATCATAAACCTCCATACATTACTATCAGTAACAACTGAATCATAAACCCCCATACATTACTATCAGTAACAACTGAATCATAAACCCCCATACATTACTATCAGTAACAACTGAATCATAAACCCCCATACATTACTATCAGTAACAACTGAATCATAAACCCCCATACATTACTATCAGTAACAACTGAATCATAAACCCCCATACATTACTATCAGTAACAACTGAATCATAAACCCCCATACATTACTATCAGTAACAACTCAATCATAAACCCCCATACATTACTATCAGTAACAAATGAATCATAAACCTCCATACATTACTATCAGTAACAACTGAATCATAAACCTCCATACATTACTGTCAGTAACAACTGCATCATAAACCCCCATACATTACTATCAGTAACAACTGAATCATAAACACCCATACATTACTATCAGTAATAACTGACTCATAAACCTCCATACATTACTATCAGTAACAACTGAATCATAAACCTCCATACATTACTATCAGTAACAAATGAATCATAAACCTCCATACATTACTATCAGTAACAACTGAATCATAAACCTCCATACATTACTATCAGTAACAACTGAATCATAAACCTCCATACATTACTATCAGTAACAACTGAATCATAAACACCCATACATTACTATCAGTAATAACTGACTCATAAATCTCCATACATTACTATCAGTAACAACTGAATCATAAAACTCCATACATTACTATCAGTAACAACTGAATCAGAAACCTCCATACATTAATATCAGTAACAACTGAATCATAAACCTCCATACATTACTATCAGTAACAACTGAATCATAAACCTCCATACATTACTATCAGTAACAACTGCATCATAAACCCCCATACATTACTATCAGTAATAACGGACTCATAAACCTCCATACATTACTATCAGTAACAACTGAATCATAAACCTCCATACATTACTATCAGTAACAACTGAATCATAAACCTCCATACATTACTATCAGTAACTACTGAATCATAAACCTCCATACATTACTATCAGTAACAACTGAATCATAAACCTCCATACATTACTATCAGTAACAACTGAATCATAAACCTCCATACATTACTATCAGTAACAACTGAATCATAAACCTCCATACATTACTATCAGTAACAACTGCATCATAAACCCCCATACATTACTATCAGTAATAACGGACTCATAAACCTCCATACATTACTATCAGTAACAACTGCATCATAAACCCCCATACATTACTATCAGTAACAACTGAATCATAAACCTCCATACATTACTATCAGTAACTACTGAATCATAAACCTCCATACATTACTATCAGTAACAACTGAATCATAAACCTCCATAAATTACTATCAGTAACAACTGAATCATAAACCTCCATACATTACTATCAGTAACAACTGAATCATAAACCCCCATACATTACTATCAGTAACAACTGAATCATAAACCCCCATACATTACGATCAGTAACAACTGAATCATAAAACTCCATAAATTACTATCAGTAACAACTGAATCATAAACCTCCATACATTACTATCAGTAACAACTGAATCATAAACCTCCATACTTTACTATCAGTAACAACTGACTCATAAATCTCCATACATTACTATCAGTAACAACTGAATCATAAAACTCCATACATTACTATCAGTAACAACTGAATCAGAAACCTCCATACATTAATATCAGTAACAACTGAATCATAAACCTCCATACATTACTATCAGTAACAACTGAATCATAAACCTCCATACATTACTATCAGTAACAACTGCATCATAAACCCCCATACATTACTATCAGTAACAACTGAATCATAAACCCCCATACATTACTATCAGTAACAACTGAATCATAAACCTCCATAAATTACTATCAGTAACAACTGAATCATAAACCTCCATACATTACTATCAGTAACAACTGAATCATAAACCCCCATACATTACTATCAGTAACAACTGAATCATAAACCCCCATACATTACGATCAGTAACAACTGAATCATAAAACTCCATAAATTACTATCAGTAACAACTGAATCATAAACCTCCATACATTACTATCAGTAACAACTGAATCATAAACCTCCATAAATGACTATCAGTAACAAATGAATCATAAACCTCCATACATTACTATCAGTAACAACTGAATCATAAACCTCCATACATTACTATCAATAACAACTGAATCATAAACCTCCATACATTACTATCAGTAACAACTGAATCATAAACACCCATACATTACTATCAGTAATAACGGACTCATAAACCTCCATACATTACTATCAGTAACAACTGAATCATAAACCTCCATACATTACTATCAGCAACAACTGACTCATAAACCCCCATACATTACTATCAGTAACAACTGAATCATAAACCTCCATACATTACTATCAGCAACAACTGACTCATAAACCACCATACATTACTATCAGTAACAACGGAATCATAAACCTCCATACATTACTATCAGTAACAACTAAATCATAAACCTCCATACATTACTATCAGTAACAACTGAATCATAAACCTCCATACATTACTATCAGTAACAACGGAATCATAAACCTCCATACATTACTATCAGTAACAACTGAATCATAAACCTCCATACATTACTATCAGTAACAACTGAATCATAAACACCCATACATTACTATCAGTAACAAATGAATCATAAACCTCCATACATTACTATCAGTAACAACAGAATCATAAACCTCCATAAATTACTATCAGTAACAAATGAATCATAAACCTCCATACATTACAATCAGTAACAACAGAATCATAAACCTCCATAAATTACTATCAGTAACAAATGAATCATAAACCTCCATACATTACTATCAGTAACAAATGAATCATAAACCTCCATAAATTACTTTCAGTAACAAATGAATCATAAACCTCCATACATTACTATCAGTAACAACTGAAACATAAACCTCCATAAATTACTATCAGTAACAAATGAATCATAAACCTCCATACATTACTATCAGTAACAAATGAATCATAAACCTCCATAAATTACTTTCAGTAACAAATGAATCATAAACCTCCATACATTACTATCAGTAACAACTGAATCATAAACCTCCATAAATTACTATCAGTAACAAATGAATCATAAACCTCCATACATTACTATCAGTAACAACTGAATCATAAACCTCCATACATTACTATCAGTAACAACTGAATCATAAACCTCCATACATTACTATCAGTAACAAATGAATCATAAACCTCCATACCTTACTATCAGTAACAACGGAATCATAAACCTCCATACATTACTATCAGTAACAACTGAATCATAAACCCCCATACATTACTATCAGTAACAACTGAATCATAAACCCCCATACATTACTATCAGTAACAACTGAATCATAAACCTCCATAAATTACTATCAGTAACAACTGAATCATAAACCTCCATACATTACTATCAGTAACAACTGAATCATAAACCCCCATACATTACTATCAGTAACAACTGAATCATAAACCCCCATACATTACTATCAGTAACAACTGAATCATAAAACTCCATAAATTACTATCAGTAACAACTGAATCATAAACCTCCATACATTACTATCAGTAACAACTGAATCATAAACCTCCATACATTACTATCAGTAACAACAGAATCATAAACCTCCATAAATTACTATCAGTAACAAATGAATCATAAACCTCCATACATTACTATCAGTAACAACTGAATCATAAACCTCCATACATTACTATCAATAACAACTGAATCATAAACCTCCATACATTACTATCAGTAACAACTGAATCATAAACCTCCATACATTACTATCAGTAACAACTGAATCATAAACCTCCATACATTACTATCAGTAACAACAGAATCATAAACCTCCATAAATTACTATCAGTAACAAATGAATCATAAACCTCCATACATTACTATCAGTAACAACTGAATCATAAACCTCCATACATTACTATCAGTAACAACTGAATCATAAACCTCCATACATTACTATCAGTAACAACTGAATCATAAACCTCCATACATTACTATCAGTAACAACTGAATCATAAACCTCCATACATTACTATCAGTAACAAATGAATCATAAACCTCCATACATTACTATCAGTAACAACTGAATCATAAACCTCCATACATTACTATCAGTAACAACTGCATCATAAACCCCCATACATTACTATCAGTAACAACTCAATCATAAACCCCCATACATTACTATCAGTAACAAATGAATCATAAACCTCCATACATTACTATCAGTAACAACTGAATCATAAACCTCCATACATTACTATCAGTAACAACTGCATCATAAACCCCCATACATTACTATCAGTAACAACTGAATCATAAACACCCATACATTACTATCAGTAATAACTGACTCATAAACCTCCATACATTACTATCAGTAACAACTGAATCATAATCCTCCATACATTACTATCAGTAACAAATGAATCATAAACCTCCATACATTACTATCAGTAACAACTGAATCATAAACCTCCATACATTACCATCAGTAACAACTGAATCATAAGCCTCCATACATTACTATCAGCAAAAACTGACTCATAAACCCCCATACATTACTATCAGTAACAACTGAATCATAAACCTCCATACATTACTATCAGCAACAACTGACTCATAAACCCCCATACATTACTATCAGTAACAACGGAATCATAAACCTCCATACATTATTATCAGTAACAACTAAATCATAAACCTCCATACATTACTATCAGTAACAACTGAATCATAAACCTCCATACATTACTATCAGTAACAACGGAATCATAAACCTCCATACATTACTATCAGTAACAACTGAATCATAAACCTCCATACCTTACTATCAGTAACAACTGAATCATAAACACCCATACATTACTATCAGTAACAAATGAATCATAAACCTCCATACATTACTATCAGTAACAACAGAATCATAAACCTCCATAAATTACTATCAGTAACAAATGAATCATAAACCTCCATACATTACTATCAGTAACAACAGAATCATAAACCTCCATAAATTACTATCAGTAACAAATGAATCATAAACCTCCATACATTACTATCAGTAACAAATGAATCATAAACCTCCATAAATTACTTTCAGTAACAAATGAATCATAAACCTCCATACATTACTATCAGTAACAACTGAATTATAAACCTCCATAAATTACTATCAGTAACAAATGAATCATAAACCTCCATACATTACTATCAGTAACAAATGAATCATAAACCTCCATAAATTACTTTCAGTAACAAATGAATCATAAACCTCCATACATTACTATCAGTAACAACTGAATCATAAACCTCCATAAATTACTATCAGTAACAAATGAATCATAAACCTCCATACATTACTATCAGTAACAACTGAATCATAAACCTCCATACATTACTATCAGTAACAACTGAATCATAAACCTCCATACATTACTATCAGTAACAACTGAATCATAAACCCCCATACATTACTATCAGTAACAACTGAATCATAAACCCCCATACATTACTATCAGTAACAACTGAATCATAAACCCCCATACATTACTATCAGTAACAACTGAATCATAAACCCCAATACATTACTATCAGTAACAACTGAATCATAAACCCCATACATTACTATCAGTAACAACTGAATCATAAAACTCCATAAATTACTATCAGTAACAACTGAATCATAAAACTCCATAAATTACTATCAGTAACAACTGAATCATAAACCTCCATACATTACTATCAGTAACAACTGAATCATAAACCTCCATACATTACTATCAGTAACAACAGAATCATAAACCTCCATAAATTACTATCAGTAACAAATGAATCATAAACCTCCATACATTACTATCAGTAACAACTGAATCATAAACCTCCATAAATTACTATCAGTAACAAATGAATCATAAACCTCCATACATTACTATCAGTAACAACTGACTCATAAACCTCCATACATTACTATCAGTAACAACTGAATCATAAACCTCCATAAATTACTATCAGTAACAACTGAATCATAAACCTCCATACATTACTATCAGTAACAACTGAATCATAAACACCCATACATTACTATCAGTAACAACTGAATCATAAACCTCCATACATTACTATCAGTAACAACTGAATCATAAACCTCCATACATTACTATCAGTAACAACTGAATCATAAACCTCCATACATTACTATCAGTAACAACTGAATCATAAACACCCATACATTACTATCAGTAATAACTGACTCATAAACCTCCATACATGACTATCAGTAACAACTGAATCATAAACCTCCATACATTACTATCAGTAACAACTGAATCATAAACCTCCATAAATTACAATCAGTAACAACTGAATCATAAACCTCCATACATTACTATCAGTAACAACTGAATCATAAACCTCCATACATTACTATCAGTAACAACTGAATCATAAACCTCCATACATTACTATCAGTAACAACTGAATCATAAACCTCCATACATTACTATCAGTAACAACTGAATCATAAACCTCCATACATTACTATCAGTAACAAATGAATCATAAACCTCCATGCATTACTATGAGTAACAACTGAATCATAAACCTCCATACATTACTATCAGTAACAACTGCATCATAAACCCCGATACATTACTATCAGTAACAACTCAATCATCAACCCCCATACATTACTATCAGTAACAAATGAATCATAAACCTCCATACATTACTATCAGTAACAACTGAATCATAAACCTCCATACATTACTATCAGTAATAACTGACTCATAAACCTCCATACATTACTATCAGTAACAACTGAATCATAAACCTCCATACATTACTATCAGTAACAAATGAATCATAAACCTCCATACATTACTATCAGTAACAACTGAATCATAAACCTCCATACATTACTATCAGTAACAACTGAATCATAAACCTCCATACATTACTATCAGTAACAACTGAATCATAAACCTCCATACATTACTATCAGTAACAACTGAATCATAAACCTCCATACATTACTATCAGTAACAACTGAATCATAAACACCCATACATTACTATCAGTAATAACTGACTCATAAACCTCCATACATTACTATCAGTAACAACTGAATCATAAACCTCCATACATTACTATCAGTAAAAACTGAATCATAAACCTCCATACATTACTATCAGTAACAACTGAATCATAAACCTCCATACATTACTATCAGTAACAAATGAATCATAAACCTCCATACATTACTATCAGTAACAACTGAATCATAAACCTCCATACATTACTATCAGTAACAACTGCATCATAAACCCCCATACATTACTATCAGTAACAACTCAATCATAAACCCCCATACATTACTATCAGTAACAAATGAATCATAAACCTCCATACATTACTATCAGTAACAACTGAATCATAAACCTCCATACATTACTATCAGTAACAACTGCATCATAAACCCCCATACATTACTATCAGTAACAACTGAATCATAAACACCCATACATTACTATCAGTAATAACTGACTCATAAACCTCCATACATTACTATCAGTAACAACTGAATCATAAACCTCCATACATTACTATCAGTAACAAATGAATCATAAACCTCCATACATTACTATCAGTAACAACTGAATCATAAACCTCCATACATTACTATCAGTAACAACTGAATCATAAACCTCCATACATTACTATCAGTAACAACTGAATCATAAACACCCATACATTACTATCAGTAATAACTGACTCATAAACCTCAATACATTACTATCAGTAACAAATGAATCATAAACCTCCATACATTACTATCAGTAACAACTGAATCATAAACCTCCATACATTACTATCAGTAACAACTGAATCATAAACCTCCATACATTACTATCAGTAACAACTGAATCATAAACCTCCATACATTACTATCAGTAACAAATGAATCATATACCTCCATACATTACTATCATTAAGAACTGAATCATAAACATCCATACATTACTATCAGTAACAACTGCATCATAAACCCCCATACATTACTATCAGTAACAACTCAATCATAAACCCCCATACATTACTATCAGTAACAAATGAATCATAAACCTCCATACATTACTATCAGTAACAACTGAATCATAAACCTCCATACATTACTATCAGTAACAACTGCATCATAAACCCCCATACATTACTATCAGTAACAACTGAATCATAAACACCCATACATTACTATCAGTAATAACTGACTCATAAACCTCCATACATTACTATCAGTAACAACTGAATCATAAACCTCCATACATTACTATCAGTAACAAATGAATCATAAACCTCCATACATTACTATCAGTAACAATGAATCATAAACCTCCATACATAACCATCAGTAACAACTGAATCATAAGCCTCCATACATTACTATCAGCAACAACTGACTCATAAACCCCCATACATTACTATCAGTAACAACTGAATCATAAACCTCCATACATTACTATCAGCAACAACTGACTCATAAACCCCCATACATTACTATCAGTAACAACGGAATCATAAACCTCCATACATTACTATCAGTAACAACTAAATCATAAACCTCCATACATTACTATCAGGAACAACTGAATCATAAACCTCCATACATTACTATCAGTAACAACGGAATCATAAACCTCCATACATTACTATCAGTAACAACTGAATCATAAACCTCCATACATTACTATCAGTAACAACTGAATCATAAACACCCATACATTACTATCAGTAACAAATGAATCATAAACCTCCATACATTACTTTCAGTAACAACAGAATCATAAACCTCCATAAATTACTATCAGTAACAAATGAATCATAAACCTCCATACATTACTATCAGTAACAACAGAATCATAAACCTCCATAAATTACTATCAGTAACAAAAGAATCATAAAGCTCCATACATTACTATCGGTAACAAATGAATCATAAACCTCCATAAATTACTTTCAGTAACAAATGAATCATAAACCTCCATACATTACTATCAGTAACAACTGAATCATAAACCTCCATAAATTACTATCAGTAACAAATGAATCATAAACCTCCATACATTACTATCAGTAACAACTGAATCATAAACCTCCATACATTACTATCAGTAACAACTGAATCATAAACCTCCATACATTACTATCAGTAACAACTGAATCATAAACCCCCATACATTACTATCAGTAACAACTGAATCATAAACCCCCATACATTACTATCAGTAACAACTGAATCATAAACCCCCATACATTACTATCAGTAACAACTGAATCATAAACCCCCATACATTACTATCAGTAACAACTGAATCATAAACCCCCATACATTACTATCAGTAACAACTGAATCATAAAACTCCATAAATTACTATCAGTAACAACTGAATCATAAAACTCCATAAATTACTATCCGTAACAACTGAATCATAAACCTCCATACATTACTATCAGTAACAACTGAATCATAAACCTCCATACATTACTATCAGTAACAACTGAATCATAAACCTCCATAAATTACTATCAGTAACAAATGAATCATAAACCTCCATACATTACTATCAGTAACAACAGAATCATAAACCTCCATAAATTACTATCAGTAACAAATGAATCATAAACCTCCATACATTACTATCAGTAACAACAGAATCATAAACCTCCATAAATTACTATCAGTAACAAATGAATCATAAACCTCCATACATTAGTATCAGTAACAACTGAATCATAAACCTCCATACATTACTATCAGTAACAACTGAATCATAAACCTCCATACATTACTATCAGTAACAAATGAATCATAAAGCTCCATACCTTACTATCAGTAACAACGGAATCATAAACCTCCATACATTACTATCAGTAACAACTGAATCATAAACCCCCATACATTACTATCAGTAACAACTGAATCATAAACCCCCATACATTACTATCAGTAACAACTGAATCATAAACCTCCATAAATTACTATCATTAACAACTGAATTGTAAACCTCCATACATTACTATCAGTAACAACTGAATCATAAACCCCCATACATTACTATCAGTAACAACTGAATCATAAACCCCCATACATTACTATCAGTAACAACTGAATCATAAAACTCCATAAATTACTATCAGTAACAACTGAATCATAAACCTCCATACATTACTATCAGTAACAACTGAATCATAAACCTCCATACATTACTGTCAGTAACAACAGAATCATAAACCTCCATAAATTACTATCAGTAACAAATGAATCATAAACCTCCATACATTACTATCAGTAACAACTGAATCATAAACCTCCATACATTACTATCAATAACAACTGAATCATAAACCTCCATACATTACTATCAGTAACAACTGAATCATAAACACCCATACATTACTATCAGTAATAACGGACTCATGAACCTCCATACATTACTATCAGTAACAACTGAATCATAAACCTCCATACATTACTATCAGTAACAACTGAATCATAAACCTCCATACATTACTATCAGTAACAACTGACTCATAAACCTCCATACATTACTATCAGTAACAACTGAATCATAAACGTCCATACATTACTATCAGTAACAAATGAATCATAAACCTCCATACATTACTATCAGTAACAACTGAATCATAAACCTCCATACATTACTATCAGTAACAACTGCATCATAAACCCCCATACATTACTATCAGTAACAACTCAATCATAAACCCCCATACATTACTATCAGTAACAAATGAATCATAAACCTCCATACATTACTATCAGTAACAACTGAATCATAAACCTCCATACATTACTATCAGTAACAACTGCATCATAAACCCCCATACATTACTATCAGTAACAACTGAATCATAAACACCCATACATTACTATCAGTAATAACTGACTCATAAACCACCATACATTACTATCAGTAACAACTGAATCATAAACCTCCATACATTACTATCAGTAACAAATGAATCATAAACCTCCATACATTACCATCAGTAACAACTGAATCATAAGCCTCCATACATTACTATCAGCAACAACTGACTCATAAACCCCCATACATTACTATCAGTAACAACTGAATCATAAACCTCCATACATTACTATCAGCAACAACTGACTCATAAACCCCCATACATTACTATCAGTAACAACGGAATCATAAACCTCCATACATTACTATCAGTAACAACTAAATCATAAACCTCCATACATTACTATCAGTAACAACTGAATCATAAACCTCCATACATTACTATCAGTAACAACGGAATCATAAACCTCCATACATTACTATCAGTAACAACTGAATCATAAACCTCCATACATTACTATCAGTAACAACTGAATCATAAACACCCATACATTACTATCAGTAACAAATGAATCATAAACCTCCATACATTACTATCAGTAACAACAGAATCATAAACCTCCATAAATTACTATCAGTAACAAATGAATCATAAACCTCCATACATTACTATCAGTAACAACAGAATCATAAACCTCCATAAATTACTATCAGTAACAAATGAATCATAAACCTCCATACATTACTATCAGTAAAAAATGAATCATAAACCTCCATAAATTACTTTCAGTAACAAATGAATCATAAACCTCCATACATTGCTATCAGTAACAACTGAATCATAAACCTCCATAAATTACTATCAGTAACAAATGAATCATAAACCTCCATACATTACTATCAGTAACAAATGAACCATAAACCTCCATAAATTACTTTCAGTGACAAATGAATCATAAACCTCCATACATTACTATCAGTAACAACTGAATCATAAACCTCCATAAATTACTATCAGTAACAAATGAATCATAAACCTCCATACATTAATATCAGTAACAACTGAATCATAAACCTCCATACATTACTATCAGTAACAACTGAATCATAAACCTCCATACATTACTATCAGTAACAACTGAATCATAAAGCCCCATACATTACTATCAGTAACAACTGAATCATAAACCCCCATACATTACTATCAGTAACAACTGAATCATAAACCCCCATACATTACTATCAGTAACAACTGAATCATAAACCCCCATACATTACTATCAGTAACAACTGAATCATAAACCCCCATACATTACTATCAGTAACAACTGAATCATAAAACTCCATAAATTACTATCAGTAACAACTGAATCATAAAACTCCATAAATTACTATCAGAAACAACTGAATCATAAACCTCCATACATTACTATCAGTAACAACTGAATCATAAACCTCCATGCATTACTATCAGTAACAAATGAATCATAAACCTCCATAAATTACTATCAGTAACAAATGAATCATAAACCTCCATAAATTACTTTCAGCAACAAATGAATCATAAACCTCCATACATTACTATCAGTAACAACTGAATCATAAACCTCCATAAATTACTATCAGTAACAAATGAATCATAAACCTCAATACATTACTATCAGTAACAACTGAATCATAAACCTCCATACATTACTATCAGTAACAACTGAATCATAAACCTCCATACATTACTATCAGTAACAACTGAATCATAAACCCCCATACATTACTATCAGTAACAACTGAATCATAAACCCCCATACATTACTATCAGTAACAACTGAATCAGAAACCCCCATACATTACTATCAGTAACAACTGAATCATAAACCCCCATACATTACTATCAGTAACAACTGAATCATAAACCCCCATACATTACTATCAGTAACAACTGAATCATAAAACTCCATAAATTACTATCAGTAACAACTGAATCATAAAACTCCATAAATTACTATCAGTAACAACTGAATCATAAACCTCCATACATTACTATCAGTAACAACTGAATCATAAACCTCCATACATTACTATCAGTAACAACTGAATCATAAACCTCCATAAATTACTATCAGTAACAAATGAATCATAAACCTCCATACATTACTATCAGTAACAACAGAATCATAAACCTCCATAAATTACTATCAGTAACAAATGAATCATAAACCTCCATACATTACTATCAGTAACAACAGAATAATAAACCTCCATAAATTACTATCAGTAACAAATGAATCATAAACCTCCATACATTAGTATCAGTAACAACTGAATCATAAACCTCCATACATTACTATCAGTAACAACTGAATCATAAACCTCCATACATTACTATCAGTAACAAATGAATCATAAACCTCCATACCTTACTATCAGTAACAACGGAATCATAAACCTCCATACATTACTATCAGTAACAACTGAATCATAAACCCCCATACATTACTATCAGTAACAACTGAATCATAAACCCCCATACATTACTATAAGTAACAACTGAATCATAAACCTCCATAAATTACTATCAGTAACAACTGAATCATAAACCTCCATACATTACTATCAGTAACAACTGAATCATAAACCCCCAGACATTACCATCAGTAACAACTGAATCATAAGCCTCCATACATTACTATCAGCAACAACTGACTCATAAACCCCCATACATTACTATCAGTAACAACTGAATCATAAACCTCCATACATTACTATCAGCAACAACTGACTCATAAACCCGCATACATTACTATCAGTAACAACGGAATCATAAACCTCCATACATTACTATCAGTAACAACTAAATCATAAACCTCCATACATTACTATCAGTAACAACTGAATCATAAACCTCCATACATTACTATCAGTAACAACTGAATCATAAACCTCCATACATTACTATCAGTAACAACTGAATCATAAACCTCCATACATTACTATCAGTAACAACTGAATCATAAACACCCATACATTACTATCAGTAACAAATGAATCATAAACCTCCATACATTACTTTCAGTAACAACAGAATCATAAACCTCCATAAATTACTATCAGTAACAAATGAATCATAAACCTCCATACATTACTATCAGTAACAACAGAATCATAAACCTCCATAAATTACTATCAGTAACAAATGAATCATAAACCTCCATACATTACTATCAGTAACAAATGAATCATAAACCTCCATAAATTACTTTCAGTAACAAATGAATCATAAACCTCCATACATTACTATCAGTAACAACTGAATCATAAACCTCCATAAATTACTATCAGTAACAAATGAATCATAAACCTCAATACATTACTATCAGTAACAACTGAATCATAAACCTCCATACATTACTATCAGTAACAACTGAATCATAAACCTCCATACATTACTATCAGTAACAACTGAATCATAAACCCCCATACATTACTATCAGTAACAACTGAATCATAAACCCCCATACATTACTATCAGTAACAACTGAATCAGAAACCCCCATACATTACTATCAGTAACAACTGAATCATAAACCCCCATACATTACTATCAGTAACAACTGAATCATAAACCCCCATACATTACTATCAGTAACAACTGAATCATAAAACTCCATAAATTACTATCAGTAACAACTGAATCATAAAACTCCATAAATTACTATCAGTAACAACTGAATCATAAACCTCCATACATTACTATCAGTAACAACTGAATCATAAACCTCCATACATTACTATCAGTAACAACTGAATCATAAACCTCCATAAATTACTATCAGTAACAAATGAATCATAAACCTCCATACATTACTATCAGTAACAACAGAATCATAAACCTCCATAAATTACTATCAGTAACAAATGAATCATAAACCTCCATACATTACTATCAGTAACAACAGAATCATAAACCTCCATAAATTACTATCAGTAACAAATGAACCATAAACCTCCATACATTAGTATCAGTAACAACTGAATCATAAACCTCCATACATTACTATCAGTAACAACTGAATCATAAACCTCCATACATTACTATCAGTAACAAATGAATCATAAACCTCCATACCTTACTATCAGTAACAACGGAATCATAAACCTCCATACATTACTATCAGTAACAACTGAATCATAAACCCCCATACATTACTATCAGTAACAACTGAATCATAAACCCCCATACATTACTATAAGTAACAACTGAATCATAAACCTCCATAAATTACTATCAGTAACAACTGAATCATAAACCTCCATACATTACTATCAGTAACAACTGAATCATAAACCCCCAGACATTACTATCAGTAACAACTGAATCATAAACCCCCATACATTACTATCAGTAACAACTGAATCATAAAACTCCATAAATTACTATCAGTAACAACTGAATCATAAACCTCCATACATTACTATCAGTAACAACTGAATCATAAACCTCCATACATTACTATCAGTAACAACAGAATCATAAACCTCCATAAATTACTATCAGTAACAAATGAATCATAAACCTCCATACATTACTATCAGTAACAACTGAATCATAAACCTCCATACATTACTATCAATAACAACTGAATCATAAACCTCCATACATTACTATCAGTAACAACTGAATCATAAACACCCATACATTACTATCAGTAATAACGGACTCATAAACCTCCATACATTACTATCAGTAACAACTGAATCATAAACCTCCATACATTACTATCAGTAACAACTGAATCATAAACCTCCATACATTACTATCAGTAACAACTGAATCATAAACCTCCATGCATTACTATCAGTAACAACTCAATCATAAACCCCCATACATTACTATCAGTAACAAATGAATCATAAACCTCCATACATTACTATCAGTAACAACTGAATCATAAACCTCCATACATTACTATCAGTAACAACTGCATCATAAACCCCCATACATTACTATCAGTAACAACTGAATCATAAACACCCATACATTACTATCAGTAATAACTGACTCATAAACCTCCATACATTACTATCAGTAACAACTGAATCATAAACCTCCATACATTACTATCAATAACAACTGAATCATAAACCTCCATACATTACTATCAGTAACAACTGAATCATAAACACCCATACATTACTATCAGTAATAACGGACTCATAAACCTCCATACATTACTATCAGTAACAACTGAATCATAAACCTCCATACATTACTATCAGTAACAACTGAATCATAAACCTCCATACATTACTATCAGTAACAACTGCATCATAAACACCCATACATTACTATCAGTAACAACTCAATCATAAACCCCCATACATTACTATCAGTAACAAATGAATCATAAACCTCCATACATTACTATCAGTAACAACTGAATCATAAACCTCCATACATTACTATCAGTAACAACTGCATCATAAACCCCCATACATTACTATCAGTAACAACTGAATCATAAACACCCATACATTACTATCAGTAATAACTGACTCATAAACCTCCATACATTACTATCAGTAACAACTGAATCATAAACCTCCATACATTACTATCAGTAATAACTGACTCATAAACCTCCATACATTACTATCAGTAACAACTGAATCATAAACCTCCATACATTACTATCAGTAACAAATGAATCATAAACCTCCATACATTACTATCAGTAACAACTGAATCATAAACCTCCATACATTACCATCAGTAACAACTCAATCATAAGCCTCCATACATTACTATCAGCAACAACTGACTCATAAACCCCCATACATTACTATCAGTAACAACTGAATCATAAACCTCCATACATTACTATCAGCAACAACTGACTCATAAACCCCCATACATTACTATCAGTAACAACGGAATCATAAACCTCCATACATTACTATCAGTAACAACTAAATCATAAACCTCCATACATTACTATCAGTAACAACTGAATCATAAACCTCCATACATTACGATCAGTAACAACGGAATCATAAACCTCCATACATTACTATCAGTAACAACTGAATCATAAACCTCCATACATTACTATCAGTAACAACTGAATCATAAACACCCATACATTACTATCAGTAACAAATGAATCATAAACCTCCATACATTACTATCAGTAACAACAGAATCATAAACCTCCATAAATTACTATCAGTAACAAATGAATCATAAACCTCCATACATTACTATCAGTAACAACAGAATCATAAACCTCCATAAATTACTGTCAGTAACAAATGAATCATAAACCTCCATACATTACTATCAGTAACAAATGAATCATAAACCTCCATAAATTACTTTCAGTAACAAATGAATCATAAACCTCCATACATTACTATCAGTAACAACTGAATCATAAACCTCCATAAATTACTATCAGTAACAAATGAATCATAAACCTCCATACATTACTATCAGTAACAACTGAATCATAAACCTCCATACATTACTATCAGTAACAAATGAATCATAAACCTCCATACCTTACTATCAGTAACAACGGAATCATAAACCTCCATACATTACTATCAGTAACAACTGAATCATAAACCCCCATACATTACTATCAGTAACAACTGAATCATAAACCCCCATACATTACTATCAGTAACAACTGAATCATAAACCTCCATAAATTACTATCAGTAACAACTGAATCATAAACCTCCATACATTACTATCAGTAACAACTGAATCATAAACCCCCAGACATTACTATCAGTAACAACTGAATCATAAACCCCCATACATTACTATCAGTAACAACTGTATCATAAAACTCCATAGATTACTATCAGTAACAACTGAATCATAAACCTCCATACATTACTATCAGTAACAACTGAATCATAAACCTCCATACATTACTATCAGTAACAACAGAATCATAAACCTCCATAAATTACTATCAGTAACAAATGAATCATAAACCTCCATACATTACTATCAGTAACAACTGAATCATAAACCTCCATACATTACTATCAATAACAACTGAATCATAAACCTCCATACATTACTATCAGTAACAACTGAATCATAAACACCCATACATTACTATCAGTAATAACGGACTCATAAACCTCCATACATTACTATCAGTAACAACTGAATCATAAACCTCCATACATTACTATCAGCAACAACTGACTCATAAACCCCCATACATTACTATCAGTAACAACGGAATCATAAACCTCCATACATTACTATCAGTAACAACTAAATCATAAACCTCCATACATTACTATCAGTAACAACTGAATCATAAACCTCCATACATTACTATCAGTAACAACGGAATCATAAACCTCCATACATTACTATCAGTAACAACTGAATCATAAACCTCCATACATTACTATCAGTAACAACTGAATCATAAACACCCATACATTACTATCAGTAACAAATGAATCATAAACCTCCATACATTACTATCAGTAACAACAGAATCATAAACCTCCATAAATTACTATCAGTAACAAATGAATCATAAACCTCCATACATTACTATCAGTAACAACAGAATCATAAAACTCCATAAATTACTATCAGTAACAAATGAATCATAAACCTCCATACATTACTATCAGTAACAAATGAATCATAAACCTCCATAAATTACTTTCAGTAACAAATGAATCATAAACCTCCATACATTGCTATCAGTAACAACTGAATCATAAACCTCCATAAATTACTATCAGTAACAAATGAATCATAAACCTCCATACATTACTATCAGTAACAAATGAACCATAAACCTCCATAAATTACTTTCAGTGACAAATGAATCATAAACCTCCATACATTACTATCAGTAACAACTGAATCATAAACCTCCATAAATTACTATCAGTAACAAATGAATCATAAACCTCCATACATTACTATCAGTAACAACTGAATCATAAACCTCCATACATTACTATCAGTAACAACTGAATCATAAACCTCCATACATTACTATCAGTAACAACTGAATCATAAAGCCCCATACATTACTATCAGTAACAACTGAATCATAAACCCCCATACATTACTATCAGTAACAACTGAATCATAAACCCCCATACATTACTATCAGTAACAACTGAATCATAAACCCCCATACATTACTATCAGTAACAACTGAATCATAAACCCCCATACATTACTATCAGTAACAACTGAATCATAAAACTCCATAAATTACTATCAGTAACAACTGAATCATAAAACTCCATAAATTACTATCAGTAACAACTGAATCATAAACCTCCATACATTACTATCAGTAACAACTGAATCATAAACCTCCATGCATTACTATCAGTAACAAATGAATCATAAACCTCCAAACATTACTATCAGTAACAACTGAATCATAAACCTCCATACATTACCATCAGTAACAACTGAATCATAAGCCTCCATACATTACTATCAGCAACAACTGACTCATAAACCCCCATACATTACTATCAGTAACAACTGAATCATAAACCTCCATACATTACTATCAGCAACAACTGACTCATAAACCCGCATACATTACTATCAGTAACAACGGAATCATAAACCTCCATACATTACTATCAGTGACAACTAAATCATAAACCTCCATACATTACTATCAGTAACAACTGAATCATAAACCTCCATACATTACTATCAGTAACAACGGAATCATAAACCTCCATACATTACTATCAGTAACAACTGAATCATAAACCTCCATACATTACTATCAGTAACAACTGAATCATAAACACCCATACATTACTATCAGTAACAAATGAATCATAAACCTCCATACATTGCTTTCAGTAACAACAGAATCATAAACCTCCATAAATTACTATCAGTAACAAATGAATCATAAACCTCCATACATTACTATCAGTAACAACAGAATCATAAACCTCCATAAATTACTATCAGTAACAAATGAATCATAAACCTCCATACATTACTATCAGTAACAAATGAATCATAAACCTCCATAAATTACTTTCAGCAACAAATGAATCATAAACCTCCATACATTACTATTAGTAACAACTGAATCATAAACCTCCATAAATTACTATCAGTAACAAATGAATCATAAACCTCAATACATTACTATCAGTAACAACTGAATCATAAACCTCCATACATTACTATCAGTAACAACTGAATCATAAACCTCCATACATTACTATCAGTAACAACTGAATCATAAACCCCCATACATTACTATCAGTAACAACTGAATCATAAACCCCCATACATTACTATCAGTAACAACTGAATCAGAAACCCCCATACATTACTATCAGTAACAACTGAATCATAAACCCCCATACATTACTATCAGTAACAACTGAATCATAAACCTCCATACATTACTATCAGTAACAACTGAATCATAAACCTCCATACATTACTATCAGTAACAACAGAATCATAAAACTCCATAAATTACTATCAGTAACAAATGAATCATAAACCTCCATACATTACTATCAGTAACAAATGAATCATAAACCTCCATAAATTACTTTCAGTAACAAATGAATCATAAACCTCCATACATTGCTATCAGTAACAACTGAATCATAAACCTCCATAAATTACTATCAGTAACAAATGAATCATAAACCTCCATACATTACTATCAGTAACAAATGAACCATAAACCTCCATAAATTACTTTCAGTGACAAATGAATCATAAACCTCCATACATTACTATCAGTAACAACTGAATCATAAACCTCCATAAATTACTATCAGTAACAAATGAATCATAAACCTCCATACATTACTATCAGTAACAACTGAATCATAAACCTCCATACATTACTATCAGTAACAACTGAATCATAAACCTCCATACATTACTATCAGTAACAACTGAATCATAAAGCCCCATACATTACTATCAGTAACAACTGAATCATAAACCCCCATACATTACTATCAGTAACAACTGAATCATAAACCCCCATACATTACTATCAGTAACAACTGAATCATAAACCCCCATACATTACTATCAGTAACAACTGAATCATAAACCCCCATACATTACTATCAGTAACAACTGAATCATAAAACTCCATAAATTACTATCAGTAACAACTGAATCATAAAACTCCATAAATTACTATCAGTAACAACTGAATCATAAACCTCCATACATTACTATCAGTAACAACTGAATCATAAACCTCCATGCATTACTATCAGTAACAAATGAATCATAAACCTCCAAACATTACTATCAGTAACAACTGAATCATAAACCTCCATACATTACCATCAGTAACAACTGAATCATAAGCCTCCATACATTACTATCAGCAACAACTGACTCATAAACCCCCATACATTACTATCAGTAACAACTGAATCATAAACCTCCATACATTACTATCAGCAACAACTGACTCATAAACCCGCATACATTACTATCAGTAACAACGGAATCATAAACCTCCATACATTACTATCAGTGACAACTAAATCATAAACCTCCATACATTACTATCAGTAACAACTGAATCATAAACCTCCATACATTACTATCAGTAACAACGGAATCATAAACCTCCATACATTACTATCAGTAACAACTGAATCATAAACCTCCATACATTACTATCAGTAACAACTGAATCATAAACACCCATACATTACTATCAGTAACAAATGAATCATAAACCTCCATACATTGCTTTCAGTAACAACAGAATCATAAACCTCCATAAATTACTATCAGTAACAAATGAATCATAAACCTCCATACATTACTATCAGTAACAACAGAATCATAAACCTCCATAAATTACTATCAGTAACAAATGAATCATAAACCTCCATACATTACTATCAGTAACAAATGAATCATAAACCTCCATAAATTACTTTCAGCAACAAATGAATCATAAACCTCCATACATTACTATTAGTAACAACTGAATCATAAACCTCCATAAATTACTATCAGTAACAAATGAATCATAAACCTCAATACATTACTATCAGTAACAACTGAATCATAAACCTCCATACATTACTATCAGTAACAACTGAATCATAAACCTCCATACATTACTATCAGTAACAACTGAATCATAAACCCCCATACATTACTATCAGTAACAACTGAATCATAAACCCCCATACATTACTATCAGTAACAACTGAATCAGAAACCCCCATACATTACTATCAGTAACAACTGAATCATAAACCCCCATACATTACTATCAGTAACAACTGAATCATAAACCCCCATACATTACTATCAGTAACAACTGAATCATAAAACTCCATAAATTACTATCAGTAACAACTGAATCATAAAACTCCATAAATTACTATCAGTAACAACTGAATCATAAACCTCCATACATTACTATCAGTAACAACTGAATCATAAACCTCCATACATTACTATCAGTAACAACTGAATCATAAACCTCCATAAATTACTATCAGTAACAAATGAATCATAAACCTCCATACATTACTATCAGTAACAACAGAATCATAAACCTCCATAAATTACTATCAGTAACAAATGAATCATAAACCTCCATACATTAGTATCAGTAACAACTGAATCATAAACCTCCATACATTACTATCAGTAACAACTGAATCATAAACCTCCATACATTACTATCAGTAACAAATGAATCATAAACCTCCATACCTTACTATCCGTAACAACGGAATCATAAACCTCCATACATTACTATCAGTAACAACTGAATCATAAACCCCCATACATTACTATCAGTAACAACTGAATCATAAACCCCCATACATTACTATAAGTAACAACTGAATCATAAACCTCCATAAATTACTATCAGTAACAACTGAACCATAAACCTCCATACATTACTATCAGTAACAACTGAATCATAAACCCCCAGACATTACCATCAGTAACAACTGAATCATAAGCCTCCATACATTACTATCAGCAACAACTGCCTCATAAACCCCCATACATTACTATCAGTAACAACTGAATCATAAACCTCCATACATTACTATCAGCAACAACTGACTCATAAACCCGCATACATTACTATCAGTAACAACGGAATCATAAACCTCCATACATTACTATCAGTAACAACTAAATCATAAACCTCCATACATTACTATCAGTAACAACTGAATCATAAACCTCCATACATTACTATCAGTAACAACGGAATCATAAACCTCCATACATTACTATCAGTAACAACTGAATCATAAACCTCCATACATTACTATCAGTAACAACTGAATCATAAACACCCATACATTACTATCAGTAACAAATGAATCATAAACCTCCATACATTACTTTCAGTAACAACAGAATCATAAACCTCCATAAATTACTATCAGTAACAAATGAATCATAAACCTCCATACATTACTATCAGTAACAACAGAATCATAAACCTCCATAAATTACTATCAGTAACAAATGAATCATAAACCTCCATACATTACTATCAGTAACAAATGAATCATAAACCTCCATAAATTACTTTCAGTAACAAATGAATCATAAACCTCCATACATTACTATCAGTAACAACTGAATCATAAACCTCCATAAATTACTATCAGTAACAAATGAATCATAAACCTCAATACATTACTATCAGTAACAACTGAATCATAAACCTCCATACATTACTATCAGTAACAACTGAATCATAAACCTCCATACATTACTATCAGTAACAACTGAATCATAAACCCCCATACATTACTATCAGTAACAACTGAATCATAAACCCCCATACATTACTATCAGTAACAACTGAATCAGAAACCCCCATACATTACTATCAGTAACAACTGAATCATAAACCCCCATACATTACTATCAGTAACAACTGAATCATAAACCCCCATACATTACTATCAGTAACAACTGAATCATAAAACTCCATAAATTACTATCAGTAACAACTGAATCATAAAACTCCATAAATTACTATCAGTAACAACTGAATCATAAACCTCCATACATTACTATCAGTAACAACTGAATCATAAACCTCCATACATTACTATCAGTAACAACTGAATCATAAACCTCCATAAATTACTATCAGTAACAAATGAATCATAAACCTCCATACATTACTATCAGTAACAACAGAATCATAAACCTCCATAAATTACTATCAGTAACAAATGAATCATAAACCTCCATACATTACTATCAGTAACAACAGAATCATAAACCTCCATAAATTACTATCAGTAACAAATGAATCATAAACCTCCATACATTAGTATCAGTAACAACTGAATCATAAACCTCCATACATTACTATCAGTAACAACTGAATCATAAACCTCCATACATTACTATCAGTAACAAATGAATCATAAACCTCCATACCTTACTATCAGTAACAACGGAATCATAAACCTCCATACATTACTATCAGTAACAACTGAATCATAAACCCCCATACATTACTATCAGTAACAACTGAATCATAAACCCCCATACATTACTATAAGTAACAACTGAATCATAAACACCCATACATTACTATCAGTAATAACGGACTCATAAACCTCCATACATTACTATCAGTAACAAATGAATCATAAACCTCCATACCTTACTATCAGTAACAACGGAATCATAAACCTCCATACATTACTATCAGTAACAACTGAATCATAAACCCCCATACATTACTATCAGTAACAACTGAATCATAAACCCCCATACATTACTATAAGTAACAACTGAATCATAAACCTCCATAAATTACTATCAGTAACAACTGAATCATAAACCTCCATACATTACTATCAGTAACAACTGAATCATAAACCCCCAGACATTACTATCAGTAACAACTGAATCATAAACCTCCATACATCACTATCAGTAACAACTGAATCATAAACCTCCATACATTACTATCAGTAACAACAGAATCATAAACCTCCATAAATTACTATCAGTAACAAATGAATCATAAACCTCCATACATTACTATCAGTAACAACTGAATCATAAACCTCCATACATTACTATCAATAACAACTGAATCATAAACCTCCATACATTACTATCAGTAACAACTGAATCATAAACACCCATACATTACTATCAGTAATAACGGACTCATAAACCTCCATACATTACTATCAGTAACAACTGAATCATAAACCTCCATACATTACTATCAGTAACAACTGAATCATAAACCTCCATACATTACTATCAGTAACAACTGAATCATAAACCTCCATGCATTACTATCAGTAACAACTCAATCATAAACCCCCATACATTACTATCAGTAACAAATGAATCATAAACCTCCATACATTACTATCAGTAACAACTGAATCATAAACCTCCATACATTACTATCAGTAACAACTGCATCATAAACCCCCATACATTACTATCAGTAACAACTGAATCATAAACACCCATACATTACTATCAGTAATAACTGACTCATAAACCTCCATACATTACTATCAGTAACAACTGAATCATAAACCTCCATACATTACTATCAATAACAACTGAATCATAAACCTCCATACATTACTATCAGTAACAACTGAATCATAAACACCCATACATTACTATCAGTAATAACGGACTCATAAACCTCCATACATTACTATCAGTAACAACTGAATCATAAACCTCCATACATTACTATCAGTAACAACTGAATCATAAACCTCCATACATTACTATCAGTAACAACTGCATCATAAACCCCCATACATTACTATCAGTAACAACTCAATCATAAACCCCCATACATTACTATCAGTAACAAATGAATCATAAACCTCCATACATTACTATCAGTAACAACTGAATCATAAACCTCCATACATTACTATCAGTAACAACTGCATCATAAACCCCCATACATTACTATCAGTAACAACTGAATCATAAACACCCATACATTACTATCAGTAATAACTGACTCATAAACCTCCATACATTACTATCAGTAACAACTGAATCATAAACCTCCATACATTACTATCAGTAATAACTGACTCATAAACCTCCATACATTACTATCAGTAACAACTGAATCATAAACCTCCATACATTACTATCAGTAACAAATGAATCATAAACCTCCATACATTACTATCAGTAACAACTGAATCATAAACCTCCATACATTACCATCAGTAACAACTGAATCATAAGCCTCCATACATTACTATCAGCAACAACTGACTCATAAACCCCCATACATTACTATCAGTAACAACTGAATCATAAACCTCCATACATTACTATCAGCAACAACTGACTCATAAACCCCCATACATTACTATCAGTAACAACGGAATCATAAACCTCCATACATTACTATCAGTAACAACTAAATCATAAACCTCCATACATTACTATCAGTAACAACTGAATCATAAACCTCCATACATTACTATCAGTAACAACGGAATCATAAACCTCCATACATTACTATCAGTAACAACTGAATCATAAACCTCCATACATTACTATCAGTAACAACTGAATCATAAACACCCATACATTACTATCAGTAACAAATGAATCATAAACCTCCATACATTACTATCAGTAACAACAGAATCATAAACCTCCATAAATTACTATCAGTAACAAATGAATCATAAACCTCCATACATTACTATCAGTAACAACAGAATCATAAACCTCCATAAATTACTGTCAGTAACAAATGAATCATAAACCTCCATACATTACTATCAGTAACAAATGAATCATAAACCTCCATAAATTACTTTCAGTAACAAATGAATCATAAACCTCCATACATTACTATCAGTAACAACTGAATCATAAACCTCCATAAATTACTATCAGTAACAAATGAATCATAAACCTCCATACATTACTATCAGTAACAACTGAATCATAAACCTCCATACATTACTATCAGTAACAAATGAATCATAAACCTCCATACCTTACTATCAGTAACAACGGAATCATAAACCTCCATACATTACTATCAGTAACAACTGAATCATAAACCCCCATACATTACTATCAGTAACAACTGAATCATAAACCCCCATACATTACTATCAGTAACAACTGAATCATAAACCTCCATAAATTACTATCAGTAACAACTGAATCATAAACCTCCATACATTACTATCAGTAACAACTGAATCATAAACCCCCAGACATTACTATCAGTAACAACTGAATCATAAACCCCCATACATTACTATCAGTAACAACTGAATCATAAAACTCCATAAATTACTATCAGTAACAACTGAATCATAAACCTCCATACATTACTATCAGTAACAACTGAATCATAAACCTCCATACATTACTATCAGTAACAACAGAATCATAAACCTCCATAAATTACTATCAGTAACAAATGAATCATAAACCTCCATACATTACTATCAGTAACAACGGAATCATAAACCTCCATACATTACTATCAATAACAACTGAATCATAAACCTCCATACATTACTATCAGTAACAACTGAATCATAAACACCCATACATTACTATCAGTAATAACGGACTCATAAACCTCCATACATTACTATCAGTAACAACTGAATCATAAACCTCCATACATTACTATCAGTAACAACTGAATCATAAACCTCCATACATTACTATCAGTAACAACTGAATCATAAACCTCCATACATTACTATCAGTAACAACTGAATCATAAACCTCCATACATTACTATCAGTAACAAATGAATCATAAACCTCCATACATTACTATCAGTAACAACTGAATCATAAACCTCCACACATTACTATCAGTAACAACTGCATCATAAACCCCCATACATTACTATCAGTAACAACTCAATCATAAACCCCCATACATTACTATCAGTAACAAATGAATCATAAACCTCCATACATTACTATCAGTAACAACTGAATCATAAACCTCCATACATTACTATCAGTAACAACTGCATCATAAACCCCCATACATTACTATCAGTAACAACTGAATCATAAACACCCATACATTACTATCAGTAATAACTGACTCATAAACCTCCATACATTACTATCAGTAACAACTGAATCATAAACCTCCATACATTACTATCAGTAATAACTGACTCATAAACCTCCATACATAACTATCAGTAACAACTGAATCATAAACCTCCATACATTACTATCAGTAACAAATGAATCATAAACCTCCATACATTACTATCAGTAACAAATGAATCATAAACCTCCATACATTACCATCAGTAACAACTGAATCATAAGCCTCCATACATTACTATCAGCAACAACTGACTCATAAACCCCCATACATTACTATCAGTAACAACTGAATCATAAACCTCCATACATTACTATCAGCAACAACTGACTCATAAACCCCCATACATTACTATCAGTAACAACGGAATCATAAACCTCCATACATTACTATCAGTAACAACTAAATCATAAACCTCCATACATTACTATCAGTAACAACTGAATCATAAACCTCCATACATTACTATCAGTAACAACGGAATCATAAACCTCCATACATTACTATCAGTAACAACTGAATCATAAACCTCCATACATTACTATCAGTAACAACTCAATCATAAACACCCATACATTACTATCAGTAACAACTGAATCATAAACCTCCATACATTACTATCAGTAACAACAGAATCATAAACCTCCATAAATTACTATCAGTAACAAATGAATCATAAACCTCCATACATTACTATCAGTAACAACAGAATCATAAACCTCCATAAATTACTATCAGTAACAAATGAATCATAAACCTCCATACATTACTATCAGTGACAAATGAATCATAAACCTCCATAAATTACTTTCAGTAACAAATGAATCATAAACCTCCATACATTACTATCAGTAACAACTGAATCATAAACCTCCATAAATTACTATCAGTAACAAATGAATCATAAACCTCCATACATTACTATCAGTAACAAATGAATCATAAACCTCCATAAATTACTTTCACTAACAAATGAATCATAAACCTCCATACATTAGTATCAGTAACAACTGAATCATAAACCTCCATACATTACTATCAGTAACAACTGAATCATAAACCTCCATACATTACTATCAGTAACAACTGAATCATAAACCTCCATACATTACTATCAGTAACAACAGAATCATAAACCTCCATAAATTACTATCAGTAACAAATGAATCATAAACCTCCATACATTACTATCAGTAACAACTGAATCATAAACCTCCATACATTACTATCAATAACAACTGAATCATAAACCTCCATACATTACTATCAGTAACAACTGAATCATAAACACCCATACATTACTATCAGTAATAACGGACTCATAAACCTCCATACATTACTATCAGTAACAACTGAATCATAAACCTCCATACATTACTATCAGTAACAACTGAATCATAAACCTCCATACATTACTATCAGTAACAACTGAATCATAAACCTCCATACATTACTATCAGTAACAACTGAATCATAAACCTCCATACATTACTATCAGTAACAAATGAATCATAAACCTCCATACATTACTATCAGTAACAACTGAATCATAAACCTCCATACATTACTATCAGTAACAACTGCATCATAAACCCCCATACATTACTATCAGTAACAACTCAATCATAAACCCCCATACATTACTATCAGTAACAAATGAATCATAAACCTCCATACATTACTATCAGTAACAACTGAATCATAAACCTCCATACATTACTATCAGTAACAACTGCATCATAAACCCCCATACATTACTATCAGTAACAACTGAATCATAAACACCCATACATTACTATCAGTAATAACTGACTCATAAACCTCCATACATTACTATCAGTAACAACTGAATCATAAACCTCCACACATTACTATCAGTAACAAATGAATCATAAACCTCCATACCTTACTATCAGTAACAACGGAATCATAAACCTCCATACATTACTATCAGTAACAACTGAATCATAAACCCCCATACATTACTCTCAGTAACAACTGAATCATAAACCCCCATACATTACTATCAGTAACAACTGAATCATAAACCTCCATAAATTACTATCAGTAACAACTGAATCATAAACCTCCATACATTACTATCAGTAACAACTGAATCATAAACCCCCATACATTACTATCAGTAACAACTGAATCATAAACCCCCATACATTACTATCAGTAACAACTGAATCATAAAACTCCATAAATTACTATCAGTAACAACTGAATCATAAACCTCCATCCATTACTATCAGTAACAACTGAATCATAAACCTCCATACATTACTATCAGTAACAACAGAATCATAAACCTCCATAAATTACTATCAGTAACAAATGAATCATAAACCTCCATACATTACTATCAGTAACAACTGAATCATAAACCTCCATACATTACTATCAATAACAACTGAATCATAAACCTCCATACATTACTATCAGTAACAACTGAATCATAAACACCCATACATTACTATCAGTAATAACTGACTCATAAACCTCCATACATTACTATCAGTAACAACTGAATCATAAACCTCCATACATTACTATCAGTAACAACTGAATCATAAACCTCCATACATTACTATCAGTAACAACTGAATCATAAACCTCCATACATTACTATCAGTAACAACTGAATCATAAACCTCCATACATTACTATCAGTCACAAATGAATCATAAACCTCCATACATTACTATCAGTAACAACTGAATCATAAACCTCCATACATTACTATCAGTAACAACTGCATCATAAACCCCCATACATTACTATCAGTAACAACTCAATCATAAACCCCCATACATTACTATCAGTAACAAATGAATCATAAACCTCCATACATTACTATCAGTAACAACTGAATCATAAACCTCCATACATTACTATCAGTAACAACTGCATCATAAACCCCCATACATTACTATCAGTAACAACTGAATCATAAACACCCATACATTACTATCAGTAATAACTGACTCATAAACCTCCATACATTACTATCAGTAACAAATGAATCATAAACCTCCATACATTACTATCAGTAACAAATGAATCATAAACCTCCATACATTACTATCAGTAACAACTGAATCATAAACCTCCATACATTACCATTAGTAACAACTGAATCATAAGCCTCCATACATTACTATCAGCAACAACTGACTCATAAACCCCCATACATTACTATCAGTAACAACTGAATCATAAACCTCCATACATTACTATCAGCAACAACTGACTCATAAACCCCCATACATTACTATCAGTAACAACGGAATCATAAACCTCCATACATTACTATCAGTAACAACTAAATCATAAACCTCCATACATTACTATCAGTAACAACTGAATCATAAACCTCCATACATTACTATCAGTAACAACGGAATCATAAACCTCCATACATTACTATCAGTAACAACTGAATCATAAACCTCCATACATTACTATCAGTAACAACTGAATCATAAACACCCATACATTACTTTCAGTAACAAATGAATCATAAACCTCCATACATTACTATCAGTAACAACAGAATCATAAACCTCCATAAATTACTATCAGTAACAAATGAATCATAAACCTCCATACATTACTATCAGTAACAACAGAATCATAAACCTCCATAAATTACTATCAGTAACAAATGAATCATAAACCTCCATACATTACTATCAGTAACAAATGAATCATAAACCTCCATAAATTACTTTCAGTAACAAATGAATCATAAACCTCCATACATTACTATCAGTAACAACTGAATCATAAACCCCCATACATTACTATCAGTAACAACTGAATCATAAACCCCCATACATTACTATCAGTAACAACTGAATCATAAACCCCCATACATTACTATCAGTAACAACTGAATCATAAACCCCCATACATTACTATCAGTAACAACTGAATCATAAAACTCCATAAATTACTATCAGTAACAACTGAATCATAAAACTCCATAAATTACTATCAGTAACAACTGAATCATAAACCTCCATACATTACTATCAGTAACAACTGAATCATAAACCTCCATACATTACTGTCAGTAACAACTGAATCATAAACCTCCATAAATTACTATCAGTAACAAATGAATCATAAACCTCCATACATTACTATCAGTAACAACAGAATCATAAACCTCCATAAATTACTATCAGTAACAAATGAATCATAAACCTCCATACATTACTATCAGTAACAACAGAATCATAAACCTCCATAAATTACTATCAGTAACAAATGAATCATAAACCTCCATACATTACTATCAGTAACAACTGAATCATAAACCTCCATACATTACTATCAGTAACAACTGAATCATAAACCTCCATACATTACTATCAGTAACAACTGAATCATAAACCTCCATACATTACTATCAGTAACAAATGAATCATAAACCTCCATACCTTACTATCAGTAACAACGGAATCATAAACCTCCATACATTACTATCAGTAACAACTGAATCATAAACCCCCATACATTACTCTCAGTAACAACTGAATCATAAACCCCCATACATTACTATCAGTAACAACTGAATCATAAACCTCCATAAATTACTATCAGTAACAACTGAATCATAAACCTCCATACATTACTATCAGTAACAACTGAATCATAAACCCCCATACATTACTATCAGTAACAACTGAATCATAAACCCCCATACATTACTATCAGTAACAACTGAATCATAAAACTCCATAAATTACTATCAGTAACAACTGAATCATAAACCTCCATCCATTACTATCAGTAACAACTGAATCATAAACCTCCATACATTACTATCAGTAACAACAGAATCATAAACCTCCATAAATTACTATCAGTAACAAATGAATCATAAACCTCCATACATTACTATCAGTAACAACTGAATCATAAACCTCCATACATTACTATCAATAACAACTGAATCATAAACCTCCATACATTACTATCAGTAACAACTGAATCATAAACACCCATACATTACTATCAGTAATAACTGACTCATAAACCTCCATACATTACTATCAGTAACAACTGAATCATAAACCTCCATACATTACTATCAGTAACAACTGAATCATAAACCTCCATACATTACTATCAGTAACAACTGAATCATAAACCTCCATACATTACTATCAGTAACAACTGAATCATAAACCTCCATACATTACTATCAGTAACAAATGAATCATAAACCTCCATACATTACTATCAGTAACAAATGAATCATAAACCTCCATACATTACTATCAGTAACAACTGCATCATAAACCCCCATACATTACTATCAGTAACAACTCAATCATAAACCCCCATACATTACTATCAGTAACAAATGAATCATAAACCTCCATACATTACTATCAGTAACAACTGAATCATAAACCTCCATACATTACTATCAGTAACAACTGCATCATAAACCCCCATACATTACTATCAGTAACAACTGAATCATAAACACCCATACATTACTATCAGTAATAACTGACTCATAAACCTCCATACAATACTATCAGTAACAAATGAATCATAAACCTCCATACATTACTATCAGTAACAAATGAATCATAAACCTCCATACATTACTATCAGTAACAACTGAATCATAAACCTCCATACATTACCATCAGTAACAACTGAATCATAAGCCTCCATACATTACTATCAGCAACAACTGACTCATAAACCCCCATACATTACTATCAGTAACAACTGAATCATAAACCTCCATACATTACTATCAGCAACAACTGACTCATAAACCCCCATACATTACTATCAGTAACAACGGAATCATAAACCTCCATACATTACTATCAGTAACAACTAAATCATAAACCTCCATACATTACTATCAGTAACAACTGAATCATAAACCTCCATACATTACTATCAGTAACAACGGAATCATAAACCTCCATACATTACTATCAGTAACAACTGAATCATAAACCTCCATACATTACTATCAGTAACAACTGAATCATAAACACCCATACATTACTATCAGTAACAAATGAATCATAAACCTCCATACATTACTATCAGTAACAACAGAATCATAAACCTCCATAAATTACTATCAGTAACAAATGAATCATAAACCTCCATACATTACTATCAGTAACAACAGAATCATAAACCTCCATAAATTACTATCAGTAACAAATGAATCATAAACCTCCATACATTACTATCAGTAACAAATGAATCATAAACCTCCATAAATTACTTTCAGTAACAAATGAATCATAAACCTCCATACATTACTATCAGTAACAACTGAATCATAAACCCCCATACATTACTATCAGTAACAACTGAATCATAAACCCCCATACATTACTATCAGTAACAACTGAATCATAAACCCCCATACATTACTATCAGTAACAACTGAATCATAAACCCCCATACATTACTATCAGTAACAACTGAATCATAAAACTCCATAAATTACTATCAGTAACAACTGAATCATAAAACTCCATAAATTACTATCAGTAACAACTGAATCATAAACCTCCATACATTACTATCAGTAACAACTGAATCATAAACCTCCATACATTACTGTCAGTAACAACTGAATCATAAACCTCCATAAATTACTATCAGTAACAAATGAATCATAAACCTCCATACATTACTATCAGTAACAACAGAATCATAAACCTCCATAAATTACTATCAGTAACAAATGAATCATAAACCTCCATACATTACTATCAGTAACAACAGAATCATAAACCTCCATAAATTACTATCAGTAACAAATGAATCATAAACCTCCATACATTACTATCAGTAACAACTGAATCATAAACCTCCATAAATTACTATCAGTAACAAATGAATCATAAACCTCCATACATTACTATCAGTAACAACTGAATCATAAACCTCCATACATTACTATCAGTAACAACTGCATCATAAACCCCCATACATTACTATCAGTAACAACTCAATCATAAACCCCCATACATTACTATCAGTAACAAATGAATCATAAACCTCCATACATTACTATCAGTAACAACTGAATCATAAACCTCCATACATTACTATCAGTAACAACTGCATCATAAACCCCCATACATTACTATCAGTAACAACTGAATCATAAACACCCATACATTACTATCAGTAATAACTGACTCATAAACCTCCATACATTACTATCAGTAACAAATGAATCATAAACCTCCATACATTACTATCAGTAACAAATGAATCATAAACCTCCATACATTACTATCAGTAACAACTGAATCATAAACCTCCATACATTACCATTAGTAACAACTGAATCATAAGCCTCCATACATTACTATCAGCAACAACTGACTCATAAACCCCCATACATTACTATCAGTAACAACTGAATCATAAACCTCCATACATTACTATCAGCAACAACTGACTCATAAACCCCCATACATTACTATCAGTAACAACGGAATCATAAACCTCCATACATTACTATCAGTAACAACTAAATCATAAACCTCCATACATTACTATCAGTAACAACTGAATCATAAACCTCCATACATTACTATCAGTAACAACGGAATCATAAACCTCCATACATTACTATCAGTAACAACTGAATCATAAACCTCCATACATTACTATCAGTAACAACTGAATCATAAACACCCATACATTACTTTCAGTAACAAATGAATCATAAACCTCCATACATTACTATCAGTAACAACAGAATCATAAACCTCCATAAATTACTATCAGTAACAAATGAATCATAAACCTCCATACATTACTATCAGTAACAACAGAATCATAAACCTCCATAAATTACTATCAGTAACAAATGAATCATAAACCTCCATACATTACTATCAGTAACAAATGAATCATAAACCTCCATAAATTACTTTCAGTAACAAATGAATCATAAACCTCCATACATTACTATCAGTAACAACTGAATCATAAACCCCCATACATTACTATCAGTAACAACTGAATCATAAACCCCCATACATTACTATCAGTAACAACTGAATCATAAACCCCCATACATTACTATCAGTAACAACTGAATCATAAACCCCCATACATTACTATCAGTAACAACTGAATCATAAAACTCCATAAATTACTATCAGTAACAACTGAATCATAAAACTCCATAAATTACTATCAGTAACAACTGAATCATAAACCTCCATACATTACTATCAGTAACAACTGAATCATAAACCTCCATACATTACTGTCAGTAACAACTGAATCATAAACCTCCATAAATTACTATCAGTAACAAATGAATCATAAACCTCCATACATTACTATCAGTAACAACAGAATCATAAACCTCCATAAATTACTATCAGTAACAAATGAATCATAAACCTCCATACATTACTATCAGTAACAACAGAATCATAAACCTCCATAAATTACTATCAGTAACAAATGAATCATAAACCTCCATACATTACTATCAGTAACAACTGAATCATAAACCTCCATACATTACTATCAGTAACAACTGAATCATAAACCTCCATACATTACTATCAGTAACAACTGAATCATAAACCTCCATACATTACTATCAGTAACAAATGAATCATAAACCTCCATACCTTACTATCAGTAACAACGGAATCATAAACCTCCATACATTACTATCAGTAACAACTGAATCATAAACCCCCATACATTACTATCAGTAACAACTGAATCATAAACCCCCATACATTACTATCAGTAACAACTGAATCATAAAACTCCATAAATTACTATCAGTAACAACTGAATCATAAACCTCCATCCATTACTATCAGTAACAACTGAATCATAAACCTCCATACATTACTATCAGTAACAACAGAATCATAAACCTCCATAAATTACTATCAGTAACAAATGAATCATAAACCTCCATACATTACTATCAGTAACAACTGAATCATAAACCTCCATACATTACTATCAATAACAACTGAATCATAAACCTCCATACATTACTATCAGTAACAACTGAATCATAAACACCCATACATTACTATCAGTAATAACTGACTCATAAACCTCCATACATTACTATCAGTAACAACTGAATCATAAACCTCCATACATTACTATCAGTAACAACTGAATCATAAACCTCCATACATTACTATCAGTAACAACTGAATCATAAACCTCCATACATTACTATCAGTAACAACTGAATCATAAACCTCCATACATTACTATCAGTAACAAATGAATCATAAACCTCCATACATTACTATCAGTAACAAATGAATCATAAACCTCCATACATTACTATCAGTAACAACTGCATCATAAACCCCCATACATTACTATCAGTAACAACTCAATCATAAACCCCCATACATTACTATCAGTAACAAATGAATCATAAACCTCCATACATTACTATCAGTAACAACTGAATCATAAACCTCCATACATTACTATCAGTAACAACTGCATCATAAACCCCCATACATTACTATCAGTAACAACTGAATCATAAACACCCATACATTACTATCAGTAATAACTGACTCATAAACCTCCATACAATACTATCAGTAACAAATGAATCATAAACCTCCATACATTACTATCAGTAACAAATGAATCATAAACCTCCATACATTACTATCAGTAACAACTGAATCATAAACCTCCATACATTACCATCAGTAACAACTGAATCATAAGCCTCCATACATTACTATCAGCAACAACTGACTCATAAACCCCCATACATTACTATCAGTAACAACTGAATCATAAACCTCCATACATTACTATCAGCAACAACTGACTCATAAACCCCCATACATTACTATCAGTAACAACGGAATCATAAACCTCCATACATTACTATCAGTAACAACTAAATCATAAACCTCCATACATTACTATCAGTAACAACTGAATCATAAACCTCCATACATTACTATCAGTAACAACGGAATCATAAACCTCCATACATTACTATCAGTAACAACTGAATCATAAACCTCCATACATTACTATCAGTAACAACTGAATCATAAACACCCATACATTACTATCAGTAACAAATGAATCATAAACCTCCATACATTACTATCAGTAACAACAGAATCATAAACCTCCATAAATTACTATCAGTAACAAATGAATCATAAACCTCCATACATTACTATCAGTAACAACAGAATCATAAACCTCCATAAATTACTATCAGTAACAAATGAATCATAAACCTCCATACATTACTATCAGTAACAAATGAATCATAAACCTCCATAAATTACTTTCAGTAACAAATGAATCATAAACCTCCATACATTACTATCAGTAACAACTGAATCATAAACCCCCATACATTACTATCAGTAACAACTGAATCATAAACCCCCATACATTACTATCAGTAACAACTGAATCATAAACCCCCATACATTACTATCAGTAACAACTGAATCATAAACCCCCATACATTACTATCAGTAACAACTGAATCATAAAACTCCATAAATTACTATCAGTAACAACTGAATCATAAAACTCCATAAATTACTATCAGTAACAACTGAATCATAAACCTCCATACATTACTATCAGTAACAACTGAATCATAAACCTCCATACATTACTGTCAGTAACAACTGAATCATAAACCTCCATAAATTACTATCAGTAACAAATGAATCATAAACCTCCATACATTACTATCAGTAACAACAGAATCATAAACCTCCATAAATTACTATCAGTAACAAATGAATCATAAACCTCCATACATTACTATCAGTAACAACAGAATCATAAACCTCCATAAATTACTATCAGTAACAAATGAATCATAAACCTCCATACATTACTATCAGTAACAACTGAATCATAAACCTCCATACATTACTATCAGTAACAACTGAATCATAAACCTCCATACATTACTATCAGTAACAAATGAATCATAAACCTCCATACCTTACTATCAGTAACAACGGAATCATAAACCTCCATACATTACTATCAGTAACAACTGAATCATAAACCCCCATACATTACTATCAGTAACAACTGAATCATAAACCCCCATACATTACTATCAGTAACAACTGAATCATAAACCTCCATAAATTACTATCAGTAACAACTGAATCATAAACCTCCATACATTACTATCAGTAACAAATGAATCATAAACCTCCATACATTACTATCAGTAACAACGGAATCATAAACCTCCATACATTACTATCAGTAACAACTGAATCATAAACCCCCATACATTACTATCAGTAACAACTGAATCATGAACCCCCATACATTACTATCAGTAACAACTGAATCATAAACCCCCATACATTACTATCAGTAACAACTGAATCATAAACCCCCATACATTACTATCAGTAACAACTGAATCATAAAACTCCATAAATTACTATCAGTAACAACTGAATCATAAACCTCCATACATTACTATCAGTAACAACTGAATCATAAACCTCCATACATTACTATCAGTAACAACTGAATCATAAACCCCCATACATTACTATCAGTAACAACAGAATCATAAACCTCCATAAATTACTATCAGTAACAAATGAATCATAAACCTCCATACATTACTATCAGTAACAACTGAATCATAAACCTCCATAAATTACTATCAGTAACAAATGAATCATAAACCTCCATACATTACTATCAGTAACAACTGAATCATAAACCTCCATACATTACTATCAGTAACAAATGAATCATAAACCTCCATACATTACTATCAGTAACAACTGAATCATAAACCTCCATACATTACTATCAGTAACAACTGAATCATAAACCTCCATACATTACTATCAGTAACAAATGAATCATAAACCCCCATACATTACTATCAGTAACAACTGAATCATAAACCTCCATACATTACTATCAGTAACAAATGAATCATAAACCTCCATACCTTACTATCAGTAACAACGGAATCATAAACCTCCATACATTACTATCAGTAACAACTGAATCATAAACCCCCATACATTACTATCAGTAACAACTGAATCATGAACCCCCATAAATTACTATCAGTAACAACTGAATCATAAACCTCCATACATTACTATCAGTAACAACTGAATAATAAACCCCCATACATTACTATCAGTAACAACTGAATCATAAACCTCCATACATTACTATCAGTAACAACTGAATCATAAACCTCCATACATTACTATCAGTAACAACTGAATCATAAACCTCCATACATTACTATCAGTAACAACTGAATCATAAACCTCCATAAATTACTATCAGTAACAAATGAATCATAAACCTCCATACATTACTATCAGTAACAACTGAATCATAAACCCCCATACATTACTATCAGTAACAACTGAATCATAAACCCCCATACATTACTATCAGTAACAACTGAATCATAAACCCCCATACATTACTATCAGTAACAACTGAATCATAAACCCCCATACATTACTATCAGTAACAACTGAATCATAAAACTCCATAAATTACTATCAGTAACAACTGAATCATAAAACTCCATAAATTACTATCAGTAACAACTGAATCATAAACCTCCATACATTACTATCAGTAACAACTGAATCATAAACCTCCATACATTACTGTCAGTAACAACTGAATCATAAACCTCCATAAATTACTATCAGTAACAAATGAATCATAAACCTCCATACATTACTATCAGTAACAACAGAATCATAAACCTCCATAAATTACTATCAGTAACAAATGAATCATAAACCTCCATACATTACTATCAGTAACAACAGAATCATAAACCTCCATAAATTACTATCAGTAACAAATGAATCATAAACCTCCATACATTACTATCAGTAACAACTGAATCATAAACCTCCATACGTTACTATCAGTAACAACTGAATCATAAACCTCCATACATTACTATCAGTAACAAATGAATCATAAACCTCCATACCTTACTATCAGTAACAACGGAATCATAAACCTCCATACATTACTATCAGTAACAACTGAATCATAAACCCCCATACATTACTATCAGTAACAACTGAATCATAAACCCCCATACATTACTATCAGTAACAACTGAATCATAAACCTCCATAAATTACTATCAGTAACAACTGAATCATAAACCTCCATACATTACTATCAGTAACAAATGAATCATAAACCTCCATACATTACTATCAGTAACAACGGAATCATAAACCTCCATACATTACTATCAGTAACAACTGAATCATAAACCCCCATACATTACTATCAGTAACAACTGAATCATGAACCCCCATACATTACTATCAGTAACAACTGAATCATAAACCCCCATACATTACTATCAGTAACAACTGAATCATAAACCCCCATACATTACTATCAGTAACAACTGAATCATAAAACTCCATAAATTACTATCAGTAACAACTGAATCATAAACCTCCATACATTACTATCAGTAACAACTGAATCATAAACCTCCATACATTACTATCAGTAACAACTGAATCATAAACCCCCATACATTACTATCAGTAACAACAGAATCATAAACCTCCATAAATTACTATCAGTAACAAATGAATCATAAACCTCCATACATTACTATCAGTAACAACTGAATCATAAACCTCCATACATTACTATCAGTAACAACTGAATCATAAACCCCCATACATTACTATCAGTAACAACTGAATCATAAACCCCCATACATTACTATCAGTAACAACTGAATCATAAACCCACATACATTAGTATCAGTAACTACTGAATCATCTCTATGACTATGACTCTATAGGGGATTTGAGAAAGAACTTTTTCACCCAGAGGGTGGTTGGAGTCTGGAACTCACTGCCTGAAAGGGTTGTGGAGGCAGGAACCCTCACAACATTCAAGAAGCATTTGGATGAGCACTTGAAATGCCATAGCATACGAGGCTACGGAACAAATGCTGAAATATGGGATTAGAGTAGACAGGGCTTGATGGCCAGCGCGGACACGATGGGCCGAAGGGCCTCTATCCATGCTGTATAACTCTATAACTCTCTATAAACCTCCATACATTACTATCAGTAACAACTGAATCATAAACCTCCATTCCTTAATATCAGTAACAACTGAATCAAAATAGCAAGAAACAAACCCGGACAACTGGAATAAAATAATCAGTTCACAGTAAAATTTTGTCCAGGCCAAAATGTCTTTTTTTCACTTTAACTTTGACCCTTTGTTGACCTCAGATGGTCCCTCGAACAGCAATGAAGTGGCAGTGTCCACTTCTATCTGAGATTTTCTTAATATTTCACCCATATGGAATTAGCATTGTTGATATCTCTTAGGATTATTCTGTGCCAGGGAACTCTTGATCTACCAGGACATCACTTACCCTGGAGTAATCACGTCACTGCTGGGATTTATTCGGTGTCTCTCAATTATTCTCAGTTTCCCATGGCCAAAAAAAAAATTAAAGGTAATAAAATAGTCCAATGAGAGATTTTTAAATTAGCAACCATAACTAATCAACATTGATGTTTCACGAATGGAACACATTTACGTTATTTCCAAGAGTCATACTGTGACCACTTAAAGTCAAAATGCAGAAACACACGTTACTTATATTTTGTAGGCCATTAAATCAATCTGAAATATCACAGTAGGCACAGCACAGGAAGAGACCATTTGGCCCATCGTGCCTGTGCCGGCTCTTTGAAAGAGCTATTCAATTAGTCCCATTGCCCTGCTCTTTCTCCATAGCCCTGTAAATTTTTACCCTTCAAGTATTAATACAATTCCCTTTTGAAAGTTATTATTGAATCTGTTCACACCACCCTTTCAGGCAGTGCATTCCAGATCGTAACAACTCGCTGCGTAAAAAAATGTTTCCTCATGTCGCCTCTGACTCTTTTTCCCATCACCTTAAATCTGTGCCCTCTGGTTACCGACCCTTCTGCCACTGGAAACAGTTTCTCCTTATTTACTCCATCAAAACCATTCATGATTTTGTACACCTCAATCAAATCTCCCCTTCAACTTGCTTAAGCACAGAGGATGGGAAAGACAGAGAGTTTTTTTTTATTCATTCATGGGATGTGGGCGCTGCTGGCGAGGCCAGCTTTTATTGCCCATCCCTAATTGCCCTTGAGAAGGTGGTGGTGAGCCGCCTTCTTGAACCGCTGCAGTCCGTGTGGTGAAGGTTCTCCCACAGTGCTGTCAGGAAGGGAGTTCCAGGATTTTGAGCCAGCAACGATGAAGGAACGGCGATATATTTCCAAGTTGGGATGGTGTGTGACTTGGAGGGGAACGTGCAGGTGGTGTTGTTCCCATGTGCCGGCTGCTCTTGTCCTTCTGGGTGGTAGAGGTCACGGTTTTGGGAGGTGCCGTCGAAGAAGTCTTGGCGAGTTGCTGCAGTGCATCCTGTGGATGGTACACACTGCAGCCACTGTGCACCGGTGGTGAAGGGAATGAATGTTCAGGGGTGATAGATGGGGTGCCAATCAAGCGGACTGCTTAGTCCTGGATAGTGTCGAGCTTCATGAGTGTTGTTGGAGCTGGACTCATCCAGGCAAGTGGGGAGTGTTCCATCACACTCCTGACTTGTGCCTTATAGGTGGTGGAAAGGCTTTAGGGAGTCAGGAGGTGAGTCACTCACCGCAGAATACCCAGCCTCTGACCTGCTCTTGTAGCCACAGTATTTATGTGGCTGGTCCAGTTAAGTTTCTGGTCAATGGTGACCCCCAGGATGTTGATGGTGGGGGATTCGGCGATGGTAATTCCGTTGAATGCCAAGGGAGGTGGTTAGACTCTCTCTTGTTGGAGATGGTCATTGCCTGGCACTTGTCTGGCATGAATGTTACTTGCCACTTATGAGCCCAAGCCTGGATGTTGTCCAGGTCTTGCTGCACGCGGGCTCGGACTGCTTCATTATCTGAGGGGTTGCGAATGGAACTAAACATTGTCCAATCATCAGAGAACATTCCCATTCCTGACCTTATGATGAAGGGAAGGTCATTGAAAAAGCAGCTGAAGATGGTTGGGCCTAGGACACTGCCCTGAGGAACTCCTGCAGCAATGTCCTGGGGCTGAGATGATTGGCCTCCAACAACCACTACCATCTTCCTTTGTGCTAGATATGACTCCAGCCACTGAAAATATTTCCCCCTGATTCTCATTGACTTCAATTTTACTCGGGCTCCTTGGTGCCACACTCAGTCAAATGCTGCCTTGATGTCAAGGGCAGTCACTCTCACCTCACCTCTGGAATTCAGCTCTTTTGTCCATGTTTGGACCAAGGCTGCAATGAGGTCTGGAGCCGAGTGGTCCTGGCGGAACCCAAACTGAGCATCGGTGAGCAGGTTATCGGTGAGTAAATGCCGATTGATAGCACTGTCGACGACACCTTCCATCACTTTGCTGATGATTGAGAGTAGACTGATGGGGCAGTAAGTGGCTGGATTGGATTTGTCCTGCTTTTTGTGGACAGGACATACCTGGGCAATTTTCCACATTGTCGGGTAGATGCAAGTGTTGTAGCTGTACTGGAACAGCTTGGCTAGAGGCGCAGCTAGTTTTGGAGCACAAGTCTTCAGCACTATAGCCGGGATGTTGTCGGGGCCCATAGCCTTTGCCGTATCCAGTGCACTCAGCCGTATCTTGATATCACGTGGAGTGAATCGAATTGGCTGAAGACTGGCTTCTGTGATGGTGGGGATATCGGGAGGAGGCCGAGATGGATCATCCACTCGGCACTTCTGGCTGAAGATGGTTGCAAACGCTTCAGCTTTGTCTTTTGCACTCACGTGCTGGACTCCGCCATCATTGAGGATGGGAATGTTTACAGAGCCTCCTCCTCCCGTTAGTTGTTTAATTGTCCACCACCATTCACGACTGGATGTGGCTGGACTGCAGAGCTTTGATCTGATCCGTTGGTTGTGGAATCGCTTAGTTCTGTCCATAGCATGTTGCTTCTGCTGTTTAGCATGCATGTAGTCCTGTGTTGTAGCTTCACCGGGTTGGCACCTCATTTTTAGGTACGCCTGGTGCTGCTCCTGGCATGCTCTTCGACACTCCTCATTGAACCAGGGATGATCTTCTGGCTTGTTGGTAATGGTAGAGTGAGGAATATGCCAGGCCATGAGGTTACAGATTGTGCTGGAATACAATTCTGCTGCTGCTGATGTCCCACAGCGCCTCATGGATGCCCAGTTTTGAGCTGCTAGATCTGTTCTGAATCTATCCCATTTAGCACGGTGGTAGTGCCACACAACACGTTGGATGGTGTCCTCAGTGCGAAGACGGGATTTCATCTCCACGAGGACTGTGCGGTGGTCACTCCTACCAATACTGTAATGGACAGATGCATCTGTGATAGGTAGATTGGTGAGGATGAGGTCAAGTAGGTTTTTTCCCTCGTGTTGGTTTGCTCACCACCAGCCGCAGGCCCAGTCTGGCAGCTATGTCCTTCAGGACTCGGCCAGCTCGGTCAGTAGTGGTGCTACCGAGCCACTCTTGGTGATGGACATTGAAGTCCCCCACCCAAAGTACATTCTGTGCCCTTGCTACCCTCAGTGCTTCCTCCAAGTGGTGCTCAACATGGAGGAGGACTGATTCATCAGCTGAGGGAGGGCGGTAGGTGGTAATCAGCAGGAAGTTTCCTTGCCCATGTTAGACCTGATGCCATGAAATTTCATGGGGTCCGGAGTCAATGTTGACGACTCCCAGGGCCACTCCCTCCTGACTGTATATCACTGTACCGCCACCTCTGGTGGGACTGTCCTGCCGGTGGGACAGGGCATACCTAAGGATGGTGATGGAAGAGTCTGGGACATTGGCTTAGTGAACCTCTAATGGAGTGAAGTGCTATCAGAGTGAGGACATAAATACTGTGGCTACAACATCAAGTCAGAGGCTGGGTATTCTGCAGTGAGTGACTCACCTCCTGACTCCCCAAAGCCTTTCCACCATCTACAAGGCATAAATCAGGAGTGTGATGGAATACTCTCCACTTGCCTGGATGAGTGCAGCTCCAACAACACTCAAGAAGCTCGACACCATCCAGGACAAAGCAGCCCGCTTGATTGGCACCCTATCCACCACCCTAAACATTCACCCCCTCCACCACCGGCGCACTGTGGCTGCAGTGTGTACCATCCACAGGATGCACTGCAGCAACTCGCCGAGGCTTCTTCGACAGCACCTCCCAAACCCGCGACCTTTACCACCTAGAAATACAAGAGCCGCAGGTACATGGGAACACCACCACCTGCACGTTCCCCTCCAAGTCACACACCATCCCTGCTTGGAAATATATCGCCGTTCCTTCATCGTCGCTGGGTCAAAATCCTGGAACTTCCTACCTAACAGCACTGTGGGAGAACCGTCACCACATGGACTGCAGCGGTTCAAGAAGGCGGCTCACCACCACCTTCTCAAGGGCAATTAGGGATGGGCAATAAATGCCGGCCTCGCCAGCGACGCCCATATCCCATGAATGAATTTAAAAAATGGGAATTTGGTGGGTGTGGGAATTAGGCACAGAGGAGGAAGGAGGTGTGAAGTGATTTAAACCAAAGAACTATAGATTAAGACTGAGTGGAGCATAAAGAGAGCCACAGGAATCAAAACAAGGCAAGGAGGAGCGCCGAGGGTAAGTCAGTAAGTATTTAGTTCATTGGTTAGTGTTTTTCATGGTTGGTTGATATTTTTTAGTAGTTAGTGTTTTAGTGCCAGATAAACAGTCAAGTGCCTTACAGCTCAACAAACAATTTAAATAATTGTAGCTAACATGGCAAGGCAGCTGGGGCCTGTCGGATGCGGAAACTCCAGAATACTTTGTGTGTCCTGGAAAACCACATGTGCAGGAAGTGCTGCCAACTGCTTGAGCTCGAGCTCAGAGTTTCTGAGCTTCAGGTGCGGCTGGCGTCACTACAGTGTATACAGGAAGCTACGAGTTTCGTGGATGGAACGTTTCAGGAGGTGATCGCCCTGCAGCTACGGAGAGTTCAGGTGGAGAGGGAGTGGGTGACCATCAGACAGACTAGGAGGAACAGGCAGGCAGTGCAGGAGTCCCCTGGGAGTGTTGAATACCAGTGAGGGTATTGACACTTCGGGGGAGTGCAGTCAGGAGCAAATTGACAGCACCGTGGGAGACTCGACTGCACAGGAGGGTAAAAGAAATGCAGTGGTTATGGGGAATTCGATAGTCAGGAGTTATAGACAGGCATTTCTGCAACTGCCAGCATGAGTCCCACAGGTGTGATGCCTTCCTGGTGCCAGGGAAAAGGACATCACTGAGAGGGTGCAGAACATTTTGAAGGGGGAAAGGGGAACAGCCAGAAGTCGTGGTCCATGTGGGAACCAATGACATAGGAAGGAAAAGGGTTGAGGTCCTGCAGTCAGAGTTTCAGGAGCTAGGGAGGAAGTTAAAAAGCAGGACCTCAAAGGTAGTAATCTCTGGATTACTCCCAGTCCCACGCACTAGTGAGTGTAGGAATAGTAGGATAAAACAGGTGAATGCTTGCCTAGTGTAATGCTGCAGGAGGGTGGGCTTCAGATTCCTGGGGCACAGGGACTAGTTCTGGTGCAGGAGGGATCTGTTCAAGATGGACGGGTTGCACCTCAACAGAGCTGGGACTAGGGACAAGTAGCACTAGAGAATAATAGTTCAGAAATAGAAGGGATCAGACAGGGCACAAATGAGAGGCAGCCTAAGATAGCATGGACGCTAAATTGGGCCGTGTAGCACCCATTGTTTCGATGCTATGCAGCCTCCCGGAGATCCAAGATGGCGTCTTGGATGCACACATATGCTTCTAGCGTGCCATGCGCAGGGCGCCATCTTGGTAAAGAGTTTAGCGCATGAGCAAATAAGGAACGCCGGCATCATGTAAAGTAGGGAGAATATTCGTTTGATCAATGTGCAATGCTGATTTAAAGTGATACACACCATTTTGGCCCTTAACACTCCACTCAACCCACTGTTCTGCCCATCTAAACATGTCTTAGGGTGGGCGGCTTGCAACAGTGGTAATGTGTAAGGGTGAGAGGAATCATCTGATTGAAAGATTTGTGTACTGATGGAAAGAGTTTGTTGGTATGTGGGTGATGGGGGGTGTAGTCCTGGAGGACTCCCTACCAGTGCTATTTAAAGGGACCATGCAGAATTTACAGGTTAGTTGCTGGATTATTGCTTCTGGCTGCTGATGCATTTGTAACTGTTTTTGGAGGTCTCCTAGACTTGAATGCTAGGACTAGGGGACATAGCCTAACATTTACAGCCAGGACGTGCAGGAGTGAAGTTATGAAATGCTTCTACACACAAAGGGTGGGAGAAGTTTGAAATGCTTTTCTGTGAACAGCAGTTGATGCTAGCTCAATTGTTAATTATAAATCTGAGATTGATAGTTTTTTGTGAACCAAGGGTATTAAGGAATATGGGCCTAAGGCGGATATATTGAGTTAGGTCCCAGGCCTAGCATGATCTCATTGAATGGTGGAACACACTCGAGGGGCTAAATGCCACTGCCACGTGCTATGTGCCACCTTCTCCTGCAAGAAAGCGGGACGTGTGTCTGGGTGATATGCCTGTCATGGTTGAATAGCTGCCAGTGTGTGTGGCCTGCGAGTTGTCGGTGGGCGGCTTGCAATAGTGGTAATGTGAGAGGGTGAGAGGAAGCATCTGATTGGAAGAGTCGAGTACTGGTTGAATGAGTTTGTTGGTATGTGGGTGATGGGGGTGTAGTGTGTGGAGCTGTGGATGAGGCTAGTGGTGCAGTTGGTAGGAGACATCACTTGACAGTTGACCTCACTCACCTTGACCAGTCATGTCAACGCATTGAACTTCTTCCTGCACTGCATCCATGTTCATGATGCCGTGGGCCTGGCATTGACTGTGTCCTGTAGGGTGTTTAGGGGTTGTTCTCACCCTATTGATCGGTGCAGATATCTGGTCCCCGGTCTAGCCAAGGAACACTTATACCTCACGGATCAGGGGTTCAGGAAAACGAGACTTATGCTAACGCACTCGGTGATGAATCACGTAGCCGAATAGCACAGAGAATACACAAACTCGGTGTTTGAATTGAATTGGAATGTTGGTTTTATTATACCGTCAACACGAAGAAAATATTTGTAAAAACGGTCCTACACAGTACATTGAGTTCCACACACCCACTACAGTACGATATCCCGCTAAACCAAGAGGTTGGTGGAGACCCTGGAGACACCTATCACACACACACACATGTATGGTCGAGGCTCACCAATCCTTTGCACTTGCAGGTCTGGCTGACCGGTTCTCTCATGTAGGGTTCGTTGGTTTCGCTGGAAGGAACCAGAGACAGCAAACAAGAGCAAGAGAGCAAACCAAGAGAGCAAAACAAGAGGGAGAAGGGTTTCGAGCTTCCACTTATACACCCCTCTCTTACAATAGTTTTCGTCACTTAAACGAGGCACTTCCGTGCCTGTTTAAACAGTTCTTACAAAGTCCTTAAGAATCTCTGATGGCTTTTGATGGTCTCTCATCATGTTGCAATTGCTTCTGTCGATGGGTCATTGTTCTACGAATTCATTCTGATCGTCGAGCACTTGCCACACAAGGCTCCCTTTTCATCCCACATCCTAGGTGTCGATTGGTTTTGCATCAGAACCGAGGCATGGCCCCGCCATGTCTGGAGCAGTTGCCTCTCTCAATGGCCGACTGCCTCTCGAATTAGTGCTGATTGTTGACCACCTGCTGTAGGTTTTGCATTAAAACAGAGACATGTCTGAAGCAGTAATTCTCCCACATTCCCCTGTGTGTGTTGTTGATTCGTCTGGTGACCCCTCACCTATCCTTCCATCTTAGGATTTTAGTCAATGGCCAAAGTTTTACATACTCAGGGAAAAGGTGGAATTCCCAGAATTCTTACAGTCCCCTACAGCCTCCCACTGCCTTTTGAGCATATGTCTGGAGGGCCTCTTGCCCGCCCCCCCCACTCCACACCGTGGATATCGGATGGCCCTCCTTCTGACCAACTCTTGCACCAAGGCCTTTAGTGCATCGGCAGAGAACCTGGGTGCACGCACTCTCACAGGCCTGGCCTCGGACCGGCTGATTATTGAGGTCTGGCACGCAGATTGGAGGATGTGGGATTTAGTGGTGTGCAACCTTTATTCAATGTTTTAAAATAACTCAACAGTTTGTAAACATAGGGTCGGGACCTGCTTCTGTGTTTTACGTGTGCGATGTCTGATCTCTGTTCAGACTCTGTGCAGGCAGTAGACTGTTATTTTTAGCAAATTTCAGGTACCGGCTACCTTTAAGAGATACAGGCTGCCTGTCAGAGATACAGCCTGCCTTTAAAAGATTTTGACTCCCCTTGCTGGTGGAAAGTGCGGATGTCATTGAATCCTCGTATCAACGCTGGTTTGGAATGTTTCGTTTAGGTGAGTGTTCAGGCAGGATGAATGCCTCGCCTCGTTCTGCCTGCGATGGAAGCACCAGCCCTGGGTTAATCGCGGATCGCGATACCCGCGCCTCGTTTTGGGCCTTATTCAACTTAACCCTCCATGCGCGTAAATGCACGTAGCATGCTAAGTAAGGACGGTGAGCTGTAAGCTCAAGTTGCCACATGGGACTACGATATGGTGGCAATAACAGAGACCTGGCTCAAAGAAGGGGAATATTGGGTACTTATTATTCCTGGCTACAGGGCATTCAGGAGATAGGGAAGGGAAGAAAGTGGGGGGGTGGAAGTACTGATCAAAGAAGCTATTATAGCCCTGGAAAGGGATGATGTAGTTGAGGGGTCAAAGACAAGAGCTATTTGGTTAGAATTAAGGAACAATAGAGGAGCTACTACACTACAGGGTGTGTACTATAGGTCACCAAATAGTGGGAAGGAGATAGAGGAGAACATTTGCAGGCAAATTATAGAAAGATGCAAGAACTATAGAATAGTGATAATGGGGGACCTCATTTACCCCAATATAGGCTGCAACAATAACAGCGTAAAGAGCAAAGAGGGGGAGGAATTCCTTATATGTGTTCAAGAGAACTTTCTGGAACAGTGTGTTTCCTGCCCAACCGGGAAGGAAGCAGTGCTGGATCTAGTTCTGGGGAATGAAGTGGGGCATGTGGAGCATGTTTCAGTGAGAAACATTGGGGAACAGTGATTCAATATCATTAGGTTTAGAATAGTTACAGAAAAGGACAAGGAACAATCAAATGTGAAAATTTTTAACTGGAGAAGGGCTAATAAGAGGGGCATAGAGAGTGTGAGAATGGATTAGCGGCTAACATAAAAGGGTACCCAAAAGTCTTATATAAAAATATAAATAGTAAAAGGATAATCAAAGGAAGGGTGGGGCCGATTAGGGTCAAAAAATGAGATCTTCTTGTGGAGGAAAAGGGCTTGGCTGAGGTACTAAATGAATACTTCGCATCTGTCTTCACTGGAGAAGATGATGTGGAGATGCCGGTGATGGACTGGGGTGGACAAATGTAAGGAATCTTACAACACCAGGTTATAGTCCAACAGTTTTATTTGAAAATCACAAGCTTTCGGAGCTTACCTCCTGAACACCAATGACACCTTTGATTGCTGTGATCGTCTCCCAGCCTAATATATGCGATGCGATTTTAGAACCCTTCACTCACTCACCTGACGAAGGAGGTAAGCTCCGAAAGCTTGTGATTTTCAAATAAAACTGTTGGGCTATAACCTGGTGTTGTAAGATTCCTTACATTCGTTAGAGAAGAGGTTGCTGCCAATGTTGCAGTAAATGAGGAGGTAGGAGTGATATTGGGTAGGATAAAAATAAAGAGGAGGTAGTTAAAAGGTTTCCTCAAAATAGGAATGTCACCCGGTCCAGATGGGATGAATCCTAGGTTACTGAGGGAAGTAAGGGTAGAAATTGAGGGGGCTCTGGTCACAATCTTCCAATCCCCCTTAGACATGGGATGATGCCGGAGGACTGGAGGATTGCAAATGTTACACATTGTTCAAATAAGGGGAGAGGGTTAAACCCGGCAATTACAGGCCAGTCAGCCTGACGTCGGTGGTGGGGAAACTTTTAGAGACAATAATCCGGGACAAAATTAATTGGCACTTGGAAAATTTTGGGCTAATAAATCAAAGTTAGCACGGACTTGTTAAAGGAAAATTGTGTTTGACTAACTTGATTAAATTCTTTGATAATGTAACGGAGTGGGTTGATGAGGGTAATCGGTTAACGTTGTGTATATGGACTTTCAAAAGGCATTTGATAAAGTGCCACATAATAGATTTGTTAGCAAAATTAAAGCCCATGGGATTAAAGGGACAGTGACAGCATGGATATAAAATTGGTTAGGGGACAGAAAGCAGAGAGTAGTGATGAACGGTTATTTTTCGGACTGTAGGGAAATATACAGTGGTGTTCCCAGGGGTCAGTATTAGGTTCACTGCTCTTTTTGATATATATTAATGACCTGGACTTGGGTATAGAGGGTATAATTTCAAAGTTTGGAGATGACACGAAACTCGGAAATGTAGTAAACAATGTGAAGGATAGCAACAGACTTCAGGAGGACATAGACAGATTGCTGAAATGAGCAGACACATAGCAGATGAAATTTAATGCAGAGAAGTGTGAAGTGATGCATTTTGGTAGGAAGAATGAGGAGAGGCAATATAAACTAAATGGTATAATTTTATAGATAGTGCAGGAACAGAGAGACCTGGGAGTGTATGTACACAAATCTTTGAAGGTGGCAGGACAAGTTGAGAAGGCTGTTAAAAAAGCATATGGGATCCTGGGCTTTATTAATAGAGGCACAGAGTACAAAAGCAAGGAAGTTATGCTAAACATTTACAAAACACTGATTAGGCCTCAGCTGGAGTATTGTGTTCAATTCTGGGCACCACACTTTAAGAAGGATGTCAAGGCCTTAGAGAGGGTGCAGAAAAGATTTACTAGAATGGTGCCAAGGATGAGGGACTTCAGTTACGTGGAGAGACTGGCGAAGCTGGGGTGTTCTCCTTAGAGCAGAGAAGGTTAAGGGGAGATTTGATAGAGGTGTTCAAAATCATGAACTGTTTTGACAGAGTAAATAAGGAAAGACTGTTTTCAGTGGCAGAAGGGTCGGTAACCAGAGGACACAGGTTTAAGGTGATTGGCAAAAGAGCCAGAGGAGGCATGAGGAAACGACTTTTTTAGGCAGCGAGTTGTTATGATCTGGAATGCACTGCCTGAAAGGGTGGTGGAAGCAGATTCAATAATAACTTTCAAAAGTGAATTAGATAAATACTTGAAGGGAAAACATTGACAGGGCTATGGGGAAAGAGCGGGGGAATGGGACTAATTGGACAACTCTTTCAAAGAGCCAGAACAGGCACAATGGGCTGAATGGCCTCCTCCTGTGCTGCACCTACTATGGTACTATGATACTATGAACCTTCTCTGCTCTAAGGAGAACAACCCCAGCTTCTCCAGTCTCTCCACCTAACTGAAGTCCCGAATCCCTGGTATCATTCTAGTAAATCTCTTCTGCACCCTCTCTAAGGCCTTGATATATTCCCTAAAGTGTGGTGCCCAGAATTGAACACAATACTCCAGCTGAGACCTAATCAGTGTTTTATAAAGGTTTAGCATAACTTCCTTGCTTTTGTACTCTATGCCTCTATTAATAAAGCCCAGGATCCCATATGCTTTTTTAACATCATTCTCAACTTGTCCTGCCACCTTCAAAGATTTGTGTATGTGAATCCCCAGGTCTCTCTGTTCCTGCACCCCATTAAATTGTAGCATTTAGTTTATATTGCCTCTCCTCATTCTTCCTACCAAAATGTATCACTTCATACTTCTCTACTTTAAATTTCATCTGCCATGTGTCTGCCCATTTCACCAGTCTGTCTGAATCCTCCTGCAGTATGCTACTATCCTCCATATTGTTTACTACATTTCCGAGTTTCGTGTCATCTGCAAACTTTGAAATTTTACACTCTCTACCAAAGTCCAGGTCATTAATATATATCAAAAAGAGCAGTGGTCCTAATATCAACCCCTGGGGAACACCACTGTATACTTCCTTCCAGTCTGAAAAACAACCGTTCACCACTACTCTCTGCTTTCTGTACCTGAGCCAATTTTGTATCCATGCTTCCACTGTCCTCCTAATTCCATAGGCTTCAATTTTGCTAACAAGTCTATTATGTGGCACTTTATCAAATGCCTTTTGAAAGTCCATACACACAACATTAACTGCATTACCCTCATCAACCCTGTCCATTATTTATCAAAGAACTCGATTAAGTTAGTCAAACACAATTTTCCTTTAACAAATCCATGCTGACTTTCATTTATTAGCCCAGACTTTTCCAAGTGCCAATTAATTTTGTCCCGGATTATTACCTCTAAAAGTTTCCCCACCACCGACGTTAGCCTGACTGGCCTGTAATTGTTGGGTTTATCCTTCTCTCCCCTATTTTGAACAGGGATCTAACATTTCCAATCCTCCAGTCCACTGGCACCATCTCCATATCTAAGGAGGAATGGAAGATTGTGGCCAGAGCTTCCACAATTTCCACCCTTACTTCCCTCAGTAACCTAGGATGCATCTCATCTGGAATGGGTGACTTTTCTACTTTGAGTACTGCCAACCTTTTAAGTACCTCCTCCTTGTCTATTTTTATTCTATCCAATATCACTACTACCTCCTCCTTTACTGCTACAATGGCAGCATCCTCTTCTCCAGTAAAGACAGATGCGAAGTATTTAATAAGTACCTCAGCCATGCACTCTGCCCCCATAAGATCATCTCTTTTTGTTCCTAATCGGTCCCACCCTTCCTTTGACTACTCATTTACTATTTATATGTTTATTAAAGACTTTTGGGTTCCTTTTTATGTTAGCCACTAATCTATTCTCATGCTCTCTCTTTGCCCCTCTTATACCTTTTTCTAAATCTCCTCTGTACTTTCTGCATTCAGCCTGGTTCTCTACTTTATTATGAACCTTACATTCGTCATAAGCCTCCTTTTTCTGTTTCATTTTAATCTCTATATATTTAGTCATCCAGGGAGCTCTAGCTTTGTATACCTTCCTTTCCCCCTTGTGGGAATGTGTCTACTCTGTACCTGAACCAACTCCTCCTTGAGGGCCTCCCATTGATCAATTACTGTTTTGCCTATCAACGTTTGATTCCAATCCACCTGGGCAAGATCCTTTTTTAACTCACTGAAATTTGTCCTCCTCCAGTTAAGCATTTTCACATTTGATTGTTCTTTATCCTTTTCCACAACTATTCTAAACCTAATGATATTGTGATCACTGTACCCCAAATGCTCCCCCACTGAAACATACTCCAACTGCCCCATTTCATTCCCCAGAACTAGATCCAGCACTGTTTCCTTCCTGGTTGGGCTGGAAACACACTGTTCCAGAAAGTTCTCTTGTGCACATTTCAGGAATTCCTGCTCCTCTTTGCCCTTTGCTATTGTTCCAATCAAGTCCTCCATATTCACTACTCTATAGTTCTTGCATCGTTCTGTAATTTGCCTGCAAATTTGTTCATCTATCTGCTTCCCACTCTTTGGTGGCCTATAGTACACACCCAGTAGTGTAATAGCTCCTCTATTGTTCCTTAATTATATCCAAATAGATTCTGTCTTTGACTCCTCAACTACATCATCCATAAGACCATAAGAGATAGGAGCAGGAGTAGTCCATTCGGCACCTCGAGCCTGATCCGCCATTTAATGAGATCATGGCTGATCTGATTTTTACCTCAACTCCACTTTCCCACCCTTTCCCCATATCCTTTGACTCCCTTGCTGATCAAAAATTTGTCTAACTCAGCCTTGAATGTATTCAATGACTCAGCCTCCACAGCTTTATGGGGTAAAGAATTCCAAAGATTCACGACCCTCTGGGAGAAGAAATTCCTCCTCATTTCCATCTTAAATGGGCAACCCCTTATTCTGAGACTATGCCCCCTAGTTTTAGATTCCCCCATGGGGACTAACATCCTCTCAGCATCTACCCTATCGAGTCCACTCAGAATCTTGTGTTTCAATAAGATCTCCTCTCATTCTTCTAAACTCCAATGAGTATAGACCCAATCTGTTCAATCTTTCCTCAAAAGACAACCCTTCCGTACCCGGAATCAACCTAGTGAACCTTCTCTGAACTACCTCCAATGCAAGTTTGTCCTTCCTTAAATAAGGGCACCAGAACTGTACACGGTACTCCAGGTGTGGTCTCACCAGCACCCTGTACAGATGTAGCTTGACTTCCCTGCTTTTATACTCCATCCCCCTAGAAATAAAGGCCAATATTCCGTTTGCCTTCTGGATTACCTGCTGTACCTGTATGTTGACTTTTTGTGTTTCATGTAAGAGGACACCCAGATCCCTCTGTACCGCAGCATTTTGTAGTATTTCTCCATTCAAATAATATTTTGCTTTTTTATTTTTCCTCCCAAAGTGGATGACTTCACATTTTCCCACATTATATTCCATCTGCCAAATTTTTGCCCATTCGCTTAACCTGTCAATATCCCTTTGCAGACACTTTGTGTCCTCATCACAACTTGCTTTTCCATCTATCTTTGTATCATCAGCAAATTTGGCCACAAGACACTCTGTTCCTTCATCCAAGTCATTGATATATATTGTAAATAGTAGAGGCCCCAGCACTGAGCCCTGCGGCACCCCACTAGTTACAGATTGCCATTTTGAAAATGACCCTTTTATCCTGACTCTTTGTTTTCTGTTAGTTAGCCAATCCTCTATCCATGCCAGTATATTACCCCCAACACCATGAGCTCTTATCTTGTGCAGTAATCTTTTATGTGGCACCTTATCAAATGCCTTTTGGAAATCCAAATATACTGCATCCATTGGTTCCCCTTTATCCTCCCTGCCCGTTACTTCCTCAAAGAACTCTAATAAATTTGTCAGACACGATTTCCCCTTCATAAAACCATGTTGACTCTCCTTGATTGTATTATGAGTCTCCAAATGTCCTGCTACGACTTCCTTAATAATGAATTCTAGCATTTTCCCAATGACAGATGTTAGGCTAACTGGCCTATAGTTACCTGCTTTCTGTCTCACTCCCTTCTTGAATAGGGGTGTTACGTTTGCGGTTTTCCAATCCGCTGGGACCTTTCCAGAATCTAGTGAATTCTGGAAGATTACAACCAATGCTTCCACTATCTCTGTAGCCACTTCCTTTAAGGCCCTTGGATGCAAGCCATCAAGTCCAGGGGACATGTCAGCCTTTAGACCCAGTAGTTTACCTAGTACTTTTTCTCTAGTGATGGTGATTGTTTTTAGTTCCTCCCTCCCCTTTGCCCCTTGATTTTCTACTATTATTGGTATATTATTTGTGTCTTCTACTGTGAAGACAGATACAAAATACCTGTTCAATTCCTCTGCCATTTCCTTGTTTTCCATTATTATTTCCCCACTCTCATCCTCTAAGGGACCAATGTTTACTTTAGCTACCCTCTTCCTTTTTATATACTTGTGGAAGCTTTTACTGTCAGTTTTTATATTTCTTGCTCGTTTACTCTCATAATTTATTTTCTCCCTCTTTATTATTCTTTTAGTCATCCTTTGCTGGTTTTTAAAGTTTTCCCAATTTTCGGACTTACCAGTAATCTTTACCATATTGTATGCTTTTTCTTTTAACCTGATACCATCCTTGACTTCCTTAGTTAGCCATGGTTGGTTCACCCTTTTTGTGGAGTCCTTCCTCCTCACAGGGATATATTTTTGTTGCGAGTCATAAAATATCTTTTTAAATGTTTGCCACTGCTTATCCACCATCATACCATCTAATCTGTTTACCCAGTTCCCTCTAGCCAATTCCACCCTCATTCCTTTATAATTGCCCTTATTTAAGTTTAATACAGTGGTTTCAGACCCAAGATCCTCGCTCTCAAACTGGATGTGAAATTCTATCATGTTATGATCACTGCTTCCCAAGGGATCCTTTACTTTGAGATCATTAATTAAGCCTGTTTCGTTACCCATTACCAGATTCAAAATGGCCTGTTCCCTGGTTGGTTCCCAGACGTGTTGGTCTCAGAAACAGTCCCTAAAACACTCTATGAACTCCTCCTCAGGGCTATTTTTGCCAATTTGATTTGTCCAATCTATGTGAAAGTTAAAATCGCCCATTATTATTGCATTACCTTTTTTACAAGCCCCCCTTATTTCCTGATTTATATTTTGCTCTACAGTGTAGCTACTGTTAGGGGGCCTATATAATCCTCCCACCAGTGATTTCTATCCCTTGCTATTTCTTACCTCCACCCAAATTGATTTGACATCTTGATCTTCTGAGCCAAGATCATTTCTCACTATTGTACCAATTTCATCCTTTATTAACAGAGCTACCCCACCACCTTTACCTTTTTTCCTAGCCTTCTGAAATGTTAAATAACCCTGAATATTTAGCTCCCAACCTTGGTCACCTTGCAACCACGTCTCTGTAATGGCCGCGAAATCATACCCATTTGTTTCTATTTGTGCCATCAATTCATCTATCTTATTATGAATGCTGCGCGCATTCAGATAAAGAACCTCTAATTTTGTCTTTTTACCATTCTTTCCTACCCCGGCCCCATTTGCTAGTGCACTCTTATGTTTGTACGCTCAGTCCCTTCCTGACACACTCTGTTTATCATTACCCCCATCACTTTCCTGTACTACTTCCTTGTCTTTTCTCTATCAATCTAAACTTCGCCCCACCTGAGCCCTCCCCACCTCTATTTAGTTTAAAGCCTTCTCTACCGCCCTACTTATTCGGTTTGCCAGAACACTGGTCCCAGCATGGTTCAGGTGAAGCCCGTCCCAATGGAACAGCTCCCTCTTTCCCCAGTACTGGTGCCAGTGCCCCATGAATCAAAACCCACTTCTCCCACACCAATCTTTCAGCCACACATTCATCTCTCTGATCTGATTTACCCTGTGCCAATTTGCTCGTGGCTCAGGTAATAATCCTTTCCAGTGCTATAATAGTTTCTTTGATCAATACTGCCACCCCGCCTCCTTTCTTTCCTTCCCTATCTTTCCTGAACACCTTGTAGTCAGGAATATTAAGTATCCAATCCTCCCATTCTTTGAGCCAGGTCTCTGTTTCATAGTCCCATGTGGGGACTTGAGCCTGCAGCTCACCAACCTTATTTACCATGTTACGTGCATTTATGCACATGCACTCTAAACCCATCTTAGACTGGTTTGCATTTACCTCCTTTCTGATCCCTCCTATTTCTGAACTATTATTTACTCTAGTGTTAATTGCCCCTCCCAATCCTCTGTGCACCTTATTTCTCCTTTCTAATGTTTCATCCCCCTGCCAAATTAATTTAAACCCTCCCCCATTGCACTAGTTAGCCTCCCAACCATCTATCTTGAACAGATCCCTCCTGCCCCAGAACTGGTCAGAGTGCCCCAGGAATCTGAAGCCCTCCCTTCAGCACCATTTCTCCAGCCACACATTAACCTGTCTTATCCTGCTATTCCTATACTCACTAGTACATGGCACTGGGAATAATCCAGAGATCACTACCTTTGATGTCCTGCGCTTTAACTTCCTCCCTAGCTCCTGAATCTCCTGACTGTATGACTTCAACCCTTTCCCTTCCTAGGTCATTGGTTCCCACATGGACCACAACTTCTGTCTGTTCCCCTTCTCCCCTTAAAATGTCCTTTACCCTGGCACCAGGGAAGCAAAACACCATACAGGACTTTCGAATCGTCATTTAGAAAGGCACGGATTAATCAAGGACAGTCAGCATGGATTTGTTAAGGGAAGGTCGTGACTGACTAACTTGATTGAATTTTTTGAGGAGGTAACAAAGAGGGTCGATGAGGGTAGCGCGTTTGATATAGTGTACATGGATTTTAGCAAGGCTTTTGACAAGGTCCCATAAGGCAGACAAGTCAGGAAAGTAAAAGCCCATGGGATCCAAGGGAAAGTGGCAAGTTGATTTCAAAATTGGTTCAGTGTCAGGAAGCAAAGGGTAATCGTCGACCGGTGTTTATGTGACTGGAAGGCTGTTTCCAGTGGGGCTCCTCAGGGCTCAGTATTAGGTCCCTTGCTTTTTGTGCTATATATCAATGATTTAGACTTAAATGTAGGGGGCATGATTAAAAAGTTTGCAGATGATACAAAAGTTGGCCACGTGGTTGATTGTGAGGAAGAAAGCTGTAGACTCCAGGAAGATATCAATGGACTGGTCAGGCGGGCAGAAAAGTGGCAAATCGAATTTAACCCAGAGAAGTGTGAGGTGATCAATTTGGGAAGGGCAAACAAGCCAGGGGAATACACAATAAATGGGAGGACCCAGAGGTGTAGAGGAACAGAGGGACCTTGACGCTCATGTTCACAGATCCCTGAAGGTAGCAGGATCGTTAGGTAAGATGGTTAAGAAGATATACGGGATACTTTCCTTTATTAGCCAAGGCATAGAATATAAAAGTAGGGAGATTATGCTAGAACTGTACAAAACACTACTTAGGCCACAGCTAGAATACAGCGTACAGTTCTGGTCAAAACATTACAGGAAAGATGTGATTGCACTAGAGAGGGTACAGAAGGGATTTATGAGGATGTTGCCAGGACTGGAGAATTTTAGCTATGAGGAAAGATTGGATAGGCTGGGGTTGTTTTCTTTGGAACAGAGGAGGCTGAGGGGAGATTTAATTGAGGTGTATAAAATTATGAAGGGCCTAGATAGTGTGGATAGGAAGGACCTATTTCGCTTAGCAGAGAGGTCAATAACCAGGGGGCATAGATTTAAAATGATTGGTAGAAGGATTATAAGGGAGTTGAGGAGAATTTTTTTCACCCAGAGGGTGGTGGGGGTCTGGAACTCACTGCCTGAAAGGGTGGTAGAGGCAGAAACCCTCATTGCATTTAAAAAGTACTTGGATATGCACTTGAAGTACTGTAACCTATAAGGCTACAGACCAAGGGCTGGATAGTGGGATTAAGCTGGACAGCACTTTTTTGGACAGCACTTTTTTGGCCTGCACAGACACGATGGGCCAAATGGCCTCCTTCTGTGACGTAAATTTCTATAAATGGTTAAGTTCAATCATGACAGACAGGCATGGCAGGACTAGACCTGACAGGAAAATGTTACAGGAAGGGGATATGGAAGTGGTCGAAGAACCCTCAATGATTAAGACCTCAGACGTGAAGCCCCATGTGATAATGTTGATAAGTTAGCGGACAAACCAACTCTCGAACTGAACAAGATTGTGCGCATCCAACTTATGACACGGAAAGGTGGGGTAAAGAACGGAAGTAGCTGAACTAGAGTAGCTGAATCGCCTTATTTCTGCAGTAGACCGTCGGCAAACAGTAACGTGCTTGATTTGGCAGCATTAAGAATAAAAAAAGATTATGTATCAAAGGTATGATAGTTAAGGTTACTATAAATACTGTTATGTAGACATTAAACTGTACTCAACCTATATTTTGTTTAGTACTTGATCAAGTTTTTAAAAATTTGCAGACTCATCAGAGGGTTGTGAATCTTTAGAATTCTCTACCCCAGAGGGCTGTGAATGCTGAGTCATTGAGTATATTCAAGACTGAGATGGATAGATTTTTGGACATTAAGGGATACGGGGATAGGGCGGGAAAGTGAAGTTGAGGTCGAAGACCAGCCATGATCTGATTGAATGGCAGAGCAGACTCAAGGGGCCATTTGGATTACTCCTGCTCCTATTTCTTATGTTTCTTATGTTTCTTATGATAGATTTGTTCAAGAATTAGAGAATGCCAAAGCGAATGGAACTTCCAGAATTCAACTCTCATGCATGCCATGGGGAGCAAAGATCACACAGAATTTCAACTTTCAAACCAGTGGCACTCCAGTCCAACTCCAGAGTTGGAGATCTCTGATTAACACCTGCCATGTCGACACATTCCTGACTTGTCTATATTTAACTCTTTCTCACTATGACAAACTATGTGAGTTCATCATTGAAATAAAAAACAACACTGGACTGAATCTAGAAAAAATATTTGCTTATATTAGAAGTGGAGACTTCGACAATGCAAAGCTTGAATGGGTGTCAATCACCAACAGATGCCTCCTGTCTTCTCCTGATCCAGTAATTGATCTTGAAGGAAATAATTGGGAAAGAACAGGAAAAGCCCTGGAGTTTCCACATTTTCTGCAACAAAGAAGTGTTTGTTCTTCCAAATATTGTTCTGATCATGAAAATATTCTAATTTCCTCCAAACTGGAGCTAACGTAAGTACTTACCAAAAGGTTCTCCTTGAACAGAAGTTGCTCTGGGGTCCACCCAGGAGCTTTTATTTTGCCTGTGCATGAGTGCTCTCTAAGTCCATCCATTATACCTAGGATATTTAAATTGTTCAAGTGAGCTCTATTGACAAGCCTGCCTCACCCTCAATGCTCCCGAAACCCTCATTCACACCTCAAGATTTCATTTCTCTAACATTCTCTTCTCAAGCCTCCCTGCCTTCACAAACTCCAGCTATCCCACAACTTGGCTGCCTGATTCACTCCCACATAAAGTCCCACATGCCCATCACCTCCATCTTGGCCCAGCTCCATTGGCTCCGTGTAAAGCAAATTCAAGATCCTTGCCTTTGATCTCAAATCCCTCTGCAGCCTCAACCCCCCCTCCTGGAGACACCTTCTCCAGCCATATGTCCAGTCGCTATCCTCCGTTTGTCCAAATATGAATTACTGCTCCTTTCCCAGCTTCTCTCCATCAGAGGTTCATCTTCAGCCATGGTGCCCCTGTCCTCTGAAACTCTCTTACAACTTATATTGCCTCAACACTTCTGTTCCTACCTTCAATGCCTCCTAAAACATCTCTGATTGTCTCTTTGGTTTCCCCTGCCTTTCTTGCTTAATGACATCCCTCCCCTTTGTAAAGGGCTCTAAGAAATTTAGTACATAAATGTAAGTTAGCGTTGTCTCGTTCAGCTTTTTCACCATTAAAATCTCCAGCCTCCCCATGTTCACTGGGTGTTAGAGCCAGTTGTCCCTTCTCCACTCTGTACACAGGACGTAATGACACTCCTCGATTACCCCACTGAATTATTTCTCTGAGGGGAGCAAGTCTCTATCAGTGAAGGCTGAGTTATGTCAGCACTGACTGCCTCCTCACCACCATCCACAGGTACCATCGATGTGGAGGTGCTGCACTGTGCTGGATAGGACGGCCGTACCTCCCTGCTCTGAGTTTGCTTCACTTTCATTTTTCATCCTATCAGAAGGTTTAAGGGATACATGCTGTTTTCTGAAAGGACCAATATCTATTACAGATTGAAAAGTCATAGAAATAATTTTTGTTTTATAAAAATGGTTGAGACTCCATCAAAAATGCCAGTCTAACACATGTCCAGTATTATTTTACACTATACATTTCTTTCCCTTTTAATAGACACTAGGCACCTTAAAGAAGCCAATCCTAGCAGTCTTATGTACACATTACCAGTCAGCTAATTATTCATTTTCTTCTTTCCTTCCCAGTACAAAACTACAAACAATTACATCAGATAAATTCCAATTGCTGATTGATGCTTATTTTTTTATTAATGGAAGGAGCATAGCTAAATGTCAAGAAACAACCTACGCTGGAAGGTACAGTCACTTTACCTGTTTATCTTTCCAATTAATAAAAAAATGCTGATTTCAAAAGGTTGATAAAATGTACCCCATTACAGTAACTTGTACAGCAAAGGCTATAGGCCCCGACAACAGCTGTAGTGCTGAAGACTTGTGCTCCAGAACTAGCTGAGCCTCTAGCCAAGCTGTTCCAGTACAGCTACAACACTGGCATCCACCCGACAATGTGGAAAATTGCCCAGGTATGTCCTGTCCACAAAAAGCAGGACAAATCCAATCCAGCCAATTACCACCCCTTGACATCAAGACAGCATTTGACCGAGTGTGGCACCAAGGAGCCCTAGTAAAATTGAAGTCAATGGGAATCAGGGGGAAAACTCTCCAGTGGCTGGAGTCAATGACTCTGAGGAGAGATTCGAGGTGAAGATATCTACTGTAGACGTGTTCGCTCGGGACATTCTCTCTGTCCACAAACTCCCACATACTGCAGTCCAGGGACACAACCTGCTCTGCCATATCTTGGTCTATATTTATTTATAGATAATTACTTTTTAGTCTATTTGGTTTTTTTTGCTTTTTAAAAAAATTTAGTACCTCCTTCCCCCTCTCCACTTAATTCCCACTCTCACCAAATTCTCAAGTTCCCACTCAGTTCACAATCCATTCTGTTCGCAATGCGCTCTGTGCATCAGCAGATAACCTTCTAATTTATACACTTTTTCAAAAACACCAGTTACAATTGCTCAATCAGCCTCCAGCTCACAGTAATTACCCTCTATTCAGGCAATCACTTACAGCTAATTGACTGTTAACTGTCACTGACTTGAAGTTTCTGTTAACCATTAACTAACTTGCAGTTACTTTTAAAGTTTTAAAAGTTCTAAGTTAAATTTTAAACTAAATTTTAATTTCAATTCACCCACTTCTTTACCAGAGTCCCCACTCTCACCGAGTTCTCAAGTTCCCACTCGGTTCAGGATCCACTCTGTTTGCGATGCACTCTGTGCATCAAGGATGAGGGATGTTAATGCTGAGAAATAGAATACTCTCCAGATCAGACACCCAGGGCTCAATTTGAAAAGGGTGGTGGGATGGCAGCGGGGGGGTGGGGTCAATGGGCGCACGGGTGTGGGGGGCGGATCAATGGGCACGACCAACCCGAATAATAAAAACTTACCTTTCCCCTGGCGGAAGAGCACACTGTGCCTGGCGAGGATGGTGATGTTCCTCGTCCTCGGATGTAGTGGTGAATGCAGCCATCGCGCGCCCCCATCCTGATGGTGTCGGTTTGAGGGGGTCCGAAAAGTTGGTAAATATGCGTAAACAGAACAATTCTGAGTGTGAACCAAGAATTTTCTGTTTAAACACAAAGATCTCCCAGCAAAAATTTGACTGAAAGAACTGAGTGCCCTGCTGCAATAACTCACCTTTTATCCCCATCTGTCAAACAATCATTTAAATGGCTAAATGGCTGCCGGAAACTCGTCGAGGCAGTATTGAAATCGCTTGCCTTCATTGCTAATTGGATTTCTGCACATTTCAAGTACCTTAAGTACTTGATTTAATGTTTTAAATACCTTCCCACCGGCTTTAATTGCTGGCGAGACTTCCGGGTTCAGGAACGGCACATGCACCCAGATGCCTCTGGGTCGTGCGTGTTCTTCAGCGAGTTGGAGCAGGGATTCCTGCCCACTCCAGAAGATCCTGATTTTCTTTGCCCCCCCCCCCGCCGCCCCCAACGCACCCAGACTTTGGTTTTAAAATTAAGCCCCCAGTATCAGCACCAAGCACTCCCAGGTCAGGCATGTATGGAATAAAACTCCCTCTACTTTACCCTATCAAGCCATAGCTCCACCCTCAGAGCAGGACCACCCTACTGCACCAGTCTGACATTTCCATTTACCACACTAGCCATTTTGTGGTATCTCAGACTGAGATGAACAACTTGCATTGGGGCAGTTTTGGCTCATCACCATTGGTATCAGTCTGGCAAATTTGTTTCACGTGGGACTGTTTCGGTCAGCAAATATTTCACCCCATCCAAGCTGGATCTGAACCCAGGGGCTGAAAACATAGACTGCTGACACTGCAGCACCCAGTCCCTGCACTGTTGTTAAATCAGTGGTTGATCATCTGTTACTCTTTACACAAGTACCGAGGATGCAGGATATATTACCCGTGGTCTCTTACTCTTTACACAGGTGCCTAGAATACAGAATATATTACCCTTGGCAGTTTAAATATGGTCCACCTCTTGTTTTAATAATATCACTGGAGAAGATTTCCTATAAAATAAATCTCTCCAGTTTACCAATGGAGCTGACTGTAGGCAATCACAGGTAATGAAAACTATTTCTAAAATGTGAATCTTAATCCACAATACACAATATATCTAGCTGGTCAGCTAACATTCCAATCTGACACCACAACAACCATTTACGGTGTAAATTTGCATGGTCAATACAATAAAAATAAAATTGATGTAGTTTTAATGTTCTGCTACTGGATGTCACCAGCACATTTAACAAACATTGCATGGTATCACATTTATAAAGCACATTAAAGACACCATGACAAAACCACACCACATGTCAACATTTTCTCCTCAAATCTATCACTGGGCTCCTCAGAATCAGAGTTCAGAGTTGAAACTAGCTCTTAATTCAAAGGTGGAGACCTCAGTAGCCCAGTCCTTCCTGCCTTCAGGAGGACAGATAGTGATGAGTAATGGCAGAATTTTTAAAGCACCTTCAGTAACCCTAACGATTTCCTTCTGAACAATTACACACTTCGGGGGTAATTTTAACTTTTATCACCAGGCAAAAAAAGGGGTAGTAGTGAATTGGCTGCCTGTTTTACACCTTGCCTGATATTGATTTCAATAGAAAAGAATATTGAGCAAGATGTAAAACATGTAACTAATTCACTATCGCCCATTTTCACCCGCCGATAAAAGTTAACATTACCCCTTTTTAGTGCAAAACATCAGTACTTAAAATGCAAATTACGACCTAACAAATAGCCCCCTCCAGATAACAACATCTAACAAATTTAATACTCTTCAGTAATGGAGTAAAGCCCCCCCCACCCCCAGACAAAACAATGGAGGGACATCGCACATAAACAGTATACTTCATGATTTTCATGGCACCTCCCAAACCCGCGACCTCTACCACCTAGAAGGACAAGGGCAGCAGGCACATGGGAACAACACCACCTGCACATTCCCCTCCAAGTCACACACCATCCCGACTTGGAAATATATCGTCGTTCCTTCATCGTCACTGCGTCAAAATCCTGGAATTCCCTACCTAACAGCACTGTAGGAGAACCTTTGCCACACGGACTGCAGCAGTTCAGGAAGGCGGCTCACCACCACCTTCTCAAGGGCAATTAGGTGCGGGCTATAAATGCTGGCCTTGCCAGCGATGCCCACATCCCATAAATGAATTTTTTAAAATGCACGTGTTGGACTCATCATAAACAAACTTACATAAGTCAGTCAGCCTTGGCTGAGTTGGTAGCACTTTCACCTCTGAGTTACAAGGTTGTGGGCTCAGGCCCCAGACCAGAGACTTGAGCACATAATCTAGGCTGACACTTCAGTGCAGTTCTGAGGGATTGCTGCACTGTCTGAGGTGCCATCTTTTGGATGAGAAGTTAAGCCTTTCACAACCTCAAGACATCCCAAAGCGCTTTGCAGCTAATGAAGTACTTTTGAAGTGGAATCACTTTTGTAATGTAGGGAAACACAGCAGCCAATTTTCGCACAGCAAGCTCCCACGAACAGCAATGAAATAAATGACCAGATCATGTGTTTTTAGGTGTTGGTTGAGGGATAAATGTTGGCCAGGTAAATGGGGGACCTCCGCTGCTCTTCTTCAGTAGGTACCATGGGATCTTTTCCATCCACCTTGGAAAAGTAATAAACAGTGGGGAGGATAGTAGCAGACTTCAGGAGGACATAGACAGACTGGGGAAATGGGCAGACACATGGCAGATGAAATTTAACGCAGAGCAGTGTGAGGTGATGTATTTTGGAAGGGAGAATGAGAAGAGGCAATATAAACTAAATGGTACAGTTTTAAAGGGGGTGCAGGCACAGAGAGATCTGGGTGTTTACATTCACACAGTATTGAAGGTAGCAGGGCAAGTTGATAAGGCTGTTAAAAAATGTACGAGATCCTTGGCTTTATAAATAGCGGCATAGAGTACAAAAGCAAGGAAGTTATGCTAAACCTTTATAAATCACTGGCTGGGCCTCAGCTGGAGTATTGTGTTCAATTCTGGGCACCACACTTTAGGAATGATGTCAAGGCCTTAGAGAGGGTGCAGAGGTGATTTACTAGAATGGTACCAGGGATGAGGGACTTCAGTTATGTGGAGAGACAGGGGTTGTTCTTCTTAGAATAGAAAAGATTAAGGGGAGATTTAATAGAGCTGTTCAAAATTCTGAAGGGTTTTGATAGAGTAAATAAGGAGAAACTACTTCCACTGGTAGGAATGTGCATGAGCAGCCAAGACGCCATCTTGGCACTTCGAGAGGCCAGGTAGCACCGAATCAATGGGTGCCAGATGGCCCAATTTCTAGCCCACGGTTTTTATCTTGCCCAAAACATTACTATATGACAAAGGTTTTGTCTAATTGCACCAAGCATTTTTGTGTACTATATGATAATTAGTAACAGTGCTATATCTTGTAATAGTGCCTCTGTAATCTAATCAATATCCATTAAACTTTTTGCCTACTGTGTTTGCTACAGGTATCGCTTTCTATCTGCCTCATTGGGACAAATGCCTCACAATGGGACAGGACACATTACAGGATTAATTCATCTTCATCCTGATTGGCTACATTATGATGGATTGGAAAAGTATCAATTAAAACCTGTTATTCCAGGCGCCCAACTGGTATATGATGCAATTTGGCTGGTAATATACCTCAAGCTCGGAGAAGTTAATGGTACAGAATGGAATCCAAATCCACAATCAGTACAGAATCAGATTGACCAACAACGCGATTATAACCAACCTAATTAAGGAACTGCAGGAGGCAACTCACTGCTTTCTCTTTCACATTATTGTACTGTCAGTTAAAAACATTCATGCAATGTATTCCTTCCTCTCCCATGTATCCTGCTTTCCCATCATAAAGAATAAATTTGATCTTCAGCACCAATTCTGCCTTTTTTATAGCACTTTGTTAATGAAAAAATTCAGCCCCTGTTTTAATACAATGGGACTACGGTGTTACTTCATTAAGAAGGTCACATGGGATGACCATGATCAAAGGAACATGTGAGACACCACACACACATCAAATTTTCCATCTCCAGCAGGCTCTCAGGAGGAAGTGCTGATGTGGAACACAGGCACTGCCCCTCAGGAAGGATGGGAAAATTACTGAATGAGTTAGCCCCAGTGGGGGAGTACTATTTAAAATGGCTGTATTTCACATGCCAAACAGCTTTTGGATTTCTGATATATTAAATTACTTCCCCATTCAATAATCCACTTTATTTGGCCATGGTAATAAAATACAAGGATGAGTAAAATTAAACATTTGATTCAAGCACCTTAATTTCAAAAGAAAGATCTTTCACACAGATCAAATTGTATTAACCTGCCATACTCCTTTGCCCCAAACTATTAGTAATATTGCCTTTCCCTCTGATGTCAACTGCACCTTTGGAAGTTAAGTTTATATTGTGCCTGGTTCCCAACACAAGGGTCACACAGAGCCAGCGACAACACCACTGACAAACGTAAACAAAGGCAGAAAACATTAGAAATACACAGCAAGTCAGTATCTGTAAAAAGAAAAGATTGCTTAATGTTTATTGTATAACCCTTCGCCAGAACTGAAAACTAAAAGATAAGCAAAGGTTAAAAAAAAGAAACAACAGATACTGCAATCATTAACAGGAAGATAATAGAAAACTGGTAGATGATATGAAAGGTCCTCAGTGAGGCAACAAAGAAAAAAAAGAGTCTGCAAATAGATAGCTGAGATAGTGACAAGATGTGAGAGAAAGAAAGTGAGAACATACATTTATATAGCATCTTTCATTACTTCTTGACTCCCAAAGTGCTTTACAGCCAATGAAATACTTTTGAAGTACAGTTGGGAAATACGGCCACCAATTTGCACGCAGCAGAGTTCCACAAACAGGAATGAGATAAATGACCAGATAATCTTGTTTTTAGTGATGTTGGTTGAGGGTTAAATGTTAGCATGCTCTTATTTGAGTGGTGCCAGGGGATCTTTTACGTCTACCTGAGAGGACAGGTGCGGGGTAAATGTCGTATCTGAAAGATGGCGCCTCCCTCAGTACTGTACTGAAACGTCAGCCGAGATTATGCGCTCAAGTCTCTCCTGTGGGGCTTGAACCCATGACCTTCTAACCTCAGAGGTGAGAGTGCTACTACTAAGCCAATGGTGACACCAAAACAAGGAAAATGGCAAGAAAATTAGGATAATTGGAGAAATAAAAAAAAATCTGCAGATCTGGAGAGGGGGAGGGGTAAAATTCAACTTTGGTGTGAGCGCAAAACGACCGGGAGTGGATCAGCCGCCTGTTACACAACCCGTTTGATTCCCCTTTCCATCCTGGCACAAAATAACGGCAACTCCTGTAGAGGAGTCAAAGTGACAGCAGTGCTGTCGGAGTCACCAAAACTGATTTTGAAAGGGGTTTCTGCCGATTGCCTCTGACTGCTGAGCAACAAACCAGCAAATAGACTTTGGCAGAAGCAGCTCTGTAACATAACCCAGTATTCTTGTTTCCAATTCTGCTCTGGGCAGATTCGGCAACACCGTAAAATTGTGCTACGGTGAGATTTGGGTAAAAGCAGTTTCTTTGAAGTTACATTTGTGACGTCAGAGTTACTGCGCACGTGTGAAACTCACACCAAACAGTTATCCAATGTTGACAAATCCGTCTGCGATTCGGCAGCAAGGGAGCCAGGTTATAATACATGACCACACCCACCAGTTCAATAATATAAGGAGTAAAAGATGCTTGGCAACTCACTAGGGTTCCAGTATTTTCCGAGGCTTCTGCGGCTCTTCCTAATATTTCCTACAAACGCCATTTCATTAAAATCATTCCAGTAGGCGAGGAACTTCTTCATTCTTCAATCACATCGCACTATGGCTCATTGGATCTATAATTCTTACACCTGGAACAATTGCTTGGAACTCCCATCTCAAGCCCTTGGACGCAGCCCCTTCCAGTTAAATCAGCTGCCTCCTGCTACCTACCATCACCTAATACGGTTAATAACGTTCCAGGCGGAAACAGCACATAATGCCTGGGAGAGGCAGGGCACCAATGGGGATATCCCAGGCACAAGGGGCTCACAGATTTTGAGAACTAGGCTATCAAGCTCTAGGGGAGGCAAGCACCAGTAGAGGATGGTGGGCCAGTGCCAGCTGGGGAGTGTCAAGGGAAGCAGTATCTATTCCTGGCTACAACACTTTAAGGGACTAAGCTGTCATTCAACTCCAAGCTCTCTTTATCTTATATTATATATTTTATAGATTTTGTTTTATAGAATGGTACCAGGGATGTGGGACTTCAGTTATGTGGAGAGACTGGAAAAGCTGGGGTTGATCTCCTTCGAGCAGAGAAGGTAAGGGGAGATTTAATTGAGGTGTTCAAAATCATGAATCATAGAGTAAATAAAGAGAAACTGTTTCCAGTGGCAGAAGGGTCGGGAACCAGAGGACACAGATTTAAGATAATTGGCAAAAGAACCAGAGGCAAGAGGGGGAGAATTTTTTTTACACAGTGAGCTGTTATGATCTGGAATGCACTGCCTGAAAGGGTGGTGGAAGCAGATTCAATAATAACTTTCAAAATGGAATTGGATAAATACTTGCAGGGGTAAAATTTGCAGGGATAAAATTTGCAGAACTATGGGGAAAGGGCAGCGGAGTGGGACTAATTGGATAGCTCTTTCAAAGAGCCGGCACAGGCACACTGGGCCGAATGGCCTCCTTCTATGCTGCATCATTCTATGATTCTATCTCATCATTCTCTCTGGCTGTTGGACACCCATATTTATCTCATATCCTTTCCCCTATAGGAGGTGGGGGTGGGAAGAGGATGATGATAACGATGAGCATGAGGAACGTCTCAAACTCCTGAGAGAAGATGATGATGACGATGACGACTATCCCACCCTTTGCACCTCTGGCGCCCCTGTACCCTCGCCATCTATTACACTGCCTTCATCAATATCAGCTGTGGTTCAGTGGGTAGCACTCTCACCTTTGGGTCTGTGGGTTCAAATCCCACTCCAGGGCAGTACTGAGGAAGTGCTGCACGGTCAGAAGTGCCGTCTTTCAGATGAGACGTTAAAACCAATCTGCCCTCTCAGGTGGATGTAAAAGATCCCGTGAGACTATTTCGAAGAAGAACAGGGGAATGCTTCCCCAGTGTCCTCGCCAACATTTATCCCTCAACCAACACCACTAAAACAGATTATCTGGTCATTATCACATTGCTGTTTGTGGGAGCTTGCTGTGTGCAAATTGGCTGCTGTGTTTCCTACATTACAACAGTGATTACACTGCAAAAAAATACTTCATTGGCTGTAAAGTGCTTTGGGACATCCCGACGATGTGAAAGGCACTATATAAATTTTTCTTTTATCACCCGCTTTATCTCTTCCACACACCAGTTCAGAGGCTTACACCAGTCGGGATCCAGAATGTAGGGATTTGGATATTGCACCAAGTGAGCAGTAGGGAGCTGGAGTTGAAAAGGACTTGGCCGTTCACCAATGGTGGCTGCAGAGATAGTCTTTGGCTGAGAAGGCTGTGGACTGTTATATCTCTAGTCTGCAATGAAAAGAATGATGTTCTACAAAGATCCCAACTAAGGGCATGGGCTCTGAGGTTGCTCTCGTAGGATATGCAGCAAGTGACACAAGTCCACTGGTCTCAAGTGCAGGAACTTGAGTGACGCTTTTGCTCAATTGCAAAATCAATGGAATCTGCGGCAGCTTCATTGCATACTGCAACCATCCACCCCAACAGCAACATCCCAGGACAATTAGGTGCCTCCTCCACAATGGAAGCACAGACTGCAGCTCTGGAAACTTGCGAGTGCCTTGCATTCCAACCTTCAGACACTTGGGGCTGGGTTACAGGATACACTATCTTGGGAACCATTAGATCTGCAATCCCGCAGGTCACTGGTCATCGGAAACCTGAGCCCAGAACCAGTGTGGAGCCGAGGTCACCCACATGAGGCTGCTGCTTCTTGGGATATCAGCATAGGCCAGGTCCCTGGCTTAGCCTTTCAGTTGTCTACTAAAAGAGCAGGTAGGAGGCAGGGCCAGGCTGACTAAGCAGTTGATTAAAGAGTTGCAGCCCACAGTCGGTCCTTCTCAGGATGCAGCAGTCATGATAAAAGGACCTCTTTAGTCCTAAAAATGACTTTGACTGAGTAGCAGCTAACCACCTCTTGTGACACTAGCCCTCAGGTTGCACTTAGACACAGCACCAGGATAAGTATTAGAAAAACATGACTACGCACCCGGGAGATAAAAAGTGTGTTGGCACACTTCTAATGTTGTACTTCGATTTGGCTTTATAGCCCCTTGCGAGGTCCAGTTGGGGTGATGTGTCATTCCTGCTAATGGGAGCCACAAGGACAGACCATAACACCATAAGAGATAGGAGCAGGAGTAGGCCATTCGGCCCCTCGGGCCTGCTACGCCATTTAATGAGATCATGGCTGATCTGATTTTTACCTCAACTCCACTTTCCCGCCCTTTCCCCATATCCTTTGACTCCCTTGCTGATCAAAAATTTGTCTAACTCAGCCTTGAATGTATTCAATGACTCAGCCTCCACAGCTTTTTGGGGTAAAGAATTCCAAAGATTCACGACCCTCTGGGAGAAGAAATTCCTTCTCATTTCCGTCTTAAACGGGTGACCCCTTATTCTGAGACTATGCCCCCTAGTTTTAGATTCCCCCATGAGGGGTAACATCCTCTCAGCATCTACCCTATCGAGTCCCCTAAGAATCTTGTATGTTTCAATAAGATCTCCTCTCATTCTTCTAAACTCCAATGAGTATAGACCCAATCTGTTCAATCTTTCCTCATAAGACAACCCTTCCAACCCTACCCGGAATCAACCTAGTGAACCTTCTCTGAACTGCCTCCAATGCAAGTATGTCCTTCCTTAAATAAGGGCACCAGCACCCTGATCTCACCAGCACCCTTTACAGTTGTAGCATGACTTCCCTGTTTTTATATTCCATCCCCCTAGAAATAAAGGCCAATATTCCATTTGACAGATTTGTGTGTATGGAATAATTGGAGTTGGCAGGAAGGCTTGGGGTGTGTGATGGAATGCTGCATACGTGATACTTTAATCCAAGGAGAAACTTTGGTTTCCCGGAGAACATCCCTGGCAGCCAACATAAATAATTCCTCTGAATACCAATTGTCCCGATGCTGAAGTTGCAAAGGGCACAGCAAGCAACCACGATGAATGAGACCCACTCAGGAGCAAAGGGCAAAGCCTCTGATACCTATAGTCCCCCTCAATAACTACTCTGGTGGATGAATGGGCCTCAATGTAGTGATGCTCTGCTGGCACGTTTACCAGTCAAAGTGCAGCTGTGACCAATGGAAGCAGGGGTGCGTCTTGTCTCCCAAAAAATCAGCCTGACACTCCCAACAACTTCCCGGAATAGATCTGGGAAGCTGGAGTTCCTCATTACAAAGGCGTCATGACAACTCCCTGAAAATTTGGCACGGATTCTCAGCATTCATTGTAGGCAATTTGAACATCGAGGGAGTGGAAACTTTTTATTCATTGTCCAGAAGGTGGCAGAGTTTCCTTGCTGAACTGAAGTTGTCAAAGGCAGAGTTTCTCACCCAGTCCCTCAAATGTTCCCAGAGTCCATAGACTTGATGTGGGAGTAATAGACGGTTGACCTCATCTTCCATTGACATTGGCTCTGGCAATCTAAGGCACGAAATCCAAGCAACTCCGTTCTATCTGTACTTATATTTCTTGCTTGTTGGTTTGTCCTGTTTCAATTTTGTGAGCCTATAGGTTTGAAAGGACCATGCTGTTGCTCTATTGGTAGATAAATCCTAATGCAGAGCACCAAGATCTGTTAGTTTCAGTGACTTAAGATATCTGCAAATTAATGGCAACATGGATTTAAACTTTATATGTGGCCCCCGGATGGTTCACGGAATGAACCTAACTGGCCCATGAAAACAAAATCTTTGACAGCTCCTGATCTACACTTTCATGATTTTGCTCCCTTTCCAATGGCTCAAAGGAAAGCTGTATATCAAAAAGGATAACTGCACCAAAATGTAAAATAGTGCAAAAATTCTGGAAAAAGAAAACTGTAGCTATCATGCACCAACATGTTTCAATGACAGCCGAGAGAAGCTGTTAAAGTTTGATGTTGTGGAGAGGTAGCATTACATGTAAGTAGGGAACCAATACACTTCCACTGGGAGTACAGCGTTTCCTGTACCCTGACATGCATCCCAATATATACCCAAGGGGAAAATTCCGACATAATCCGGCTAGATGATAATCGCTAAAAACACTTACCCCTTTGAACCGTGTTTTGTAGACAAATCTCCATCGATTCACCAATTTCAGCTCACCTCATATAATCTACTTGCCAGAAATAAGGATGGTGTGATTGTCCACTCAGGATAGACAGTACGCACAGAAATGAGCAAATCACCCATCAAAGATTGCATCTGTGTCCTCTCCAGCAAATCTCAAACTGAGCTGGGAACCTGGACCGCAAATGTTAAAAGCACTTCTTCACAATGAGGACCTTTGACTGGTTTCACCTTTTCCTCCAACCTTCAGAAGTCTATATTTTTTTCTAGATTTACTTTTTCTTATCTCTGCAGTTCAGATGGACAGATAGGTTTGGTAAATACTGTCAGACTGAGGCTCATGCTGTTCAGCCCCAGAACTGACTAATGCACCTAAAATGTAGAGCTGTTGATTTTTCAATAATTTCCTTGTGTGGAACCAGTTCCTGCAAATTATAGGTTGATTCAAAACCTGGTATGTTGCCTTAAGCTATTCTGAAAGATTCCCAACATACAAATCTTCCAGAAATGTTGAGAAACAAGTCTCAGTCTGTGTGCATTAATTACTCAATGAAGCAATGCAGTTCAAAACACACAGTGTCAGTAGCTTGGCAAAGCAGAAGTAGGTGAGTAGTTTCTTGTTGCAGGGGGCTGGGCTTGGATCTCCCCTTGATCATGTCTCGAGGTCTCCAATGATATACCGCTCTTTAAGCCACTCCATAAAATCTACTTCTGATCAAGCTTTTGGTCACCTGTCCTTATATCCCCTTATGTGGCTCTTTGTCAATTTTTGTCTGATAACGCTCCTGTGAGGTGCCTTGGGACCTTTTACTACATTAAACGTGCTATATAAATGCAAGTTGTTATTATTCTGGCAGCTCAGAGGTTCCATCCTGTTTCACATGATAAGAATCTCTTTATATTGCAGATATTTTCCTAAGAATTTGTAGCTATACCAGTATTGGAACAACTTAAAATGAGTTTCTGTTACTGCTTGTTGAGAAGTGCCTTTGTGTAGGTGGAGTGGTGCCATCATGTTGACTAGGTTGGAACTCCTGTAAACTTTCGCCCATTGCTATTCAAATACCGCAACTTCTGAAAACACAATGTGTTTTCTAAAAGATGACGAGGGAGTCACTCTTTCCACAGGAAGTAGACTGGGTGCTGTGTAAGGCAAATCTTCCAGGTAGCTCCTAGGCTTATCTGTTTATCCATCATCAAGCCATTCATTTGTGAGATCTGGACAAGGTGTTGATTGGTATTGAAGTCATCTTGGTATAGGTGTCTTTGGAATCTATTTTTCAATGGCAGTTTTAATTGCAAAGGGACATTTTTTTTTAATCATTTATGTTAGTTTGGCTATCAAAGCGAAGCATTTGTCAAGACATGGATTTTCCCACTTTGCTGTTTTGATATGTAGGCCCGATGCCAGTCAAGCAATCTATGAGTGTTGCATTCCATGTAAAAGTTGATGTCATGGACATATGACCTATGCTACAGAAGAAAATGGTGAGGAATTTGGAAGTTTTATTGTTTTTAAGCTGTTGGAGTAAAGCTACATGAGGTATTATTACCATTTAAATCTGCTGTGAATTTTTGCTTATTTAATCTTAGTTCTCAGTAAACATGAATTAGCAATTTTAGTCTGAGCTAGCTATCAGTGAGGCAATGTTCAAGAGTCAAAGAAATCAGCTTAATTTATGCTGCTTACAGTGCATACCTCAATGATAATAGGGCTTATTGCTCGCCCAGAGGTCTGCTATCCTGGATACTGTATGTGCATGGTTACATTTCAGTTTTTCAGTTGCGTTGAGCTCAAATAAAAAGTGCCTGGACAGAGCTCAGAATATGACAGACTCTTCCAGTACCACTTGGATATAACTAACACTGGAAAATTCTTCATTATATATTAATATCATGGAGCAGGGTCATAACATGCCATCTCAAAATACATCGATAACCCCTATGTCAACTGCCCCACAGGACTTACATTTTTAGTATTCACTTTGACCTGCAATACCCATTACACCAATAGGTAGTATTTTCAATGTTAAATGTAACATGACAATAGACATTAGAACAATCGCCGCTAATGAACACGGCTGATTTTAGCTTCCATGCCCTTTCACATCATGGCCAAAGGGTGGCTCTATAACAATGCGTTTTCTAAAACCACACAGTCTGTCCTCATACAGGCTGTGTGAACAATTCTAAGTATTACAAAGAATTTAACTATTTTTAGTATTGATGCTTCCAATCTGGAGACCTCCCTGAATAGAAATTTCCAGCCTTCCGTACCTGCCCCGATATTATTTTATGACACCCCATCCCAGTGCCCCTCTCCTCCATCCCTGACCCCCAGCCCCCTCCACTGCCCTTCTCTACCCAGCCTCCCTCTCTTCCCGTCTCACATCCTTCTCCTCCCTCTCTCCTCCTCGAAGATTAGTTACAAGTGACAGACAACTCACATACTTCCTAATGCCAGTTAGAGTGGAGTTAGGGAATGAGCCAGTGCAACCAGCTCCCGTGGGAAAGGAGTAGGTTGAATTGAAGCAATACAGATACAAAACATAAGATTTTGATTATTTGGGTAGGGGAGAAAATTAATTTAAAATATTTGTTTTCATACCACACAAATCTGTGCCCTACACAATTCACAAACTAATGCAAAACCAAAGGCGCTCACAGCTCTTGGGGAGTTTCAATCCAGTCCCGAGCCTGCAGCACAAACTGCTCCAATATGACATTAATTGGCATTCTCGCACAGACAAGCCACAGGATGGCCAATGTGGGAAATGGTAAACTGCAATAAGGCTACTCTTCTGAGGGTTGGGGCAGAGGTATGTTATTGGGGCTGAGTAGAGGGGACACTCAGTAAAAATTCACAAAAAGCTTTTAAAAAGAGTACAGCTCCTGCCCTGGTTTGTTTTAGGAGTCATGGTAAAGCAGCGGTTATGTTACTGGACTAGAATTCCAGAGGTAAAAATAGAAAATGCTGGAAAAGCTCAGCAAGTCAGGCAGCATCTGTGGAGAAAGAAACAGAGTCAACGTTTCAGGTCGAAGAAAGGTCTTCATACTGAAGAAAGGTCTTCGACCAGAAACATTAACTCTCTTTCTCCACAGATGCTGAGCTTTTCCAGCATCTTCTGTTTTTATTTCAAATTTCCAGCATCTGCTGTATTTTGTTTTTGATTTAGTAATCCAGAGGCCAGGGCTAATAATCCAGAGAACACAAGTTCAAATCCCACCGTGGCAATGAGTTCATTTAAATTCAGTTTAAAATATCTGGAAATAAAAAACTGGTCTCAGTAAAAGCGACCATGAAGCTGTCGGATTGTTGTAAAAACTCAACTAGTTCAGTAATATCCTTTATCCAATAAGGAATTCAGGAGAAACTTCTTTACTGATTGAGTAGTTAGAATGTGGAACATGCTACCACATTAAGTAGTTGAGGTGAATAGTATAGATGCATTTAAGGGGAAGCGAGATAAACACATGAGGGAGAAAAGAGTAGAAGGATATGCTGATAGGGTGAGATGAAGTAAGGTGAGAGGAGACTCATGTGGAGCATAAACACCGGCATAGACCTGTTGGGAAACTCACTGCACAAAACAGCTGCATTCAAGGCGTTTATCATGTCAAATAAATCCAGCACTTCGGTACTGGTCAGTTTTAGCAACACCGTTTTAAAAAAATGCTAAGTGTACAGTTGGAGTGGGGAGAATTTTTTCACTGTGATGTACTCCTGACCCATCTTGGTAAGCAAAATATTCCTGCCTTAGAGGACGTATTGATGGCCGTATGTTAATTTCTTGCTCAGCCCCTGGAGAGTCATCATTTTAGATACCCACACTCAGTATCTAACGAGACCCATTGATAAGTGGCTACAGGGAGCAACACTGATTAGGATCCTCTCCTGTCCTGGATGGGCACTCATTGTAGGGAACTTCAATACAGATTGATTCTATTGAACAAGGTTTCTTTGGGGGGTGGGTTGGGAAGTTCTTTACTCTTCCCATTTCACCTTGAATCTTTTGGAACTTCAGGACGGAGATTACATTTCACTTTGAAAGCTAGCAGCTCACCTGCACATCACATCTTATAGGCTGCCAAACACATTCACAGCTGGGGCAACGTGTTCCACAGCTGCTGTCCGCCTCAAACCTGTGACAATTTCTACATACAGAAAACATCAGGAATATCAGTATTTCTTTATCCTAAACCTGCTGAAGATTGGAGCAAGTGTTTGCAAGGACCTACATGCAGTCAGAAGCAGTTGTCATTTACTTTATTAATATTGATTTTAAAGTATGCTTTTCTGGTCCTTTATACATATGTTCTAATTTGCAATCTTGCCCCTGATTAAAATGAGCTGTGAATTCTAAGGGTTGTAAAACAATCAATTATAGAATGGCAGGCTAGAACTGACATCATGGTAAGCTTGAACATAGATAACATTGGAAACTTTGGTAAGACAGACACAGAAAAACATTAACACTTGTGGGGGAGACCAAATCTAGGGGCCATAAATATAAGATAGTTACTTAAATCCAATAGGGAATCCAGGGGGAACTTCTTTACCCAGAGAGTGGTGAGAATGTGGAACTCACTGCCACATGAAGTAGGTGAGGCTGGAGTAGTTGAGGCAAATCGCATAGATGCATGGAAGGGGAAGCTAGATAAGCACACGAGGAAGAAAGGTATCAAAGGATATGCTGATCGGGTTAGATGAGGATGGGTGAGAGGAGGCTCGTGTGGAGCACAAACACCAGCAAAGACCATTAGGCCGAATAGCCATTTCCTGTGCTGTACATTCTATGTAATCACTAGCTGGATACCGCAGGGCAACTCAGCATCAGGATCAGATACTTTGCTTCTTTTTTTAGACCTACAATTTGCTGTAAAGCCTTTACCTCAAGCTGGGTTATGGTTTCAAATGCACAAGCAGCCCTTGGGTATTTCAGGCAAGTGGCCAACCTGAGCGAGCCCAGATGTTGAGTGTCAGCACGTTGTTCAACCATGGGACAGCAGAACTCAGCCTGATCCTCGACTGCTGTTGCTGTGGGGAAGCATCAAGTGGGAGGCAAACACATTCCCACTGGCAGAACAGGAAGGAAAACTGGGAGGCAGGGTCATCCCAGACTCGCTCTCGCCTATCTCCTTAAGATTGGAGGCGAAGTTGGTGTTGGTAGAAGCTGAGGGCAAATGGGCCACAGCGAGGTCGGGACGGAGGTTTTAAAATAGATTATGGTTTCCATAATACAGTCGCGATCCACTTCCATTAATAAAATATCAGTATATTGTTAAGATTTGCCCTCCTTTAGCAATACATTAAGTTGTCCGTTCCAGTGGAGTATACACATTGAGTCATCTTAAGTTATAATTCAGCACAATTACCCTATTCGCAGTGGGGTTACTAAATATTGATCAGGAGCAGGATCTCCTGACTGATATGTTCTTCCCTCATCCGAGGCTAAATGTCCTGCCCCACCACTGGCCCGGATGAGATTAGCTAACTTTGCAAAGACTTTGGGCCTTCACGCTATATTTGGCTTAGTATCAAACCAGTTGGCACCTTCAACTACTCAGTCTTTGGGAGCACTAGCCTTATTCGTCATTTAGGAAGTTAAAGCTCAGTTTGCATGACGTCTGGTATGCATTCTAAATTTCAAAATCAAAAATAAATACAGATGCCTTTACCACAACCATACATAGCAATTTGCAGCAACATGTGAAATTTTGCAGACTGAATCATACCTTGTAACTGAGGGCAGCATTCAAATATTCAACAGACCACTGGCACATACACTGCTTGCAACATGGAAGTGCCTGGGAATAGCAGTTAAGGCAAAAAAATTAAAATTTGGTTTTATGGGGAACTTCTTCCTTCAGTGCTATATAAATACACAAATATGTCATGAGATGTGTTTGGAACCAGAACATTGGCACCTCTAAGCAGCTCCAGGATTGGACAATATTCAAGGAGTGCAGTTCAGTAGTTGTGACAGGCAGCTCAATTAAATGGTGTGATCAAGATGGGATCGTCCACTTTGCTGCTGTTGCTGTGGGGAAGCATCAAGCCGGAGCCAAACACATTCCCGCAGGCAGGTCGGGAAGGAAAACGGAGAGGCAGGGTCATCCCAGACTCTCGCCTATCTCCTGATGATGGGTAGCGTAGTTGGAGTTGGTAGAAGCTGAGAGCAGATGGGCCACAGTGAGGTCGGGACGGAGGTTTTAAAATAGGTTGCGATTTCCAAAATACACAGTCACGATCCACTTCCATTAATAAAATATCAGTATATTGTTAAGATTTGCCCTTCTTTAGCAATACATTAAGTTGTCCGTTCCAGTGGAGTATACACATTGAAACATCTTTAAGTTATAATTCAGCACATTCACCTTATTACACAACAACAGATTGCAGTGAATTCTAATTTAAATCACTGCTTGCAACCCTTTTATTTCTAAGTTAAACGATTCAAAGCTAACTTCCAGTGTAGTAAGCTGCAGCCTCATTTAACCCTTTAACGTGCAACACTTCTAAATGCAAGGAGCTCACAGCATGAGGTGTTGCAGTGGTCACCCTAGGCATTGCTCAACAAGATCCACGTAGAACTGTTACAGCACTGCAGACATCCAAGACCACTTGTAATAACAAAAGGGCAACATTGGATGCTTCTTGTTGAGACACTAGAGCAGCAATGTGTCTTGCAGCACTTGTGAGCGCCAATTTGTGAGGATGATTATGGCTCCTCCTATGGCACTTTGCTCATGCCCAGCATTAATTGAATAAGGAAGATATGCAAATGCTGAAGAGATGATAAACTTGGTTAGTGTCTGACTGTGGAAGGTTCCAGGGGCCATGGACCCTTGCATCTTATTTCTTCTTGTTTGGTGGACGGTACTTGGACGTTCTGTGTTCTTTTCTCTCAGATTTATTATGTCCTTCCCTGAGAAGATAAATTGAGAGGATAATCGTTTAGGAGTTTCCCTTTTCTGTTAAGCTGAGAGGCACGATCAGGATTCTTGGAAAGAATGCAAATATGAAAATAAATTGCTTAATAGGAGCAAAATGCCATACATTAACATATTAAATGCCTTTCCGCTCAGTGTCAATGGATTTGGCACCTTCCAACCACTCAAACTTGCACTCTATCCCTACTTCAAAGTGTGTGGAGGGGGCCACAGTTAAATTCCAGTGGGTCAACTATACTACGAGCAAGTTACAAGGAATTACATATGATTTACAATACGGAAACAGGCCGTTCGGCCGAACCAGTTAGGGCTGGTGTTTATCCTCCATGAGCAGTAGTCCCAATCCCATATCCTTTTATTCCCCCTCTCCTTCACTTATTGAATCTATTTTTAAATGTTGACATAGTCTCTGTTTCAATCACTAACTATGCTAATGCACTCCACAGCCTTATAACCCTCTATGTAAAATGTTTTTTCTGCTCTCTATCCTAAATCTCTTGCATTTAATCTGATATTTAAGCCATCTTGTTCTACATCCCGCAGCCACTTGAAACAGTCTTATTCTATCTACTCTGTCTTGTCCCTTCATAATTTTAAACACCTCTTTCAAATCACCTGTAATGTTCTCTGTTCAAATGAAAACACTCCCAATTTTGCAAGTCTTGCTTCACCTTTGTATTTCCTCACACCAGGCAGCATCCTAGTGGATGCGCTGTACCTTCCCTATTGCCTCAACATCCTTCCTAGAATGTGAAGCCCAAAACTGCACTCAGTACTCCTCCATCCATGGTCTTACTAAAGTTTTATACAGATTCACTATTACATTTTGACTTTGATATTCTATACCTCCTGCCATAAAATGACAATATTCCATTAGCTTTATTCATGGCCTTATCCATTTGAGATGCTGCTCTTAATAGGAACAGGAGTAGGCCATTCAGCCCCTCGTGCCTGCTCCGCCATTTGATAAGATCATGGCTGATCTGTGATCTAACTCCATATACCTGCCTTTGGCCCATATCCCTTAATACCTTTGGTTGCCAAAAAGCTATCTATCTCACATTTAAATTTCACAATTGAGCTAGTATCAATTGCCGTTTGCGGAAGAGAGTTCCAAACTTCTACCACCCTTTGTGTGTAGAAGTGTTTTCTAATCTCACTCCTGAAAGGTCTGGCTCTAATTTTTAGACTGTGCCCCCTACTCCTAGAATCCCCAACCAGCGGAAATAGTTTCTCTCTGTCCACCCTCTGTTCCCCTTAATATCTTATAAACTTCGATCAGATCACCCCTTAACCTTCAGAGAATACAACCCCAATTTGTGTAATCTCTCCTCGTAACTTAACCCTTGAAGTCCAGGTATCATTCTAGTAAACCTACGCTGCACTCCCTCCAAGGCCAATATGTCCTTCCGAAGGTGCGGTGCCCAGAACTGTTCACAGTACTCCAGGTGCGGTCTAACCAGGGTTTTGTATAGCTGCAGCATAACTTCTGCCCCCTTGTACTCTAGTCCTCTAGATATAAAGGCCAGCATTCCATTTGCCTTCTTGATTATTTTCTGCTCCTGTTCATGACACTTCAATGATCTATGTACCTGAACCCCTAAGTCCCTTTGGACATCCACAGTTTTTAACTTTTTACCATTTAGAAAGTACCCTGTTCTATCCTTTTTTGATCCAAAGTGGATGACCTCTCATTTGTCTACATTGAATTCCATTTGCCACAATTTTGCCCATTCACCTAATCTATCAATATCCCTTTGTAATTTTATGTTTTCATCTACACTGCTTACAATGCCACCAATCTTTATGTCATCGGCAAACTTAGATATGAGACTTTCTATGCCTTCATCGAAGTCATTAATAAATATTGTGCATAATTGAGGCCCCAAGACAGAACCCTGCGGGACTCCACTAGTCACATCCTGCCAATGTGAATACTTACCCATTATCCCTACTCTCTGTCGCCTTTCGCTCAGCCAACTTCCGAACCAAGTCCATACTTATCCCTCGATTCCATGGGCTTCTAACTTAGCTAACAGTCTCTTATGTGGGACCTTACCAAATGCTTTCTGGAAGTCCATATAAATAACATCCATTGACATTCCCCTGTCCACTACTTTAGTCACCTCTTCAAAAAATTCAATCAGGTTTGTCAGGCACGACCTACCTTTCAACAAATCCACGCTGGCTCTCCCTGATTAACTGAAAATTCTCGAGGTGTTCAGTCACCCTATCCTTAATTATAGACTCCAGCAATTTCCCCACAACAGATGTTAGGCTAACTGGTCTATAATTCCCTGGTTTCCCTCTCTCTTCTTTCTTAAAAAGCAGAGCGACATGTGCAATTTTCCAATCTAGAGGGACAGTTCCTGAATCTAGAGAACTTTGAAAGATTATAGTTAGTGACCCCAAATATCTTTGCTCTTCCACATCATCCAACCATCTCCCATTCATAGTATAATTATTTTTTTTACCAAAATGTACCAGCTCACACTAACATTGAATTATATCTACCACTTTTTACTAATTCCGCTATCTCAATAATATCCCCTTGTAGCAGAGATTCATTGCACATTTCAACATTTTATCAGCATGTCACTGAGTTTGTTAAACATAATGAGACATTCAGTCCAATCCTTAGGGAAAAACTCGACCTAGCTCAGCATTTAAATGTCCAAATAAATTGAAATTGCAATAATTATGTTTCTGGGTCTTTTTAAACCTTCTTACCTTAGATTATTTCAGCTCATGTATCTTACATAACTCTACGAAATCTAGGCTGACACAAGTGCAGTACTGAGGGAGTGCTGCACTGTCGGAGGTGCCATCTATCGGATGAGACATTAAAACAAGACCCTGTCCGCCCTCTCAGGTGGACGTACAAGATCCCACGGCACTATTTCGGTGTCCTGGCCGATATTTATCCCTCAACGAACATCACGAAAACAGATTAACTCATCATTATTACTGACTGTGGGATCTTGCTGTGCACAAATTGGCTGCCTTGTTTTCTATGTTAAAACAGTGACTACACTTCAAAAGTACTTCATTGGCTGTAAAGCGCTTTGGGATGTCCTGAGGTCATGAAAGCGCTTTAGAAATGCAAGTGTTTCTTTTTTCCTTGGACAACTCCCAAGTCTCCAAACTTGAGAGAGTTAGATAAGCCTGTGGTAACACGCCAGGTAAATGAGTAGTAAACTTTATTTGGTAATTGCTTTTAGGTACTGGACTATTTTGTACCTCCGTAAGATCTAACTTAAGTATTTGGAAGCGGTAAAGCAAAACAACAGAACATTTAAAGTTTAAATAAAAAGCAAATTTATTAAATTATAAACTAGTGTATAATCGAACAGTAATATAACAGTTATAGATTTACAGTGGAATGTCCTTTGAGTAGACAAAATAATAAACGTTCACAACTCTGAGCAAACCTAATCATTCCAAGTGGTTTTTAAAAAACATAATGTTTCTCCCATCTTCCAGGAATATCAACCAGCCTCTTCTGAGATTTTGCGAAAACCCTGTTTCTCAAATTCCAAAAACCGTCACTCTCTTGGGATTTTAAAACTGTGAAACACCTACTTGAACAGTTTTTTTATATCTCAGAAAAGAGTTAGTAGGACTAGCTGGATTTTGAATCACTCATCTCTCAAATTCAAAAAGGAACTGTCAGTCAAATACAAACTGAACCAATTACGAAGTTTGCATATATTAGAAAACTGAATGTTAGACTTACTCGCAAGCCTGTTTCCAAGGTGACTATCACAACTAACTTGGCAACATAAGCCTGCTACAAATTCTGGCTTACCTATCAGTTAAAGTCTCTAAGCACTTTAACTGTGTTTTAAAGACAACTTAAGACAAAAATATCATGAGTTATGGCTTGTGGCCCTTCACTACATCACTACCAGGCTTGAATGTTTCACTTGTGCCTTGGTGACCAGAACTGAACACTGTACTGAAGGTGCAAGCTGACCAGAGCACTATACAGCTTCAGCATGATGGCCTCAACTGAATCGCCAATATAGCTCAGCATTCTGTTTGCTTTGTTGATTGCTGGTCTGCAAAGACCGGACATAGTATTAAGTTTCCTATCACCCCCAGATCTCCTTTGCTTCTTCCTTCAGTCACTTCAACATTCATTAAGCATGTCCCCTATTTTCTTCCAACACGCAACGCTTTGCGCTTATTGGTGTTCAATTTAACCCGCCATAGTTCTGTCGACTTGCAAACGTGTCTAGGTCCTTCTGTAATTCCTTGGCTGCTTCATCAGACTTGATTGTACCCCCTAATTTAGCGTAATCTGTGAATCTGACTAACTTGCATTGTGATTCTGAATCTAGGTGGTTTAAGCAGACGAGAAACAGCAGGGGCCTCAGCACTGATCCCTGGACACTCATTCAGTACATCTCCCCAGCCTGACATCACTCCCTTAATAGAACCTGTTGTGATCTCATTTTCAACTAGTTCCTTACCCACCTCCATGTTTTGCCAAAGATACACATTGCAGTAAGCTTGTGTAACAAGCCCTTTACCAAAAGCTTTCTGAAAGTTCAGGTACATTACATCATGGGGTTTTCCAACAACCACTTGGAATGTCACTTCCTCAAAATGGTCAAAGTGCAGGTCAAGCAGGATTTTCTTCTCTGAAACAACAACTTGCATTTATATAGTGCCTTTAACGTAGTTAAACATCCCAAGGCGCTTCACAGAAGCGTTATCAAACAAAAGTTGACACCGAGCCACATAGGGAGATATTACAGAATCATAGAATGGTTACATCACAGGAGGCCATTTGGCCCATCGAGCCCGTGCCAGCTCTTTGTAAGAGCAACCCCGCTCTTCCCCGTAGCCCTGCAAATTTTTTCCCTTCCAAGTGTTTATCCAATTCCTTTTTGAAAGCCACGATTGAATCTGCTTTCACCACCCTTTCAGGCAGCGCAATCCAGACCATAACTACTCACTGCGTAAAAAAGTTTTTCCTCATGTCGTCTTTGGTTCTTTTGCCAATCACCTTAAATCTGCGTTCTCTACTTCTCAACCCTGCCGCCAATGGGAACATTTTCTCTTTATTTATTTTATCTAAACCCACCATGACTTTGAACACTTCTATCAAATCTCCTCTTAACCTTCTCTGTTCTAAGCAGAACAACCCCAGCTTCTCCAGTCTATCCACATAACTGAAGTCCCTCACCCCTGGAACCATTCTAGTAAATCTTTTCTGCACCCTCTCTAAGGCCTTCACGGCCTTCTTGACGTACGGTGCCCAGAATTGGACACAATACTCCAGTTGTGGCCGACCCAGTGTTTTATAAAGGTTCAACATAACTTCCTTGCTTTTGTACTTTATGCCTCTTTTTATAAAGCCCAGGATCCCATATGCTTTTTTAAACCACTTTCTCAACCTGTCCTGCCACCTTCAAAGATTTGTGCACATACACCCCCCAGATCTCTCTGTTCCTGCATTCCCTTTAAAATTGTACCATTTAGTTTATTTTGCCTCTCCTCATTCTTCCTGCCAAAGCGTATCACTTCACAGCGTTAAATTTCATCCATCATGTGTCCTCTTGAAGTCTATCATTATCTTCCTCACTGTTTACTACACTGCCAAGTTTTGTGTCACCTCCAAATTTTGAAACTGTGCCCTGTACACCCAAGTCCAAGTCATTAATATATATCAAAAAAAAAAGCAGTGGTCCCAGTACCGACCCCTGGGGAACACCACTGTATACTTCCTCCAATCCAAAAAATAACCGTTTACCACTACTTTCTGTTTCCTGTCACTTAACCAATTTTGTATCCATGCTGCCACTGTCCCTTCTATTCCATGGGCTTCAATTTTGCTGACAAGCCTATTGTGTGGCACTTTATCAAACACCTTTTGAAAGTTCATATACACATCAACCACATTGCCCTCATCTACCCTCTGTGTTACCTCATCAAAAAACTCAATCAAGTTAGTTAAACACGATTTACCTTTAACAAATCCGTGCTGGCTTTCCTTTATTAATTCACATTTGTCCAAGTGATTGTTAATTTTGTCCCAGATTATCGTTTCTAAAAGTTTACCCACCACCGAGATTAAACTGACTGGCCTGTAGTTGCCGGGTTTATCCTTACACTCTTCTTTGAACAAGGCTGTAACATTTGCAATTCTCCAGTCCTCTTGCACCACCCCCATATCTAAGGAGGATTGGAATATTACGGCCAGCACCTCTGCAATTTCCACCCTTACTTCCCTCAGCAACCTAGGATGCATCCCATCCAGACCGGGTGACTTATCAAATTTAAGTATAACCAGCCTTACTATTACCTCCTCTTTATCAATTTTTAGCCCAGTGTCTCAAGTACCTCCTCTTTTACTGTCGTGGCAGCATCTTCTTCTATTAGGACAGGTGACCAAAAAGCTTGGTCATAGAGGCAGGTTTTAAGGAGCACCTTAAAGGAGGAGAGGGAGGTGGAGAGGCAGAGAGATTTAGGGAGGGAATTCCAGAACTTAGGGCCTAGGTAACTGAAGGCAAGACCGCTAATGATGGAGCTACTAAAGTTGGGGATGGGCAAAAGTCCAGAAGTGGAGGAGCGCAGAGATCTCGGAGGGTTGTAGGACTGGAAGAGGTTTCAGAGATAGGGAGGGGCGAGGCCATGGAGGAATTCGAAAACAAGGATGAGAATTTTAAAATTGAGGCATTGCAGACCAGGAGCCAATGTTGGTGTACATGGATTTTAGCAAGGCTTTTGACAAGATCCCACATGGCAGACTGGTCAAAAAAGTAAAAGCCCATGGGATCCAAGGGAGAGTGGCAAGTTGGATCCAAAATTGGCTCAGTGGCAGGAAGCAAAGGGTAATGGTCGACGGATGTTTTTGTGACCGGAAGACTGTTTCCAGTGGGGTTCCGCAGGGCTCAGTACGAGGTCCCTTGCTTTTTGTGATATATATTAATGATTTGGACTTAAATGTAGGGGGGGCATGATTAAGAAGTTTGAAGATGATACAAAAATTGGGCGTGTGGTTGATAGTGAGGAGGAAAGCTGTAGACTGCAGGAAGATATCAATGGACTGGTCAGGTGGACAGAAAAGTGGCAAATGGAATTCAATCTGGAGAAGTGTGAGGTAATGCATTTGGGGAGGGCAAACAAGGCAAGGGAATACACAATAAATGGGAGGATACTGAGAGGTGTAGAGGAAGTGAGGGACCTTGGAGTTCAAGTCCACAGATCCATGAAGGTAGCAGGACAGGTAGATAAGGTGATTAAGAAGGCATATGGAATACTTTCCTTTATTAGCCAAGGCACAGAATATAAGAGCAGGGAGGTTATGCTAGAACTGTATAAAACACTAGTTAGGCCACAGCTTGAGTACTGCGTACAGTTCTGGTCACCACATTACAGGAAGGATGTAATTGCATTAGAGAGGGTACAGAGGGGAGAATTACGAGGATGTTGCCAGGACTGGAGAATTTTACCTATGAGGAAAGATTGGATAGGCTGGGGTTGTTTTCTTTGGAACAGAGGAGGCTGAGGGGTGATTTAATTGAGGTGTATAAAATTATGAGGGGCCTAGATAGAGTGGATAGGAAGGGCTTATTTCCCTTAACAGAGGTCAGTAACCAGGAGGCATAGATTTAAAGTAATTGGTAGAAGGATTAGAGGGGAGCGGAGGAAAACTTTTTACACCCAGAGGTTGGTGGGGGTCTGAAACGCACTGCCGGAATGGGTGGTAGAGGCAGAAACCCTCAACACATTTAAAAAGTACCTGGATATTCACCTGAAGTGCCATAACCTACAAGGGAATAGACCAAGTTCTGGAAAGTGGGATTAGGCTGGATGGCTCATTTGCAGCCGGCACGGACACAATGGGCCAAATGGCTTCCTTCTGTGTCATAGGTTTTCTATGATTCTATGAAAACAATTACTGAAATAATAAGTATTATAGCAGCAAAAATCTTGAGTGAAATATATCATTTTGGGATATCAAAACATGTAACAGGCTGCACAACTAAGTGCAGTGATTCCTCTATCCCTTTGCCTTCAACCTAGAACCGCATCCCAGCCAGTAATCAGTTGGTTCTTACCTAAAGCATCTCTGGCAGTAGAGATCACCATCACAGTCACGGCAACGGAGCACAGCATCATCATTGCAGATACAGCACCAAGGGAGCTCCTCATTACTGTCAACCACCTCAGCAACTGGCATAGTGGGTGGGAAATGCAGCTGACCGAGAAACAAAGTTATGAATTCACTTATAGTCAACAACAACAACAACGTGCATTTAAATGGCGCCTTTAACGTGGTAAACCGTCCCAAGGTGCTTGGGACGACTGTAGGCCTGGATGAGGCTACAGGGATGGGGGGGGCGAAGCCACGGAGGGATTTGAAAACAAGAATGAGAATTTTAAAATCGAGTCAGACAAGTGGCACAACAAAAATTACTTAGAAAAATGACACATCCCACATTGTTTTATATATTGATGGAGTCGCTGTACATTTTGCTTACACAGTATTTAGAAGATCATACGTTGATATAAGGTGACAGTTGCTAGTCATATATACTATTGTAGTGTTACACACTTCAGAGTATGGATGTTTCATTGGCAGCAGCCACAGTTGAGGAAGGGGTAGCTATGTTGGTAGCTCAAGGGCTACTCTCTACCTTGTCGTGTGATAGAGTTAGATTGGGTGCTTGGGGTTGGGGGAAGGAAAGAAAGTCTCATACTTTATTTGGCAGTGTTGAACTTGCCCAGTTGACTGAGGTGGAACTCAGTCCTGATGGAACATCATTACCTGGCACTTGTAGATGAGTTGATCTAACTTGGCAATGTCCTTCATGTGGCAGGCTCTAAATTAAGTTGTAGCAGGTGCTTTAGAAAAGTCGCTGTTGCACTAGATTGCAGAGAGGACACTTGGGCAAGGAAAATGTCTTTCTCTGGACTATTGTTGGCACAACTATGCAGAGTTTCCAGACTGCTTTGGATCATCTTTGGGATGCTGGGACAAGGAAAGGGAAAAGTAATTGGTTTTGTGTATTGGTTCTATGGGATAGGGGTTTCAAGGAAGGATTCAGCCTCCATATACAACCATGGGTTTAACATACAGGTCGTACCTCAGGCCAAAATTTTTCAAAGTTGCTCGTTATTTGTCTCAGATTTGGAAGTCTGAGTTCTCCCTTTAGTCTGGGGAATTGCAAATATTGTCACTTGTCTGACCACTGGAATTTGAAGATGGGCTTATTAAAGTCATGAAATGACTGTTTTACAACTTGAACTGGTAGAAGTCAACTTATCACTGAATATGCACACCCCAAAAGTGATCTGGACAAGCCAATACATCCAAGTTAGTGCACCTGTTAGGAGGGAGAGGGTAAACAGTTCAGATGGCCAGGAACCTGGCAGGGATCTTGCTCTATTTTTGAACTGGACATGTATTTGAAAAATGAAATTATGCATGGCTTATTCATAGTGCAGGAATCTTGTTTGGCGTACATTTTTATATATTTCCCCCTTTCCCACTGTCTTTTCACATCAGACAGTAGGCCAGGTGGTGCCAGGGATGTCTCTCTCTCACATTCCTTTGGGGGAGCTGTGCCTCCTTAATATGACACAGTTCAGGCAGGCTCTGCGGGAATGGTAGACAGAAGCCCACATTCCATCATTCCCCTACGGATGGCAGTCTTTAAATATTAAATTCTCTGAAAAGATAAAATGCAAAATCTAATGGGTAGAAAATACCCCAAAAGATGTGATAGAATGAGGATATTATTTCTTTACACCCGATGATATCGTAAAGTAAGCAGTTCAAAACTTAAGTTGCAAATTGCGTGTTGAAACTGGAAATTTGTAAAAACAAATAGCAAAAGGAAATAAAGTGTTTGCTCCATAAAAATATAGACTCTGCAAACTGCATGAGGTTCTGAAGATGTGTTCTATAGGAGCTGACGGATCTCCTACAGGGCTGTCCGTATTACAAGGCCACATATCCCATTAATCTTTTTTTTCTTTCTTATTGGCCCATACTTAATATACTTTTTTTCTTCCCTTTCGGTCTGCCACACCGGCCCTCTGGTCAACACTCTGCGCCAGTTACTGGGAGGGTGTATGACCGTGGTCTGAGAGAACAAGGCTCCATCCATTCGAGGGAGGAAACACACAATGGCCAAGACTGGGAACTCCCTGAACCGTCAACATCCCTTGAACTCTTGTGTCTGTTTGCAGAAGTCCAGAAAGGGAACCCATGTCCTTAGGAACAACGTTTGGTTCTCTTGAGGGGAGTACACGGTTTCCTTGAACTGAGCTATCCTCCAAAACATCTAACCTTAGTAGTTGGCAGCATTTGGCTCATGATTGGCATACACCTGCAGGTAGCACAGAACAGCAGATTAATTAATCAATGCAAACCCAATCAGTGGGATATCCAGTGAAGGTTCTAGATGATAGTTGAGTTAGATTAGCTGGACTGAGATCCCTGGTTGACTCTTTTTGTGAACAATGACTGGAAGTGGCTGAATCTGTCGTCTTTTACAGAAGATGCAGAAAAGGTCAGCCCCCTCTCTCTAACTCCTCCAGAAAACATCTGATATTGAGAGATTGGCTTTTGTTTTTTTTTTAAAAACCAAAAAAATGGAAACTTTATTTACAGGCCTCCTACTTGGCTCCTGAAAAAGCTGAAGGCAGTGTTTTTTTTAAAGAACAGATTGAGGCAAAAGAATCTAACAATAATTTAGGATAGTGAGCTTTGAAACAGTCAGTACTCTGCCCTCATCTGAGGTTTGATACAGCAATTCTAATCATAATACTGCTTGCCCATGTCCCATCTCCCTGTAGGTATTACAGGTGTAGACCCGTGTCCCATCTTCCTGTGGGTATCACAGATGCAGACCCCTGTCCTAGCTCTCTGTGGGTATAACAGGTGCAGACCCCTGTCCTAGCTCTCTGTGGGTATAACAGGTGCAGACACCTGTCCTATCTCTCTGTGGGTATAACAGGTGCAGACACCTGTCCTATCTCTCTGTGGGTATAACAGGTGCAGACACCTGTCCTATCTCTCTGTGGGTATAACAGGTGCAGACACCTGTCCTAGCTCTCTGTGGGTATAACAGGTGCAGACACCTGTCCTATCTCTCTGTGGGTATAACAGGTGCAGACACCTGTCCTATCTCTCTGTGGGTATAACAGGTGCAGACACCTGTCCTATCTCTCTGTGGGTATAACAGGTGCAGACACCTGTCCTATCTCTCTGTGGGTATAACAGGTGCAGACACCTGTTCTATCTCTCTGTGGGTATAACAGGTGCAGACACCTGTCCTATCTCTCTGTGGGTATCGGAGGTGTAGAGCCGTGTCCTATCTCTCTGTAGATATTGCATGTATAGACCCCTGTCCTATCTCTCTTTGGGTATAATAGGGGTAGACCCATGTCCTATCTCTCTGTGGGTATCAAAGGTGTAGACCCGTATCCTATATTTCTGTGGGTATAACAGGTGCAGAACTGAGTCCTATCTCTGTGTGGGTATTATAGGTGTAAACCAGTGTTCTCTCCCTCTGTGGATTTTGCAGGTACCAATCTAAGTTCCATCTCTCTGTGCTACGATACAGCTTCACGCCTGAGAACAGCCCTTAAGCAAGAGATTTGTTGGGAATGTGGCCTTTGACAGAAAGATAGCAATACTGAGGAAGGGGACGACACAGTAGAAGACTGAATCAGTTTACACACGAGTATTAGGGAAACTACGTGAGATGGCAAGAGAAGACATAGCGATAGGTTTGTGGGTACTCCAATTCCACTGCGGAGAGCTCAGCACAAGGATAAACAGTTCTCTGATAAATTTGTGGGGTGGAAAGCAAGTGAATTTACACACTCAATGTAGGGAATTGAAAATTGTTTCCATTTTTGGTGCATAGTGCTGGCAAAGATTTCAGGTCTGATGTCATATGAGTTAGTAAACCTCTCTCTACAGAGCCTCAGGAATGTGCCTTAACTCCAAACTCAGAACAGCACACACGACTGCAACAATGTGATAATGATCATTTTTATATTAGCTTCAACTACCATAGATTAAAAATAAAAATGTTAAAGGATTTGCATTTATATAGTGCCTTTCATGATTCTAGGATGTTTTAGTGATGTGGCCAATGTTTATTCCTCAACCAACACCACCAGGAGAACTCTGAACAGTACCGATGGGACCTTTTACATTCACCTGAGACAGCAGACAGGGCCTCAGTTTGACATCTCATCTGAAAGACAGTACCTCCCACAGTGCAGCACTCATTCAGCACTGTAATGAAGTGTCAGCCTAGATTATGTACTCAAATCTCTCGAGTGGGGCTTCAACCTGCAACCTTCTGACTCAGAGGTGAAAGTGCTACCACTGAGCCAAGGCTTAGGAGTAAGAAGGAATGGCGGATCAAATTTTTTTCACCACAATGTTCAGAGTTAGTTACCAGGAAAGGTAATTAAATTGGACAGTACAAGTGGGTTAAGGAACAATTAGATGCACTACTGGAGAAAGATGGATTGAAAGATATGTTGAGAAGCCAGGTTGGTAAGTTTGATCAATGAAAAAGGGAACGGGTTTGTTGCCAAGAACTCCCGTGTGCTAAGCTACCTCTGTGACTGAAATGATATTGCCAATTGATGACAAGGTCTGGGCAGTTTTGTGCAGTGAACACATTCCGACTAGAAACTGCCTTGAAACTACTCTTAATCTCATCTTGCTCAGGACAATTTCTCTGTCAGAGATTTTCTTCCCGTCAGTGTTGCTAGATTTAAACTAATCTGAAAAGGCAGCTGGGGTTTAAAATGTAGTTGGAGCAATGAATTGGTGCTAGTGCAAGATGAACATGGTGAAAATTGGCAGCACCCACAAACTTATTCTCTGTTACAGAGGTTACCGTATGTTTACTTCAATCTCCAATTACAGACAGTACCTTCCTCCCGGCAGGTGTGGGCGGAGCTGGCTTAGGTTGCTCTACAGGGATGTTGTAGCCACTTGCTTCATCCAGGGAAATTTCTTCAGTAACCTAGAGGCAGAAGTAATGCAGTCAGGTTGTGGAGAACAGCTTTTTACCAGGAGCTGATAGTCTAACTGCAGCTTACAGGAACCAACTGATAAACAACTGTATCTGTTCTAACAGTGATTCTGCTGTTCAAAAGCTTCAAGTAGAAACTCAACTACTACAACAACAACTTGCCAATGGTGGAACGATGAAAATCAGGGATGCTCAAGAGGCCAGAATTGGAGGAGCGCAGAGATATTGGGGCGTTATAGGGTTGGAGGAACTTACAGAGATACGGGGGTAAATTTTAACAGAGCAGGGAAGGGAGCTGGGGAGATTTTTGGGTGTGAAAACAGACAGGTAAGTGGGCAGGTTGCAATCTCTGCGATGAGGTCCATCAACGGCACTTCTGGGTTTAGGGCCCGGAAGCCAGGAAGGTGTGCTGCAGCAGGCCGCAGCCGGGGATCAGAGAGAGGGAGGGAGAAATCATAGGCCAGGGAGAAGATCGGGAGCGGGGGGAGGGGGGAGGTGGGGGAGGGCTGAGGGAGAGATCGGGGGAGCTGAGGGACAGATCGAAGGTCGCTGGAGGTCGGGTGAAGAGTCAGCGGTAGGTGGGGTCCACCATGGTGGGGGCAGTCGATCATGGGAGTCCTGTCGGCCAAGTGAGCTTGTTGGGCCTGAATGAAGCACTCATGCTCTTCCAGGCCCACAAGCAGTGCAATAAATTGCCCGGTATGTCCTGTCCACAAAAAGCAGGACAAATCCAATCCGGCCAATTACCGCCCCATCGGTCTACTCTCAATCATCAGCAAAGTGATGGAAGGTGTCGTCGACAGTGCTATCAAGCGGCACTTACTCACCAATAACCTGCTCACCGATGCTCAGTTTGGGTTCTGCCACGACCACTCGGCTCCAGACCTCAATACAGCCTTGGTCCAAACATGGACAAAAGAGCTGAATTCCAGAGGTGAGGTGAGAGTGACTGCCCTTGACATCAACGCAGCATTTGACCGAGTGTGGCACCAAGGAGCCCTCGTAAAATTAAAGTCAATGGGAATCAGAGGGAAATCTCTCCAGTGTCTGGAGTCGTACCTAGCACAAAGGAAGATGGCAGTGGTTGTTGGAGGCCAATCATCTCAGCCCCAGGACATCACTGCAGGAGTTCCTCAGGGCAGTGTCCTAGGCCCAACCATCTTCAGCTGCTTCATTAATGACCTTCCCTCCATCATAAGGTCAGAAATGGGGATGTTCGCTGATGATTGCACAGTGTTCAGTTCCATTCGCAACCCCTCAGATATGAAGCAGTCTGTGTCCGCATTCAGCAAGAACTGGACAACATCCAGGCTTGGGCTCATAAGTGGCAAGTAACATTCGTGCCAGACAATGACATCTCCAACAAGAGAGAGTCCAACCACCTCCCCTTGACAGTCAACGGCATTACCATCGCCAAATCCCCCACCATCAATATCCTGGGGATCACCATTGACCAGAAACTTAACTGGACCAGCCATATAAATACTGTGGCTACAAGAGCAGGTCAGAGGCTGGGTATTCTGCGGCGAGTGACTCACTTCCTGACTCCACAAAGCCTTTCCACCATCTACAAGGCACAAGTCAGGAATGTGATGGAATACTCTCCACTTGCCTGGATGAGTGCAGCTCCAACAACACTCAAGAAGCTTGACACCATCCAGGACAAAGCAGCCCGCTTGATTGGCACCCCTTCCACCACCCTAAACAGTCACTCCCTTCACCACCGGCGCACTGTGGCTGCAGTGTGTACTATCCACAGGATGCACTGCAGCAACTTGCCAAGGCTTCTTCGACAGCACCTCCAAAACCCGCGACCTCTACCACCTAGAAGGACAAGAGCAGCAGGCACATGGGAACAACACCACCTGCACGTTCCCCTCCAAGTCACACACCAACCCGACTTGGAAATATATCGCCGTTCCTTCATCGTCGCTGAGTCAAAATCCTGGAACTCCCTTCCTAACAGCACTGTGGGAGAACCTTCACCACACGGACTGCAGTGGTTCAAGAAGGCGGCTCACCACCACCTCTCAAGGGCAATTAGGGATGGGCAATAAATGCTGGCCTCGCCAGCGACGCCCACATCCCATGAACGAATAAAAAAAGTGGGGCGTCAGTAATGTGGGGGAGGAAAACATTCTTTAGAAAAAAGGGTAAAAAGTTCCAGAGGGCAGAAAGGTTTCATTCCATGGTGTTCCCTTCTCATGAACCTGCATTCCTCGCAGGGTTTGCACCTTTGCTGTGCCAAACACAGACTAGATAAAAATCACCTCTTAAAATACTTCAAATCAGACCTGTTTCAGAATTCGCTGTTCTTCATTTTCTTCATCGCTGTCCGGCCCAGCACTTTTCCAGTCATCTACAGTACCTGTGAGCGCAGAAAGCAGAAAGCGAACATTACTTTTCAACCCATCTGTTCTGTTCGCTTTCTCAGCATTTTTTTAAATTTCCGAACACTTTTGATGATTACCTTTGATGACTAAAGATGGACAAATTGTTCAACATGGTACAAAAAGGGTACAAATCACTAAATTACAGGGCTTAAAAATTAAAGGTTTTCAAAAAGATACAAGACCATTAACCTCATGTATTTGTGAACGTGCACACTGGCAGTGCACTAATTAATCCCGTAGGGCAAACTCTATGACTGATTATTTGCAGGACATCCAGCTCATTGCTGACAAAATGTCGCAATTCAGAGAATGTCGACGGTACCATGGCATCTGATCACTTAATTAAATCTATCTATCTATCTAATAAAATCCATCTGAACTATGCAATTAGATTCCAGCCTGTAATTCACTCCCAGGTATCCAGTATTCTATATATAAACCATCTGAACCCCTCGATTAGATTCCAGCCTGTAACTCACTCATGGGTATCCATTATTCTGTGTACAAACCATCTGAACCCCTGAGTTTGCAAAGTGTGACAGGGTTCTGGAGGTGGTGCTGCATTTGGAGGTAGTAATATTGGTCATCCTGGAAGAGGCGACATTGGTGGGCTAACTGGTGGAAGGACACAATCTGGCCCTCACGGAGAAGCTGGTCTATTCTGGCAATCCCTTGTTCCAACCTCTGAAACCCCCTGAGGTCAGTAATTCTGAATGTTCCCCATTGTGGCCAGTTGGGGGAGATCTTCAGGAAAGGACAAGCCTCTCCCTTGAAGTTGAGAGGGTTAGAATGACAATGGGGCATTTCTGGCTTCGTGTTGGCCTTTTCTGAGGGTGTACGAATGGCAAGGTGTGCAGGGAGATTGGTAGGGAAATCCCAACCTCTATTCAAAACCATCTCTTTCACTGGGAGGCCAGGCCAGGCCACAGTAACTTGGAATAAAAACAAAGGGCCCGATATTACCAGGGCGGCGGGTTCGCGGCGGGGGGGGCGATTGGGCGTGTGGGTAACGCGCCCGGTGAAATCTGTCTGCCCCGAACGCAATCGCAGGCTGATTGGATCCACTTACCTCTTGTTCCGGGTTCCCCGCTGCTGAGCTGCGCATCGGGCGGACTGCGCATGCGCAGCAAGGTCTGTCAGCTGGAGGAGCTCTATTTAAAGGGGCAGTCCTCCACTGACTGATGCTGCAAGAAATCGGAAAACTTACAGCATGGAGCAGCCCAGGGGGAAGGCTGCTCCCAGGTTTAATGATGCCTCACTCCAGCTCTTATTGGATGGTGTGAGGAGGAGGGGGAGGACAGAGATCATCCCCCCGGCGGGCGGGAGGAAGCGGCCTGACTCTGCCACCAAGAAGTCCTGTCTCGAGGTGGCGGAGGTCACCTGTACCACCAACATATTGCCCACCTGCATACAGTGCAGGAGGCGCTGTAATGACCTAAGTAGGTCAGCCAAAGTGAGTACACTTACTCATTCCCCTACACTCCGTCTGCCACATCACCGCCCCCACCCCACATCTCCTTCTGCACTGCCAACACTACTCTGTCACATCACTCCTCACACCCACTCAAACCTCATCCTTATCTTACCTGCACTTACTCACCTCGCCAGTACTCATCCCGCCACTACCACTCAACCCAATCCTCATACAATCTCATGGCTCTATCTCATACTCACCCTCTCATGCATCTCTTTCACAGTCAGCCTCACTCAACCTGCCACAACCTGTGCTGCAGCCACAGGGCATGCATCACATATGTGCAGTAGGCAGCGTAAGGCAAATGTGTCGTGAGCATGAAGGGGATGCACAAGGGTGTTTGAGGGTTTGTCATGGTTTTTACTTATATTTAATTTCTGAGCAACTCACATTACATATTATATTGGCACCACTACTGCCACGTCTTTGCGAATCTTGTCTGGTTTGTGCAATAATGCCCTTTCCTGAGGATCACAATGAAGACCCACAATTGATGCCACCCATTGTGTCACTGCAGGGTGGGTGTAGGTGTATTTGCAGGACTCTTTTGTGCAGACGACTGAGAGACGTCGGCGATGTCCCCGGTGGCACCCTGGAAGGATGCGGAGAAGTTGTTGAGGGCAGTGGTGACTTTGAGAGCGACAGGTAAGAAGATGGTGCTCGGGCCAGCCGGGAGCAGCTCGGCATGAAGGAGGCTGCAGCTGTCCACAACTACATGTCGAGTGACTCTGAGCCTCCGTGTGCACTGCTGCTCAGAGAGGTCCAGGAAGCTGAGCCTCGGTCTGTGGATCCTGTGGCGAGGGTAGTGCCCTCTGCGACGCATCTCTCTCTGCGGTTGCCCTCCCTCCTGCTGTGCAGGTGGATGTGTCACAACACTGTGTTGTGGAGCTCCACGTGTCAGAGGTGGACGGCGTGGCCGGCGAGGCTGATGATGCTGTTCACCCTCCGAGGAGGTCATGACTGCAGCTACGGCGGCCCCCATCCGCAAGATGTACATCTGAGGGGGTCCGCAAGGTAGGTACATGTGTCTGGACCCCAGGGTAAGTGTGCAAGTTTGTGAATTTTATTGTTAGGAGGAGGGTGGTGGAGGCCAAACTTTGTCCAAAGTGACAGAGTGGCCTCCTGCAATGAGTGAGGGTCTCCCCACCTACCCCCCCTGTCAAATGGACTTTTGCAGCTGCCACAGGCTGATGGCTGCAACACGTCCATTTGAACTAGGAGTGTTTCCCCCAGTATGGGAAACAGTCCCAGTTGTTTGTAAAATCCCAACCCTCCTGAAATATCTCGTTAATCAGGTCTGTAAACTAGCTGAAATACCAAAATAAATAGCTTAAGTGGCACCCCGCTGGCTTTAATTGCCGGCGGGAGTCCCACATGCGGGGGCTGCGCGCGCATGTCAGCGCGTCAGTGGGAAACCCGGAAGTGGGCAGGTTGGAGCCGGGCTCCCGACCCGCCCTGGGAATCCCCGATTTTCGTGGACCCCCCCCGCCAGGAACGCACCCGATCGCAGGTGCGAAAATCGACCCCAAAGAGTCTAATGAAGGGTACTCACCCCAAGTGTCATGAATATCTTTTCTCTTCATAGAAAGGCTAACTGGCCTTCTGAGTATTTATAGTTTCTGTTTTTATTTTAGATTTCTAGTATTTGCATCTTTGCATTCTTATATCACCATTACTTGGGTCTGGCCTGCCGAGCAGTAATGGTTGAAAGTTGGGGTATAGAGCCCCATCCTGCCTGTTACTTTGGAATGGGAGACAGAGTCCCCTCCTCTTACTTTGGGAGCTGAAGCCCTTTGAGATGTATTTACATCCTCTTTACTGCCCAGAGGAATTGGCAGTGAGACTGTCCACGTCACAGAATTGCAAGGCTGGTACCTTGACTGGCAGCATCTGAAATAGGTAGTGGAGGTGGGGGGGGGGGGGGGGGGGCGAGGGGGCGTGGAATAGGTAGTGGAGGGGTCTTTATTGCATTCACCCTATCCGGTTATGATATGGACGCACTATTCCATCTAGTCATGTTGGTGTATACTGGTTGAAGATGAGAGGGAAGCAGGAAGAGCTCCTTTTGTATAGGGTGGTGAATTTCGTCATGATTACATACACCACAGTATCTAAAGCCAGACTCTGACCATACAATGGGCAGAGATCCCGTATTTGATATAGACACCCTGGAGGAAGAGACATGCCCTCTGTTTTACAGCAATTCAGTTTGTAACCAAAGAGTCACCCAAACTCTTTGATGCTGGGGAGTCAGATGGCTGTGTTGGCTATATATAGTAGGATGTTGTCAGCCTGCAGGCATCTGTTGTGTACAGTCTCTCGTGTCTATATTCTGTGGATACGAGTTCACTCTTCCGCCAGCAGTTCTAAAGCCAAGTAAAAGAGGAGGGGAGGATAGAGAGCTTCCTTGTCTGGGAGAATGCACGGGAGCTTCGGCCTGTGGTGCACACTGCGGATGTGTAAATACAACTACCTGCAGCAAAAGCCAGAAGGCCAGCCCAAGATCATACATCACACTAATTTCAATCCCTCTGTACCAAGTGACTGCTGGAGGCACTATGGCTGGAAGGACATCCTCCTACATATAGTATGGTTAAGTCCTGCATGCAACCTTCTGGATAGCAGCCACTAGGTCCATGACATTCTTGCAATTCAGAGGGCTCAGTTGAGTCCTTGTTGGGCCTGCCTTCTGCAGAGCAAGGGCCCCAGTAACGAGCAGGCTCAAACCATTCTCACTACCAGCTGTAAGAAGTTACATCCTTTACCCATCCCCTTGCCCCTCCCCATCCTATAACAAAGGGCAGCCCTCCCCACAACAGACATGGCTGAATTACATATGGAATATTAGCCTATCAGAATGAGTGACGTTCAGCTCCCATCTGGAACTGGAGAAATATCAAGCCATCTCAGGCCCATTCTGGGAGCCTCACTCAGCAAAAACTGCCGATCTGTCCCAGCACAGCAATCCACTGGCTAACCGTGAAAGGCAATGCCCCTACACCTAGTTGGTAGGGCCATCCCCCCTCATCCTCAGACCTAACTAGTCTCCAAAAACCAGGACCAAACAAGCTATTTCACCCCCTTGAGCCACACTGTTCCCAGTGCAAGCAGTCATGCCAAGTTACCTAGATGCATTGCCGTAATCCTCCAATCAGCACCGTGCAATCAAAACACATAATGCTATCATAAATTGTATATGTGAACAACCACTTAAGTGTAAAATGGCATTGTAAAACATGAATGTACTTTTGTTTAAAAATTCAACACAAAAGGAAAAATAAATGCTGATTGTAGCTCCCCAGGTGGCCTGGAGACTTGAGCTATGCATTAAGTCCAAGGTCCAATTCCCAGTTGTGACTGGGTTAGCTGAGCTCAGTCAGAAGTGGAGGGTGGGGAAGCAGGAAATATAACACCCGAATGCTATCTGATGACACACTGGAAAGTGCACATTGCCTACACATAGCCTGTCAAATGCTTACTGTCTAGGCTCACATGAATTACAGCCTCTTGGGCACAATGGAAAATTTGAAAAGCAGGGAAAACAAAAAGCATTGTTCCTGCACCTGTTCCTTCACTGTTGCTAGGTCAAAATCTTGGATTGCCCTACTTACAAATGCCAAAGTGAGAACATCTTCACCATAAGGATTGTAGCAATTCAAGGAGAAAGCCTACCATCACCTTCCCAAGTCGACAAAAGCAGCCTTGCCAGGGCCACCCACATCCCGAAAATATATTTTTAAAAATTAAGTAACATATACTGGGCTCATTCCAAAACCGGCTGCACTCACAAGCATTGGGGTCCTCTCCTTTCAGTGTGGCCAGTCTCCTAGATATCTTTAAGACTTGCTCCTGATGTAAATTGTCCTGTTTCAGCTCAGCTGTCGCCTGGTCCAGCAGATTACTCTTCTCTTCCTCAAAGCGTTTGATGTTATCCTCGGTGTCACTGTTGAAATTACGTGGATTGATTCCTTTATTCAGGTCATTCATTGCACCATCTGTACCCAACACACAAAATGTCGCCCTCTGTTACGTGTTGCTTAGAGATGTTCTTTCTTCACAATCACAATTACACAACTGCTGCTATTAGACAGTAACATTAAGCAAATGATAGTGGTCCTGTAGAGGGTTTTATGTCTTCACCTTTTTCCTCTGTCCTGAAGGAGGCAGCTCATGTTGGGAGAGACCACCCCATTACAAAAATTCAGGTGACCGTTCTTCATGACACAAGAACAGGAGTAGGCCATTCAGACCCCGAGCCTGTTCCGCCATTCAATTAGATCGTGGCTGATCTGTATCACAACCCTATTTACCCACCTTTGCTCCATATCCCTAGATACCCTTATCTAACAAAAATCTAACTCAGTCTTGAAAATTTCAATTCATCCTGCATCCACAGCCTTTTGGGGGAAAAGTGTTCCAGATTCCCACTATCCTTTGTATGAAAAAGTGCTTCCTGATTTCACTCCTGAATGGCCTAGCTCTAATCTTAAGGTTATGCCCCCTTGTTCTGGATTGCCCCACCAGAGGAAATAGTTTCTCTGTATCTACCCTATCAAATCCCTTTATCATTTTAAACAGCTCAATTAGATCACCTCTGAACCTTCTAAACTCAAGGGAATACACGCCTGATCTATGCATCCCACCCTCATAATTTAGCCCTTTAAGCCCCGGTATCATTATGGTGAATCTGCACTATACCCCTCCAAGGCCAATACATCTTTCTTGAGGTACGATGCCCAGAACTGAACACAGTAATCCAGATGGTGTTTGACCAAAGCTCTGTACAACTGAAACTTCACTTCCACCCTTTTGAATTCCAACCCCCTTGAGATAAAGGTCAACATTCCATTAGCATTTTTGATTAAATTTTGAGTTTCTGGAGGTTATTCAAAGGCAATAAGCATCAAAACCAAAGCTGCTGTCCTCAATGAGCTCTCAGACACATGCCCTTTTCAAGAGCAACCACTGGGTAGCGATCAGGATTGGAAAATCAAGGTGATTATCCCTCCCCTGCCAGGGACTCAATCGACGTGCCCACTCCCCTGCCCCACGCAGCTGATACATCACAGGTCAGTCTGGCTCAATTTTACACAGGACAGTAGGTTTATCATAAAACTCAACTGGGGAGCCTGTGGCCAAGCAGAATTAAGGCACTTGCTTCACACTTCTCTGCTTTTGGCTCAGTAATTAGGCTAAGAATTTTCACTCCTGTGGTTGTGAGTGACAGGTAAGGTTGGTACTGTACTAGCAAGAAACCAGGAGTACAGGATTTTGTGTGAAGTGTTTTTTTCCCCCACAAACTTGGAGTCAAGGACCACTCTCAGTTACGCTCCAACCCACTGCACCACAGAATGATAGGAATTGTGCGCTCAGGACCCACTCCCAACACAGTGACCTCCTGAACGCAAACATGTTACTGAAGGCAGCTGCCAAGTACATCCCACGGCACTTGTCCACAGGAAAGGAGCACAAACACTCTATAGGGACAATAGTTCCAATAACCTGACTTGGTCATCTTCTTAACCAGACAATCTTAAGAAGATCAAAAAAAGGAAAAATTTATTAAAATAATTAAAAAATTGTACAGGGAAAGGATTTAAAATCAAGGTTATAGATTACGTAGAATTTACAGCACAGAAACAGGTTATTCGGCTCAAATGGTTTATGCTTCACACGAGTTTCCTCCCACCCTACTTCATCTAACCCTATCAGCATATCCTTCTATTCCCATCTCCCATATGTACTTATCTAGCTGCCCCTTAAATGCATCTATGCTATTCGCCTCAACTACTCCATGTGGTAGCAAGTTCCACATTCTAACCACTCTCTGGGTAAATAAGTTTCTCCTGAATTCCTTATTGGATTTATTAATGACTATCTTATATTTATGTCCTCTAGTTTTGGAATTCAAGGATAGTGCTTCAGGAACCAAAATAAAAGTCAAGGCCAACATGGAATAAAGGATCTTTTATTCACCTTACCGTCAATGCCAGAGCTGTATTTTTGGTCTATGGCGACTTCTTCTGCCATCTGTTTGAAGAGGTCATTGACCTGTTCCGTTTGAGTCCTGTTATCAGGAGCCTGATAATTCTGCAGCAGAAAAACAGGGTTCAGCTCAACTTGCAACAGGACTTTGCAGATAACTTAGCAACTGAACTTGGGATGCAATGAGCTAGGCCTTCACTTCTGGGAACTAGGTCCAAAACCAGTCCAGTCCGCTGGGATGAAAGCCTTCTTATGACTTGTGGTTGCAAGGGTTTTATGTGAAAATAACAGGCACTCTCAATCCAGGTCTTGACATGAGTCCACAGCTCAAAACTGCACCTAATTCAATATTCATTTGACAATCAAAGAGAGGCTATAGGATTGCTGGAGTGGGAAATGGGGAAATATCACAATGAAGCAGGAGGGGATTGTTTAGGTTGCACATCAGAGGGAGCTTCCCTCTGCCTCTAATGCTAGCTATTCCTGACCCACGAGTGTAATGCTTCGATGCAAAAAAAAACATACGTCTGACAACAGAAATAAACAGCAGAACTTCATACTAAGTAGTGTAACAAAGGATGTCTCTCAAAGCTTTGTCACAGGAAGCAAGGCCATACATAGAAGAAGCCAGGTTTAGGAGGGCTCACCACAAATGAGAAGCCCCGATATATACAGGTGCCTGACTTTGGGCTCAACCACACCTGGTATTTTCAAAGGACAAACTTGTCACCTACAACTTTCATCTAAATTAATGAGGCATTTGTTGGATTTCCCCTTGATGATGTTCCTCAGGATTGAAGACATACATATAAGCAAATAGAATGCAGGGGCTTTGGGTAACCAAGTAACACAGGAGCCTGCTGTTCTCTAATGGGCTGAGGAAAGGTCCTATTAGGGGAAATTCACTTTTCTGTATTAATGTTTTTGCTTCAGTGTTGTAAAAATTAACACAGTCAAAGCTCCTCTAATGACCCAGTGCCTAAGGACACTGTCTACTCAGCACAGGTAACACCAGAAAGTTGTAGGGTTAATTTCGAGTCTGTGCTGAGCTAAGCTGATCTCAGCCAGGGCAGCAGTAAAGGTCAGGATCAGGCTCGGCCCCAGTCAATAACTTGCCAACTATTAGACTCAAACTAGGCCATTTAGTGAGGCACTGGAGGGCCGCCAAGAACCACATGGAGTTGTGTCCATCCTGCATGGCACTTCCTGCTGCTCTGGTGTTCAGGACATCAGATCCAGATCACAGGCAGCAGTAGATGATCGTGGAAAGGACACAATGTTAAGGTAAGGTAACTCATTTCTTAACCGTTTTTCATTTGTTTCCAGGCAAAATTTAGGCTCTGTTAAGTATTTATGGCAGATTCAAAACAATTAGTATTCTTTACTATCAGAATGGTAGAAGGAAATACTGCGTCCTTACAGGTTTGGGGGCCTGCGAAGGTGGTGTCCGGCCTTTTAACAGGGCTAACCTGTCCTCCATTTCCACGGTAGAGGGTATGGGCTGCTGAGGGCCCTTCTTCAGTGCAGCTAGTCGCAACTCAATCTCCCGCTGAGAAGATATAGATTCTGCAACACAAAACAAAATATTACGGTACAACATTCAGGAAATGCCTAACCCGGGGTTGACCTAACCTATCCCCTAGCTAAGGGCTGCAATTTTTTTTGACTTCCGGCTGGGGACCAGTCCCGAAGATAAACCTTGGACCAACTAGAAGTTTTCACGTCATGAGGATATTCAGTTTTGTTTCTCCAGATTGGTATTCTTCAATTTTGCACTCATCGGGGTCAGGAAAAGAAAATACTTTTCCAGGCAGTGTCAGCATCGAAGTGTTCCAGCTCAAGGATGGCACTGGGGCTGTTTCCTGAACGGAGATGTTGGGGTGATTTGCCTGCATTACAACAGTGAGACACATACTGTTTCCAGTGGTTGAGGTGTCCAGAATGAGGGGCCATAGATACAAAATTAATTTTAACCGATTTAGGACAGAGAACAGTGTAAAAATATAGGTATGCATTTACATTGTTTTTAAAACGGAACAAAGACAGAACAGCTACTGTAGGAATTATGGTTCAACATGAGTAGATCAGAATTAGTGTGAACAGTGTACTCACAAATACTATCTTTTTATCACAATGACATTCCTGAGTAAAGTCATAGTTCAGGAATAGCAAAGATAGGAAGCAAAGGTTGTTGAGGTAACAATGGAAAAGGATGATAACTTAATGGAGCAGGATATTGATAAGAATATTGATCTTCTATCAATAAGATCAGCCATGATCTTGTTCAGTGGCAGATCAGGCTCGAGGAGCTGGATGGCCTGCTCCTATTTCTTATGTTCTTATAAGGATAAGGCCCCTATGGTGTGCATGTTCAGCAATCTGTTTGATAACCTAAGGGTCAAGATGTCCCACAAAGTTAAACTCAATGACCTACAGGTCACAAGCTAAAATCTCGATGACCTAAGTGAATTGTAAAAGTCACAAATGTGACCATATATGGGCAATTAATGACTATAGAGTCGAACAAAGCTTCAGGAGAAGAGGAGATAGCATCCAAACCCAGCCCAAAAGTCCCCCAAGCAGTCTGTAGTCAACCACTTAATTGCTGATTGTATTAGAATAGGTCTGACAGACAGTTTAACCATATTCTATTAATGTTGTGTCTAATTGAGTTCGCATGGACTTACATTAATTACATAATATGTCAAACTGACATCTTAAATTAATTAGAACCCAGAACTTATTGTATGTAAGGAGTTGTGTTTTATTATATCACTGACTTAATTAAAAATATTAACCAGACATTTTCAGTGTTTCCTAGTCCTCGAGCCTATATTAGAAGTAAAGGATGCATGACGATTTCCTATAAATACTCCACTTAAAGGCAATATGACAATATCCTATATAAACCCAATAAGCAGGAAAAACCTTTTTACACAGGGAGATGTGAGGCTGTGGAATGCGTTACCAGAATTAGTGAAAGAAGCACTGACCATGTCACCATTTAATAATGTTTTTTTTAAAAATTCATTCTGGGGATGTGGGCGTCGTTGGCGAGGCCAGCATTTATTGTCCATTCCTAGTTGCCCTTGAGAAGATGGTGGTGAGCCGCCTTCTTGAACCACTGCAGTCCGTGTGGTGAAGGTGAAGGTGCTTCCACAGTGCTGTTAGGTAGGGAGTTCCAGGATTTTGACCCAGCAACAATAAAGGAACGATGATATATCTCCATTTCAGGATGGTGTGCGACTTGGACCAGAACTTGGAGATGACTGTGTTCCCATCCAACTGCTGCCCTTGTTCTTTAAGATGGTAGTGGTCGTGGGTTTGGGAGGTGTTGTTGAAGGAGCCTTGGCGAGTTGCTGAAGTGCATCCTGTAGATAGTACACACTGCAGCCACAGTGCACTGGCGGTGGAGGAAAAGGATGTTTAAGGTGGTGGATGGGCTGCCAATCAAGCTGACTACTTTGTCCTGGATGGTGTGGAGCTTCTTGAGTTTTGTTGCAGCTGCATCCATCCAGGCAAGTGGAGCGTATTCCATCACACTTTTGACTTGTGCCTTGTAGATGGTGGGGAGGCTTTGGGGAATCAAGGCATTTATGTGGCCGGTTCAGTTGAGTTTCTGGTCAATGGTGACCCCCAGGATGTTGATAGTGGGGGATTCAGTGATGGTAATGCTGTTGAATGTCATGGGGAGATGGTTAGATTCTCTCTTGTTGGGAGATGGTCATTGCCTGGCACTATTCACGCCACACATCAGCCCAAGCCTGGATGTTGTCCAGGTCTTGCTGAATACGGACACGGACTGCTTCATTATCTGAGGAATTATGAACGGAGCTGAACACTGTGCATTTAATCAGCGAATAGCCCCACTTCTGACCAGATGAAGTAACTAAAGATAGTTGGGCCTAGGACGCTGCCCTGTTGAACTCTTGCAGCGATGTCCTGGGGATGAGACGATTGGCCTCCAACAACCAGAACCATCTTCCTTTGTGCTAGGTATGACTCCAGCCATTGGAGAGTTTTCCTCCGATCCCCACTGACTTCAATTTTACTAGGGCTCCTTGGTGCCACACTCGGTCGAATGCTGCCTTGATGTCAAGGGCAGTCACTCTCACCTCACCTCCGGAATTCAGTTCTTTTGTGCACGTTTGGACCAAGGCTGTAATGAGGTGTGGAGCCAAGTGGTCCTGGCGGAACCAAAATGAGCAGCTTATTAGTGAGTAAGTGCTGCTTGATAGCACTGTCGACCACACCTTCCATCTCTTTGCTGATGATCGAGAGTAGGCTAATGGGGTGGTAATTGGCCGGGTTGCTTTTTATGGACAGGACATACCTGGGTAATTTTCCACATTGTCGGGTAGATGCCAGTGTTGTAGCTGTACTGGAGCAGCTTGGTTAGTTCTGGAGCACAGGTCTTCAGCACTAGAGTCGGGATGTTGTTGGCATCAGCAGCTTTCGCTGTATCCAATGCACGCAGCTGTTTCTTGATATCACATGGAGTGAATCAAATTAGCTGAAGACTGGCATCCGTGATGATGGGGACCTCAGGAGGTGGTCGAAAAGGATCATCCACTCGACACTTTTGGCTGAAGATGGTTGCAAACGCTTCAGCCTTGTCTTTTGCACTCACTGCTGGGCTCTACCACCATCGAGGATCAGGATGTTCGTGGGGCCTCCACCTCCCATTAGTCGCTTAACTGTCCATCACCATTCGCGACTGGATGTGGCAGGATTGCAGAGCTTTGACCTGATCCGTTTGTTAGATAGGTGGTTGAAGCAAAGGGGGTTAAAGAGATATAGGAACAGGGCAGGCACATGGACTACTGCTCGTGTGGAGGATAAACACTGGCACGGACTGGTTGTGCAAAACGGCCTGTTTCTGTGTTGTAATTTCTCTGTAATTCTATGCTTGGATTTCTGGTTTGGGATGTGTATTTTGTTTATTTCAGCCATTTTTGTTAGCACTACAACGCGGGTTTCATTGCTGCTTTCCACAACCCAACTGCACACTCCAGCTGCTTAATAATTCGATTACCTTACCCATGAGGAGGTTACAGGATCAAGTCAATAGTTGCGTTTAGTGATTGTCACAACAACACGTTTAATCATTGCATCGGGTGTTCAGCTGAACAGCAAACAGAGTACCAGACAGTGAGGCAAAACAGGAGCACAGTGTGCAAAAACTGCATTGGTATTCGTGAAAGGGCATTTTCAGTGCTTTACTCATGTTGCACCAATCCCAACATTTTTTAATTGGGGTTTTGTTGATTTAAAGAGAAAGTGGGAGTTCAATGTACAGCAAAGCTTGCTCCATACCCAGCCTTAACCCCAACGTTAGAACTGAACCTTTTACTGCACCAGTGTGACATCTCCATTTCCCACACTAACCGCCCTAGAGATTTCTCCATGAGATTAGTACTCAATTAGGTTAGGGACAATTATCTGCTGTGAGCAGACACCCATGAAAATCTAAGCAGAGACTAACTAATCCAAACTAATTTCACACTGTCAGCCAGCTCTCGGGGATTGGGGCAAGATTCCATTAATCTTGGGTGCATTTACAGCTCAGCTCCCTTGAGGTGAAAGGACAGGTTATATCTTATTTCTGCCTATACTTCTAATTTAATATCGCTCAGTTTTGTTTTGAAATGACAAACGTACTAAAATCGAAAATCCCACACGGAAAATTCTGTTCGGAAAGCACTCATCCAAACAGAATTTTGTGCGACGGTAAGGGGATTTTGGGTGATTTTCTTCTGTTGATTATATTGCACTAAAAAGACTGCAACAGAAAACAACCCAAACAGGCAGAGAAACTGCTCAACAAGGATCAGCATTAGATAATTTATTAAATTTAATCAATATAGAATCATAGAATGATACAGCACAGAAGGCGGCCCTTCGGCTCTTTGAAAGAGCTATCCAATTAGTCTCACTCCCCTCTTTCCCCATTGCCCTGCAATTTTTTTCCCCTTCAAGTATTTATCCAATACCCTTTTGAAAGTTATTACTGAATCTGCTTCCACCACCCCTTTCAGGCAGTGCATTCCAGATCGTAACAACTCGCTGCATAAAAAAATGTCTCCTCATCTCGCCTCTGGTTCTTTAGCCAAATCTGTGTCCTCTGGTACTGACCCTTCTGCCATTGGAAACAGTTTCTCCTTATTTACTCTGCCAAAACTGTTCATGTTTCTATCAAATCTCTCACAAACTCCTACTGTATCCTCTGAATCACCATGAGCAAAGCTATGAGATCCACCAGTTTCAAAATGATTTGACATTCTAGATTTATTCACTTGGCTCCAAACAACCTGTTGAGGAAAGTTCTTTGTGAACTGTGTTTTTTAAAAACTGTGTTAGCCCAACTATATTCTGAGAAAAACCTTATGGTTTATAAGATATTTGTATTTTGGACTCAGGTGGTTTCTATTCTCCCAGGCTATTGATTCATTATCTCCTTATGGTGGAGTTTTACCTTGAGAGTTTCCCATCAGCTGTAGCACCACCATCACTGACGTGCAATGTAAAAGACACATATTCTTTCCTTCCAACAGCACCCGAGAGCTGCCACTGGAGGCAGTGCAAATGCAAGCCTCCAACAGGCCCAATGGAGACTGGGGAAAGCAGAAATCATAGGCCATGGGTTTCTGCTAGAGTATCTCTCTCCTACTGCCCTAACCAACATCATCAAAACGGCATTACACACTCTGAAACAAAGAGAAAAAAAAGTCTTGCATTATATAACACCATATCTCCTCGCTCAATATGCAATGAATTACTTTGAAGTACAGACCCTGTTGTTATATAGGCAAAAATGGTAGCTATTCTATACCCAGAAAAATTCCACAAATAGCAAGTAGGGTTTCTAGAGTTTCCCTCATGCCCAGAGTGAAAGATAGGTCCTCACGTACCACAATGTGACTTTGTACAGACAGTCTCGAGCAAATTACGATCTGCAACATTAAACTTACGTGTAAGGTTTCACTTAACCACCATGCATTCTCTGCAAGTCACCTCCACATGGGATGCAGTGCATTGGTACTAGAACTAAAGTACTAGGAGAAGGCAGTCATATCCATCCTTAGAATCAGTAGCTCCTAGCTACAGAGCTGTCGGTCATGGAGGTTTCAAAGAATTAGGGGTCTCCTCAGAAACCCATCTCGAACCTTTCATCGAAGTCAAGCTCTGGTAGCCTTGGTACCAAGACCCCCTGATGTGTCAGTCACAAATGATTTTGCTTTATCTCCGGCTGCCATGTAAACAATATTAAGTGATTTGGTTACCGATGTGAACTTGTCAAATAATCCTGATAAATTCATCTGCGTTTGAAATGACATTTGCATACCAGACAGCAATGTGTATCCTCACCAACATGGAGAAAACAAGTTAGCAGAGTTACGCAAACCACTGAGAAACACTCCCTTACCATACAAACTTGAAGTGACCAGTCACACCTCAAATAAATATTATAGATACAGAGACTTCCTCAATGTTTGAGGTATGTCTGAACCCTATCCATACAATTAATCTAGTATTGATGGAGGGAGGGATGTTGGCCAAGAAACCAGTAGAACTCCTTATCCTCTTTGAATAGTGCACAAGATATTTAGCATCCAACTGAAGCAACAGAACAAGTCAGGTTTAGCATCTTATCTGAAGGACAGTCCTTCAGTACTGCACTCGAGCATCAGCCTAGATTATGCACTCAAATCCTACTGTGGGGTTGGAAATTGCAACCTTTTGACCCAGAGGGGAGTGCACCAAGCTCAATCAGAGGCTCTACAAAATATTGTGTGCTGATCAAGACTTTTGGAATTTCCCTTGACCTCCATTATATACGTTGAAATAATTCTGGTTAATAATAATGGGACTCACTTGGTTTGGTTTCTCCCTTTAACTTCTCCAGTCGTTCAGCAATGGCTCGATCCTCCTTGGACAGACCCCAGTGCTTTGAGCCTATGCCAGTGCCTGGTGCCTGACAACCTGCTTTGTGGACGACTGTTTGTCCTTGCTGTTTGGCCTCTAGAGCAGCCACTCGCCTAGATCAGAGACCAGAGAAAAGCAAGAATAAACAAAACATTTGCTCTTTAAAGGCTCATCTTCTGAGCTTCTTCAAATTTACAACATCACCAGTTATAGGTCCTTTATCGTAAGAGAAATGACCTATTAGAGTGTTCATTTGCTCAAGAACACACAGTCCATTTGTGTAAAACTCAGGTTACCAAGAGTTACTTGATTCAGGATTCTTTCAGCGTCAATGCTGTTACATTGGTCCTGTGACTCTTGGATCATAATTAAGTAGTATTCCCTGCAAAGCAGGAGAATTTCTAATATCTCATTAACCACAATAAAACAATGTTCAGTAAATATGAGGACTGTTCCATGTGCAAGCCGTACAGTTTAGTGGCCAAGAAATGTGGTGAAAGGGATATTGGGTTCGATTTAAAAGTAAAAAACAGGTGGGTTATGGGCCGGGGGGCATAGAAAATTGCCACCATTTCAGACCCGCCCCCATCTCGCCCATTTCCAGTTTTCACGGGGGTAGGGCGAGGGGTGGGCGACCAACCCGCTCCCAGGAAGTGGGTCGGGCATTAAAACCTTTCGAGGAAGCTTCAGGCCTCCGTTTTTAACTAATTCCCGATTTCAACCCTGGGGGCCGGGATTCCTGGGCCTTCTGTTTTACGCCTCGTGAAAGGAGGAGACAAGACCCAAGATTAACAGGTAGGTGCCCGGAGGGGCAGGAGTGCTACCCCCAGGCCCAACAAGCCTACCTGCACTGACTCCCCCCCCCCCCCCACCCCCCCGATTGATCTGATCGCAGACCCCCCCCCCCAACATTATAGACCCCCGACCCCCTCCGATCACCGACCCCTGACCACCCCTCCACCTCAATCGCGGACCCCCAATCCTCTGACCCTCCCCCTCAATGACCCATGCGATGACCCCCGATCCTGCCCCCCGATCCCATCCCCCATGACTCGAGACCCTCGTGCCCACCTGTGCCACTCGTCTCCCCCCCCCTCACCGCACCCCCATGCAAACAAAGACTTACTTGCAGACTTACCTGCAGACGTCCTTTCCCTGGCTGGTCTCCCGTCCAACTGAGGCCAGCCTGTCAATCAGCCGGTCAGTCGGATGGGAAACCGACAAAAAAAAAAGACGCCCTTACATCAAAATTGTAAGGGGGTCCAGGAAACCCGTATTAATGGGTTTCCCGACCTCGAATTGACCCCTCCGCCCTCTTCTCGGCTCCGTTTCGAAATTGAGCCCATTATGTTTATAATATTGAAAGATGTACCAAGCTTTGCAAACAGAAATGCTTTTTAAAAATAAATTAGCAATATCCAACACCTCACATTGGGTAAATGCATCACATGATGAGATACAGTACAAACCGGGAAGGTTCCAGGAAGTTTGATTTTGAGTCGTGAAGATACTACAATTGGTCTCAGTATTCCTGAGCTCAGTGGGATGGGAAACATGCTCGGTTTCTACTCCTGATTGCTAGCCAGTGACCCTGCTGGAAAGTCTACTTGTGAGAATGTGTGATGAGGACAAGATTGAGCTCAGTTGTGATGCCACCCATGGTCAAACTGCCTGCCATGCTCACTGTCTATGCTCATGTACAAAGAATGGACAGGATTGCCAGCACCAGTGGAACCGTACTTCAGCATGGGTCACCATTTTCAGGAGAGAAGGGAGAAAGAATTTTCTTCCTTTGGGTCTCCGAAACCAAGCGTTGGACCTTATGGCATCTTTTAAAAAGTGGTTTGTTATAGTATCAACGGATACGTTGGCTTGTGGCAAGATTAAAGCACTCTGCTGTCAGAGGATCACATGCTAACCACTAAACCCATCTTATAGGAGATCTTCTGTTTGAGGACAGAATGGATGTGATGAGCAGAGAAGGTTTAGGGGAGATTTGATAGAGGTGTTCAAAAATATGAGGGGTTTTGATGAGAGTAGATAGAGAGAAATTACTTCCACTGGGAGGAGGGTCGATAACTAGAGGACACAGATTTAAAATAATTGGCAAAAAGCCAGAGAGGAAATGAGGTGAATTCTTTTTATGCAGCGAGTTATGATTATCTGGAATTCATTGTCTGAAAGGGTGGTGGAAGCAGATTCAGACGTAACTTTCAAAAGGGTATCGGTTAAATACCTAAAAAGGAAAAATCTGGGGAAAGTGTGGGAGAGTGGGACTAATTGGTAGTTCGTTCAGAGAGCCAGCACAGGCACGATGGCTGAATGGCCTCCTTCTGTGCTATATGATTCTATGTGGCTGGATTTGAAGGAAGGGTGAGAAAAAAAAACAAAATGGTTGAACCAGTTGTCCACCCTTTCCTGAGATTTTCATCCATAATCAGCGAGGGAGGCCAGGTTCTCTCCCACAGCAAGCGAGGGAGAAATTATCTGTGTTAAATTGAGCCATTCACATGCACCCTCCAGTCGTCAGTTTCAGACTTGAATGGCTACACCATTCCAATCCCACAATCCCAATGGGATCCAGCTCAAGGCTGAATTGACAGAAGCCTAAGAGGTTGTTCAGTCTGCAGTCTCGACTGAAAAGGACAGAGGGAGACTCAATTGGGGAAAGGGAGAGCAATATCCTCAGATACAAGCTTTTTTCTTGTATCCTGTCTAGGAGATGAAAGGAGTGTGAGTAGAACCTCCCCAGATATAGGAACATATTCAAGACTTGGACAGACTTGGGATTTAAGAGTGGTTGTGCAGAAAAATATTTGACACAAAGAAAACAGAACTTGTTGGAGGCAGCTTTAGGAATGGAGATGTGGGAGTTCCTTTTGAGTTCAAAGGAGACAGTGAGGCCAAGAATGTTAAAAGCTAACGAAGGACTAAGGGTGAAGCTAAGGTAATTGATGATAGTTATTGGTTGGACTTTTGAGAGAAATGAACAAGCTATCTGAAGAACTAAAAGAAACGAGATTTCCAATAAAAATAAATTCAAGGTTTACAATAAAAGAAAATCAATCTTACAGAAATAAAACATAAATGTGGTATAAAGCAAGGACTCAGAGGGAAGTGATGGGATATATCTTGTGTTGAAGGCTGTATAAAACACTCAAAATTTTAGCATTCACACATTGCTGGGTTCTGCACCTCATCCACCTCCCCTGAACAACCTTTAACAAGGATATTGGTCAATGGTGGGTAAATGGGGTTAAGGTACAGATCAGCCATGATCTAATTTAATGGTGAACAGGGGCTGAATGGTCTACTCCCGTTCCTATGTTCCTTTGTCAGCAAATCATCCACTGATACCCTTCAGATATTCGTTCATTCTGTCTTTCTTTCTATCTATCTATCGTGGTCGCTCAGCTCAGTTCTTTATTGCAGGGGAGGAAGTAGGCCCTCCGACCACATGTTAGAAAGTACAATCCACCGATCTAGAAGTGACATTTTAATTAACTACTCACTTTTTGTAGTTCTCTGGTGGAGACCACTTTGCAGCAGTGTCCTGTTTCCCAGTACTGTGAAAGAATGAACAATTAATAATTTTTAAAATTATTGTTCGCTATCCCTGTCCCTCTGTCACGTCTTCCCATGCCACATGCTATTCTTCAGCTGGAAAGATAGGCAGGAACCTTTCTCCCAGAGTGATGCTTAATCTTCTCTGTAATTAGAGAAGTGTCTCGCCTTCACCATACAAAGCCATGATCAGAACCATACGGAGCACTCGAGGCACACTATCTAAACACTCCATAGTGCAGCACACTGATGCACCAACCCAAAACACAGCTGGGCTGCCTGCAAAGGATAAACACTGTTTAACTCATTCACCACACACTGCCATGCTGGTGACTCTGAAATGACAAAATTCAGCATGTTCCTTGAATTTGTGGCTATAGAGGTGGTTACACCAAATGGCGTCTTTGGTAGTAGACAAGCTAAAGCCACATTGTTTACACCAAATGACGTCTTTGGTAGTAGACAAGCTAAAGCCACATTGTTTACACCAAATGACGTCTTTGGTAGTAGACAAGCTAAAGCCACATTGTTTACACCAAATGACGTCTTTGGTAGTAGACAAGCTAAAGCCACATTGTTTACACCAAATGATGTCTTTGGTAGCAGACAAGCTAAAGCCACATTGTCCCTTTTCTCGCTCTGCACGGTCTGTCATTAAGAAAGAGATGAAATTATTAACTCGGCTTTCTCGTTCACCTCTAACCATTAATAGCCAACTATTAGACAGGCTTTCCTCAGCAGAAGGCATGAAAACAGATACAGAATTTAGTCAGTTTTATTATAAATACACAGTCAGTATGTAGCTTCCACGGGAGCGAGTCACGCTCCCGTGGAAGCTACATACTGACTGTGTATTTATAATAAACAACTGCCACCAGTAATAAATCAATCACCTTGCTGAAGATTTTCTTCCCCTTCCCCAATGGAGGCTCCGACACTGTGCACCTAATACACAGGGAATCTGCTCGCAGTCCTTCCAATGCTACACCAAAGCCAGCCATTAGAAAATAGAAGAGGAATGGGCCCCCATTGCAGTTTCTATATTCATGATTTTCATTAGCATTTTAGCATTATCATAGAAGGTTGCAGCACAGAAGGAAGCCAGTCAGTCCATCGAGTCCGCGACAGCTCTATGCATGAACAATCCAGCTAGTCCCACTGCCCTGCCCTATCCCTGTAGCCCTGCACATTTTTTCGTTTCAAGTACCTATCCAGTTCCCTTTTGAAGGCCATGATTGAATCTGCCTCCACCACCCCCTCGGGCAGTGCATTCCAGATCCTAACCACTCGCTGCATAAGAAAGTTTTTCCTCGTATCATCTTTGGTTCTTTTGCCAATCACCTTAAATCTATGCCCTCTGGTTCTTGACCCTTCCGCCAATGGAACATCCGTCTAGACCCTTCATGATTTTGAACACCTCCATCAAATCTCCTCTCAACCTTCTGTGTTCCAAGGAGAACAATCCCAGCTTCTTCAATCTATCCATGTAATCCCTCATCCCTAGAATCATTCTAGTAAATCTCTTGACCCTCTCTATGGCCTTCACATTTTTCCTAAAGTGCGGTGTCCAAAACTGGACACAATACTCGAGTTGTGGCTGAACCAGTGTTTTATAAAGGTTCATCATACTTCCTTGCTTTTGTGCTCTATGCCTCTATTTATAAAGCCCAGGACCCCGTATGCTTTTTTAACTGCTTTCTCAACCTGCCCTGCCATCTTCAACGATTTATGCACATACACCCTCAAATCCATGTGTTCCTCAACCCCTTTTAGAATTGTGCCCTCTAGTTTATATTGCCTCTCCTCATTTTTTGTACCGAAATGCATCACCTCGCATTTTCCCGCGTTAAACTTCATCTGCCACATGTCCGCCCATGCCACCAGAGTGTCTATATCCTCTTGAAGTCTATCGCTAGCCTCCTTACTGTTTACTACCCTTCCAAGTTTTGTGTCATCCGCAAATTTTGAAATTGTGCTCTGTACTCCCAAGTCCAAATCATTAATCTATATCAAGAAAAGCAGTGGTCCCAGCACTGACCCCTGGGGAACACCACTGCACACCTCCCTCCAGACCAAAAAACAACTGCTCACCACTACTCTCTGTTTCCTGTTAATTAGTCAATTTTGTATCCATGTTGCTATTGCCCCCTTTATTCCATGGGCTGCGATCTTAATAGCAAGCCTACCATGTGGCACTTTATCAAATGCTTTTTGAAAATCCATATACACCTCATCAACCCTCTCTGTCACCTCATCAACCCTCTCTGTTACCTCATCAAAAAACTATCAAGTTGGTTAAACACGATTTGCCTTTCACAAATCCGTGCTGGCTTTCCCTAATCAATCCACACTCGTCCAAGTGACTATTAATTCTGTCCCGGATTATCGTTTCCAAAAGTTTCCCCACCACTGAGGTTAAACTGACTGGCCTATAGTACTGGGTTTATCCTTACACCCTTTTTTGAACAAGGGTGTAACATTTGCAATTCTCCAGTCCTCTGGCACCACCCCCGTATCTAAGGATTATGGACAGTACCTCCGCAATTTCCCCTTATTTCCCTCAGCATCCTAGGGTGCATCCCATCTGGACCAGGTGACTTATCTATTTTAAGTACAGCCTTAGTTCTACTTGTCATATTTTTAGTTTTCAGTGTAGTTTTAACCTATTTATCCACTCTATCCTTTGATGCACCCTCTTTTCGCCTTTTAGGAACGTATGTATTTTGTACTCTATCCATCTGATATTTGATTCCCCACTGTCGATCAGTCATCCTGTTCGCTAACCTCTCTGCCCTGTTAATGCATATCACGGAATGCATTATCTAACATCATACTGCCGAACTATTTCCAATAGCAGTAGTTCCGTGCAAATAACCCCATTTATGCTGTGGGCAGATTCAGCAGACAAGGACAACAACACAAGTTGATTCAAAGCACAAACAAGACTGTAAAGCAAATGGAAAAGTGCAAATCACATGCGAGCACAGATAGTGCAGAGCCACACTAGACTTTGACAGTCTAACCATGGCCTTCCCCAGTGTTGTGGGAAGGTTCGTACAGATGGGCTGAGAGATCAGCCCACCTGTGACCAAACCCTACCCCGAGTGCTACCAGCGGCAGCTGTTTACCTTTGCCGTTCACCAGCACCCAAAGGCATCCTGGGAAACCCCTTGCCAAGAGGAGATTTGAGCCATGCTAGACAGCGCTAGAATTGGTTTGATTAATCTTACGGGGTTGCATCTAATGGCATTGGAGGAAGCCCTGTAAAATAAACGGGCTATCAAGCAGCAAGTACATTGATTGTCATAGGTTCCCAAGTGCAGCACAGTATACATTTACATAATCTATTTCTCAGTTGTCTCTCCTTGTGTTCCTCTCCTCCAATGTGACACCATGACGTTCTGCTCCAGTGACATCATAAGAGATCAGCTACTAACTTTCTTGACTGCTGCTTTCATGTAGTCATGGATACATATGATTAATGTTAGTACATGTATGTGACGCTCATTAACTCTCGAATACCTTGTGAGGGTTCCATGGCACTGTCTGCAGACTTTTTGTTGGGTATTTCCACAGCGAGGGACCAAAGTGCTGTAACTGAGACACGATGAACAATACGCATGGCCGCAGTTCTTGCACCCAAGCTGCCAAAATGTTAAAAAAACGTTAGATGAACATATCAATTAATCCACAACAAAATACACACAAGCATTTTCACTGGACTCATCGCACACTCATCAAATTTTTTCCGATTGAGAAACCAAGATGAAGAACACAGTTCCATAGTGCAAGACTGATAATGAGCATGAGGCAACATATGAGGTGAATCAGAAAACAGTGGTGAGGCGATGCCAAGTGTCTGATTTAAAATCCTTGCGGTTGTTAGAACACGGAAAAACTGAGGGAGTTGAGGAGTTCCACAGTTTTGAGGTTCTGGAAAAGAACAAATGAGAGAGGCGTCTTCCTTGATTGCTTAGAGGTAAAAGTCACAGTCCCACTTTGTGCTGAGTTAATTGATCTCAGCTGGGCAAAATCTCTCCATCCCACCATTGGTGGCCATGCCTTCAGCTGTCTAAGTCCCAAGCTCTGGAATTCCCTTCCTAAACCTCTCTGCCTCTTCATCTCCTCCTTCAAGATCCTCCTTAAAACCCACCTCTTTGACCAAGCTGTTGGTCGCCCCGCCTAATGTTTCCTTCTCTGGTTTGGTGTTGATTTTTGTCTGATTATGTTTCTTTGAAGCACCGTGAGACTTTTTTCTATGTTAAAGGCGCTGTTGGATGCAGCTAGATGAGGTACTACAATTGGCAACAGCCAATTGGGTCGGGGAAGGGAAAATTAACCAAGATTTCCTCTCTTGTCTGCAGTCCCATCTGAAAGTTCACGTGTGGTTGTTGGGAGAGCACAGGATCGGGCTCGGATGTGATGATCTCCACAACCAAATAGCCAGCATTCAGTCAGACATGAACAATGGCCATTTGGGCAGAAACGCTAATAAAACTAAATCACAGCAAAGAAGTCAATACCATCAGGAGGAGAAAACTGGATCTGTAAGTAAGTGAGATTTTAGTAACAGGTAAAGATTGCTTTGTATTATACACAGGCCTGCCTAAGGCAGAAGCTATAAGATTCTGAATTAAAATATCATGTAAACCACTGAACTTTTGAATTGAAGCTGACCCTTACAGCACCAGCAGTTTAATTACCCTTTTTGTTGTTAATAATCCTCTGACAAACATATAAAGGCCTTGGGAACATCTAGGCCGAGACTATGAGAGACAATGTGGCCACTCGCCAGCTTATCAATTCTCCCATCTTCATCGAGATACAGAAGATGTGTGACATCTTTATGATAGCTAGGTGTCATCATGGGTCGGTGCAGTGACAAAGTGACATTCCCTTCACAGGAAGAAATGTTTTGTGCATATACATAAATATTGCCTTGTCTAATTAATTAAAATCCAGATGGTTTAGCTATTAGTGTGAGTATTATAATTCCAATTAGTTCATGAAGCATAGTGTTTAATTGTGTGAAAGAGAATGTATTACAGAACTGTTAGCTGCAAAACAAATTTAAAAGGCTACATCTGTACTAGTTGATAAGAGAACAGCAAGAGGATTCACTCCTTCAATGAGATAAAAGGCTTTTGTCATCTCATTAATTTAGTGTGTGTAAGAATATTTTCCTTTGCTATAATGATGTGGCAGGCAGATGTGTCAAGAGTCCCGTAGACCGTAGTTTCAGGCCTGAGAGGGGCAGTTAGCAGCCTAGTTGAATGGGTGTTCTCGGGACAACAAAGCTGACAGCTACAGTCACGCTGGAACATCTTCTGGTGCCTCCCAGATTTAGTAACTGACATAATTTGTTAGATGAAGAACTTTACTACATGCATTGCCTCATTATATGAATTTTATACTGTGAATAATAATTTTTTGTAGAATCTCTTGTATAGTAAACGTTTTATACTTGTTTTAGTATGAATTATATTACTGTAGAATCTACACATTAAAAATAAAGCCTGACTAATGTGTGAAGAGTTTCATTGAAGGTCTAGAATGGAAAAAGGAAATATAAGTGGACCTTTAAATTAGTCTAACAGATAGTGGGATAAGAACAGAAAATGCTGGAAACACTCAGGAGGCCAGGCAGCATCTGTGAAGAGAGAAACAGAGTTAACGTTTCAGATCAATGACCTTTCATCAGAACTGGACGAAGTTAGAGGTTTACAGTTTTTAAGCAAGTGCAGAGGCAGGAACAGGGTGAGGGGGTGGGGGGAGGAGGAAAGAATAATGGGGAAGGTCTGTAATAGGGTGGAGGGCAGGAGTGATTAAATGACAAAAGGGATTATGGTGCAAGGCAAAAAGGAGTGGTAATGGGACAAGTAAAGAAACAAAAGATGGATCCAGAGGAGGTGTAAATTTTTACAGCAGAATAGCAGAGGGGGTGGGAAGCTTGGAAAATCTGGCAAAGAGGAGACAGCTGCCATGGCCCAGGAATGTGGCGGAGAAAGGGGGACCTATCTTGATTCCAACAGCATGAAGTCAAGTCTATATTCAGAACATACTGTTACAGAAGCGATATAGAATGTAAATGACAAAATACCGGACTTTATTTTCCTGCCATTTCCCCCTTTCGATTTCCTTGTGCTATGCACCAACCCTAGTCAAGAGGGCAGTGGGCAATTTGCTCTTTGGAGCTGTCAATAACACTTTGAAACAAGCTTCTTGTGAGAGCACCACACAAATGATACCATCTCCAGCCCTGTGGATCAGAGGAGGGGGAGAAGTGAAGGGAGAGAAGTGAAGGGTAGCTGAATAATTGCCCACAGCAACAGAGGCAAATCCACAGCCCACCGCTCTATAGTACAGAAGGTTTCTGCTCCAAACTGCAATGCCAGTGTTTATTTTTGCATTGGAAAGTCACAGAACACTTCATTTATAAAACTAGCAATGTAACTCAAGGTCAAAAGCAAAATATTGTGGATGCTGGAAGTCTGAAATAAAAACAGAAAATTCTGGAGAAGCTCAGCATGTCAGGCATCATCTGTGGAGAAAGAAACAGAGTTAATGTTTCAGGTCGAAGATCTTTCGTCAGAACTGGAAGATGTTAAAGAGTTAAAGTTTTTAAGCAAATACAGAGCCAGGGAAAGGGGGGGGGGGGGGGGGAGGGAGTGGAGGGGAGGAAAGAACAAAAGGGAAGGTCTGAGAGGGGGTAGAGGGCACGAGTGATTAAATGATAAAAGGGATGATGGTGCAAGGCAAGGAGGGCGGTAATGGGACAGGTTAAGAAACAATAGATCGGTCTAGAGTAGTTGTAAATGGCAAAAGCAGAACCATTACTAGCACCAGCTGTCTGATAAAATGGGAGCAGTGGTTATGATCTGAAGTTACTGAAATCAGTGTTGAGTCCGGAAGATTGTAAAGTGCCTAAATGAAAGATGGGGTGTTGTTCCTCGAGCTTACGTTGAGCTTCATTGGAACAGTGTAAGAGGCTGAGGAAAGAGAGGTCAGAGTGGGAGTGGGACATGAAATTAAAATGGCAAGTGACCGACAGGTCAGGGTCACGCTTGCGGACAGAGCGGAGATGTTCAGCAAAGCGATCACCCAATCTGCGTTTGGTCTCCTGCATTGTGAGCAGCGAATACAGTATACTAAATTGAAAGAAGTACAAGTAAACCACTGTTTCACCTGGAAGGAGTGTTTGGGGCCCTGGGAAGGGAGGAGGTGAAGATGTTGCATCTCCTGAGCTCGCACGGGAAGGTGTCGTGGGGAGGAGAGTGGGTTTTGGAAGAGTGGACCAGGCTGTCGCAGTGTTTTTGGATGCTGAAAGGGGAGGGGAGGGGAAGATGTTTTTGATGGTGGGATCGCGCCGGAGATGGCGGAGGATGATATGTTGAATGTACAGGCCGGTGAGGTGGAAGATGAGGACAAGGGGGACCCTATCATGGTTCTGGAAGGGAAGGGAAGGGAAGGGGCGAGCGCAGATGTGCAGGAAATAGGACGGACACGGTCGAGGGCCCTGTCAACTATAATAGAGGGGTATCCTCGGTTGAGGAAAAATGAAGACATATCGGAAGCACTATGTGGAAGTTGGCAAATTTTTTACATACACCTTAAACAATTACCTGCTGTAACCAGTGACATGGTACATAGATGTGATTGAAGTTTAGGATACAGATTCAAACCCAGAATTCACCCTCCCACCTCCACACAACAGAGAATGTTAATTATATTTTGCAAAGCTGGCTTGCCAACAAGATAGTTCAGTCAGTGTATTTTTAATAAATATGTCTTTTTCATTACAAATTTTCTTCTCCTCCTCTCACACAATGTGAACCTAGACAGCAACTATCACCACAATAATCAACCAGAGAGCCTCACAGTCGAGGCCAATCCTGTCCTCACCCAACACCCACTTGGGAGTATTTTCCAACAGGGGTTGCTGGATAATGATCAGGAGTGGCTGGCATGACTGATTCTGTTTCTCTCTTGTTTTACTGGTGCTGTGGCCAATTGCTGCCTGGGACCCTCCTGGTCTGTATGAGCTCAGTACCACCCTACAAAGTGCAGGGAGCTCAGCGATATAATGTCAAGAGGCAACCATCATCTATCACACAAACAAAATGTTAGTCAAAATGTACATGAAAGATTCCCTGACTGAGTGACGTTCCATTATACTGAACATTAGGCCTGCTGTTGAGTGCACATACTGCTACAAGCTGGCACCATTTGATATCAACACAGCAGCCTAGTCATTCATGCCTGTACGAAACATTACAGCACCGACCTTCAGGTTTCAACTCCTGCATCACGTCATTGCATTTGTATCAAGGCAATGCTGGCAATTGGTCTCCTAATGTGGCATGTGACCAGGAGGTACACCATGGGTTCACTGCACAGAGTATCTGACCTTGCCCTTCCCTCAGAGGAGACACTGAGCATAGGTTCGGTGCTTCATTTTGGGAGAATGGGGAGTGGAGTGGGTGGAAGAGATGGAAACAAGAGTCATTGAGCCAGCATCCCACACCAACCAAATACAAAGCAATACTAGAAAACGTCTAGCGACAGGTCACCTGCTGAGCTCAGAACACAAAAAGTGTATGCTATAGGGAAACCAAAAACCTGGAAAAAAAGAATCTAATCATCAATCTTGGTTTCAACCTTTGCCATCCTCAATAATATGTTTTTTTATGAGAGATGAAAGAAAGGCTAATGTTAAAAAAAAAATCTGTTGACTCCTTACTAAAAAAATAAGTTCAGCGAATCGCAACCTGTTTCACTGATTTTGTTCCTTATCGCCAGCAAAGGTCTGGCATTGGCAGGTACAGGGATAAAACTGCAGCATGAGTAGACTGAAGGATCGGCAAGAGTACCTCACTACAACAACATTGTAAGCACTAAGATGGTGTGTCGGCGAGGGTTGGGAGGGAGGAGAGAGGGGAGAAATAGGGGGTCAGGAAGAGGGGCCAGTGGGATGCAGGCAAATAGAAGAGATTTATTATTCTGCGCTAATATGCACGTAAGTTAGGCTTTGAAGTTATTTCAACAAAGAATGTAAACATTAAGCAATTCGTTAGCCTTTCTTGGTCACAACCATTGTGCTGGGAGGTCCCTGGTCCCAAGTACCCAACAGAGCTAGTCAGGCAGAAACCCTCGGCTTGTAAACACAGAGGGAGATTAATAAAAAGAGACAGACACACGCACATTAGTCAGGTTTTAAACAGAAAGGTGCCAGGGAAACACTTCAAAGAACTCAGAAGGTTAGAACCAAGGGAGGTAGTTAGGAGTTATATTGTTCAAGTCAAGCTAGATGATCCACTGATGTGGGGATATCTTAGTGTGCTATTGTTTTGTATTATTATGCAAAGATAAATTGTACTGAAGGAATAAGTGAGTCTAATCATAACTGTTGCTCTATATATTCACTTGTGAAATAAAGAAGTTTGATAATTCTTATCTGGCCACATTTAACCAAAGGTTTTTCTCAGTCGGATTTTGAAAGGGTTAGAGAACAAATGGGGCACATGCAAAAAATATGAATATCCAGTTCAGGTTACAAGGGGATACTACTGTTACTCCTGGTCATGCTTTCATATAGTTGGATATTGGGCAACCCTAAATACAAGACGCTCAAACCGCTTACAGGAACATCTAGCACCGCTGTACCAGAGAATATCCACGGTAAGATACTAAACTTGCAACAAGTACGTTTGTACAAAGCAAAGCAGTATTTATTAAGGTAAATAAGAATTCTGCTGTGTTTTCTTTTTACTTGATTTACCCATGAGGAAGAAAGAGAAACTTTGAAGAATCTTTCTTCAGTTCCACTGGTACTCTCTGCTACCTTGTATAAGTGGGTATTCTGGAGGGCATCACAGCTGAGTCGAATCCCATCATCAGCCAATGGGTCTACTCGTTCATTTTCCAATAGGGGTGACCAGATAGCAATTAGGAGTAAACACTTGGTAGTTTTTCCTTTCTCACTGAAGCCAATTGCAATGACCCAGCTGCTGCAGCCAAAATAAACAAACTCAGCACAGTCAGCAGCGAAGCTAACATTTTCTGGTCGCTGTGATTCAGTACTGGACTGGCAGTGTATTTAATAAATGAATTGTGATATTCCTGTATATTATTAGTCATCACATAAATGCAACATAAATCTCATCACTTCAACAGGATATCAGATCCTTCACCATCTCATTGAGACAACCATAGTCATTGTTTTCAGCTCCCATGATAGACTCTGCTCTCTTTCCAACTATTTGTTCTCATCCCCAGCCAATCACTCAATCCGTGTTAAATCTTGATGCCCTTTTCGACCCAAAAGCAAGCTTTAAACCCCACATCATTCATCAAGAATGCTGACTTCCACTTCCGTCCCACGTCAACCCCTCCCAATTGAAACCCTCTTCCACGCTTGTGTTACCTCTCGACACAAATGCTGCAATATCCTCTATGCTGGCCTCACAGTCGCCATAAACTTCAACATCCAAAACTCAGCCACCTACATCCTGTCCCATATGCCAGTCACTTCCATCCTGATTCCCTGAACCCCAGTGCACTGAATTTAAAATCCTTATTCTCATTTCATCAAATGCCTCCATGGCCTCACCCCACCTCATCTCTGCAATCTTCTCTACCCTTATATCCTCTCTCATATCCTTCTATTCTCCAACTCTGGCATTTTGTGCATCCTCACCTGCCTTTGCCCCACATTGGTGGCAGAGCCTTCAGCTTCTTCGGCTCCCCAACCCCCAACCTTTCCCCCCTTTAAAAAAAAACCTTTTCAAAACCAATCTTTTCAACCAAGAACTTCTCGCTTATACTCTCCCCTCTGCGACGTTTTCTGCATTAATACACGATACAATGCAAATTGTGGTTGCCAAACGCCTTCTCACAAAGTCTGTGTCCTTTTAATTCCATTAACGAGAAAATTAACACTATTTGTTAAATTAGCACAAATGCAATGATTCCATAATGTTTTGGGCAGGGTTTAATTCTAAGTAGGGAGGTAGAGAGATTTTGTCGTAAAGCTTCACACAAACAGAAGGGCCCAGGATTGTAACTGCCTGTTGGGGAAGCATGAACTTGCCTCTTTCCTCAGCAGAGTAAATTTAGACGCGCAGCCGAAGCATCTCCCAGCCATCTTCAATCAGCACTGCTCTACACGTCCCATAAACAAAATAACGTAAAAAAATTAACCCGACTACTTTGTCTCACATTACTCCCACTGCGACCATACAACGTTACATGACATCTGTTTACATTGATCTGCGAACTCAACCTCCACTCTCCATCTCCAGGGCCACCGACCGGAAACACACCTACTCCCCAATGCACGCCGGGAAATGTAGTCTTTCCTTCTCGCAGAAGACGCGCTTAGTCTGGAAAGATGGAACCGTGAGGACTACAAATCCCAGCGCGCACCGCGACCATTTGCAGGCGCTCGGTGGCCGTGGGCCTGGCGTCTGGCGGACTACAATCCCAGCACGCACCGGGGGTTGTTTTGATGCCTGCCGGGAGATGTAGTCTTTTCTGGCGAGAGACGCAACGGAGTGACCGGATAGACGCGGCTTCAGGAACTACAATCCCAATATCCATTGCGGCTCGCTAAGCATACGTGTTTACAGGACAGGGGGAGTTGAGAGGCCGAGTGCGATTGTGGAGGCCTGAGTTTATCTTCTAGTCAGGGTGAAAGAGGGGAGTCGTAATTCGGTGTCCGGGGGGGTCTGTGTTATTTGTCGTCAGTGTGTGAGAAGATGGCAGCTAAAGAAATCCTGCAGTTAGACCTATACTCGCTGCTGGAAGTCAGTGAGGATGCCACTGGCAAAGAGGTAAGGAAATGCCTGTTCGTGGTTTGAAACCCCCGCCAGCCGCAGTCACTCTGGCTGAAGCCGGCTTTGTGCTGCCTGTCAGGAGGTAGCATTTACAACTGGTCTTATTGTTGTAGCCGGTGCCAGTGCAGGACATAAACAATCAGAATGAAACTACCATTGAATTTAAACCATGTGTACATTATTAGTTGCTGGGTCACTTGTCCTGTTTTAGTGTTGACCTGCTCCCGGAGGGCACTTGTAGATATTTTGCTTTGGTGATATTGGGATCATGCATTTTCACTGACCCCAGCAAAATGCAGCCACACACTATGTCACCTACAACATGTCTCTGTTTCATTCTCAAATTAAAACCGAAAATGCTGGCCATACACAGCAGGTTCCTCAGCATCTGTAAAGAGAAAAGTCAGGCTATTGTTTCAGGTATAGACTCTTTGTTAGGACTGAAAACTTGAAGATAAATGATTCCTTTAATGGAACCAAACAAAATGAGAAGGGTGAAGACAGCGCGTTAATGGGTAGAATGCCAGAACAGGTTTGCTTCTCATTCTGTTTTTAACAGTGAGATAATCTTCTAGTAGTTTTGTCATGCAGTGTGAATATTTTATAGATATATTCGAACAACTATTGTTTCACTTTATTGAAATCTTGCGATCAGTGTTGCTACCAGGATTTCAGTAAAGCAAAACGGGTGTGAAATTTTTGTACTGTATCCACTCAAACTGTGGAAAAGCCCCATGTGGAGCATATACACTTTCAAATCAGCTGCGTCTGAAGAACATATTTTGAGCTGTGTAACACTTGGGTGAAGTACAGGTAGTTACAGGTCTGTCATTGGTTGCAAGAGTAATTTGAGGTAATGAATTAAAAGGCCTTGGCTCAGTGGTGGCACTCTCACCTCTGAGTCAGAAGATTGGTTCTAGTTCTAGTCCCATTCCAGAAACTTGTGCACATAATCTAGGTTTACACTTCAGTGCCTTACTGAGAAACCACATCAAGCACTAATGGGCCTGCTCTCCTCTGCCAAAACTGCTCACTGTTCCAATCATCCGATAATTTAAAGACAACCACGACCAACTGTCTCCTTAAACTCTCTCCGCCGCCCCCTCCACCTTTGCCTCCAACAAGTGCGAGGAGCTCGTGGACTTCTTTGTCACCAGGATTGATACCGTTATTCAGCTGCACATGCCACATTTCCCTTTTCCCACCAAGTCAAACTTTCCCCTTGCTCTAGTTCTGAACCCAACTCTTTCTGTAGTTTCTCACCTATGTCCCCTCATGCCCTCTCCAAGCTCGTCTTGTCCATGTAACACACCCCCTACTCTCTTGACCCTATTCCCACTAAACTACCCAACTTCCCTTCCTTGTTCCCATGCTAGTTGACATTGTAAACGGTTCCCTCTCCTCAGATACTACTTTTCAAAACTAACATCACCATCCCCCTCCTCAAACAAGTCTAGCTTTGACCACTCTGTCCTTGTAAGCCACCACCCCATCTCCAACCTTTATTTGCTCTAAAGCTTTTGAACATGTTGTGGCCTCAAATCCATGCCCATCTTTCCTGCAACTCTGTGTTCACAATATGGCATGATATACAAACTTATTTGCTTTTCCTATGGCATATTTATACCAAGTAAGCCTAGTGATGGCGCTGCTCGTTTTCTATAATTTGGGAAGACACGCCAATACAGGTGATTCTCTGGCTATGACTGGATAGATTGGAATGGAACCAGGCGAGGGCAATCCCACCCAGCTGGAGGAGAGGCATTGGAGGAGGAGAATGGTGTGGTCAACCATGTCAAAGGCTGCAGACAGGTCGAGAAGGATGAGGAGGGATTGTTCACCGCTGTCACAGTCACATTGTCATTTGTGATTTTAGTAAGGGCTGATTCAGTACTGTGGCAGGGGCGGAAACCTGATTAGAGAGGTTCAAAGATGGAGTTGCAGGAAAGATGGGCACAGATTTGGGAAGCAACAATACATTCAAGGACTTTGGAGAGGAAAGGGAGGTTGGAGATGGGACGGTAGTTTTCAAAGACAGAGGGGTCAAGGGTGGCTTTTTTGATGATGGGTGTGATCACAGCAGATTTAAAAGGGAGAGGTATAGTACCTGAGGAGAGGGAACCATTAACAATATCAGCTGACATGGGGGCCAGGAAGGGAAATTGGATGGTCAGCAATTTGGTGGAATAGGGTTGAGAGAGCAGGAAGTGGACAAGGTGAGCTCGGAGAGGGCATGAGGGGAGATAGGACGGAAACTAGAGAAAGATGCAAGTTTAGGGCTAGGGCAGGGGGGATCCTTTGGAGAAATTTGGCTTGTGTAGATTCGGAAGCAGCAGAAGCAACTGAACGGATGGTCTCCACCTTAGCGACGAAGAAGGCCACGAGCTCCGTGCACTTGTTGGGGGTGAGGGTGGAGGAGGCAGGGGAGAGGGGTTTAAGAAGCCGGTTGGTAGTGGAGAAGAGAAGCCAAGGGTTATCTTTGCATTCCAGGATAATCCTTAATATAATGATAAAAAATATAATAAAGAATAGTCAGCACAGATCCCATTTTTTATATATATATTCAAAAGGCCTTTAATAAGGTACCACATAGTAGACTCATGACTATGGTCAGAGCATATGGTGGCCAAATGGATAGCAAACTGGTTACAAAACAGAAAACAAAACGAAGGGTTAAAGGTAATTACTCAGACTGGCAGAAGGTGGTAACTAGTGATCCACAGGTATCGACGCTGGGATCACTGTTGTACACCATTTACATAAATGATCTGGAATCGGAAGATCACTGTCAAAATTTGTGGATGACATCAAATTGGGGGGTATAGTTAATACTGAGGAGGACTGCAACAAAATACAAGACGACATTTACAAATTTGCAGAATGGCAAATGAGTTTAAATATAGATAAGCGTGAGGTGGTGAATTTTGGTAGAAAAAATTAGGAGGCCACATACTCCTTGAAAAATAAGAGTCTAAAAATGATAGAGGCGCAAAGGGATCTTGGGGTATAGATACACAAATCATTAAAAGCAGCAGTGCAGGTTAATAAGGCCATAAAACGTGCAATCAAAGCACCGGGGTTCATTGCTAGGGGAATACAATTCAAAAGCGGAGAAGTTATGTTAAACTTATATAGAACCTTGCTTAGAACACACTTAAAGTACTGTGCACAGTTCCGGTCTCCATAAGAGACAGGAGCAGCAGTAGGCCATTCGGCCCCTCAAGCCTGCTCTGCCATTCATTGAGATCATGGCTGATCTGATTTTTACCTCAACTCCACTTTCCCGCCTTTTTCCCATATCCTTTGACTCCCTTGCTGATCAAAAATTTGTCTAACTCAGCCTTGAATGTATTCAATGACTCAGCCTCCACAGCTTTTTGGGGTAAAGAATTCCAAAGATTCACGACCCTCTGGGAGAAGAAATTCCTCCTCATTTCCGTCTTAAACGGGCGACCCCTTATTCTGAGATACTGTCCCCTAGTTTTAGATTCCCCCATGAGGGCTAACATCCTCTCAGCATCTACCCTCAGAATCTTGTATGTTTCAATAAGATCTGCTCTCATTCTTCCAAACTCCAATGAGCATAGACCCAACCTGTTCAATCTTTCCTCATAAGACAGTGGCTATGTTACTGTACGAGTAATCCAGAGGCCTGGACTAATAATCCGGAGTCATGAGTTCAAATCCCGCCACGGCAGCTGGGGAATTTAAATTCAATTCAATTAATTAAACAAAAATCTGGAATTAAAATACTAGTATCAGTAATGGTGGCCATGAAACCCACCTGGTTCACTAATGTCCTTTAGGGGAGGAAACCTGCCGTCCTTACCCAGTCTAGCCTATATGTGACTCCAGACCCACAGCAATGTGGTTGATTCTTTAATTGCCCTCTGAAATGGCCTAGCAAGCCTCTCAGTTGTCAAATCTTGCTTAAAAAAAGTCATAATAAAAATAAAACGGGACGGACCACCAGGCACCGGACACGACAACGGCAAACCAAGCCCAGTCAACCCTGCAAAGTCCTCCTCACTAACATCAGGGGACTTGTGCCAAAATTGGGAGAGCTGTCCCACAGACTAGTCAAGCAACAGCCGGACATAGCCATACTCACAGAATCATACCTTTCAGCCAATGTCCCACACTCTTCCATCACCATCCCTGAGTATGTCCTGTCCCACCGGCAGGACAGACCCACCAGAGGTGGCGGTACAGTGATATACAGTCAAGAGAGAGCGGCCCTGGGAGTCCTCAATATTGACTCTGGACCCCATGAAATCTCATGGCATCAGGTCAAACATGGGCGAGAAAACCTCCTGCTGATTACCACCTCCCTCAGCTGATGAATCAGTCCTCCTCCATGTTGAGCACCACTTGGAGGAAGCACTGAGGGTAGCAAGGGCACAAAATGTACTCTGGGTGAGGGACTTCAATGTCCATCACCAAGAGTGGCTCGGTAGCACCACTACTGACCGAGCTGGCCGAGTCCTGAAGGACATAGCTGCCAGACTGGGCCTGTGGCAGGTGGTGAGCGGAACCAACACGAGGGGAAAAACTTACTTGACCTCGTCCTCACCAACCTACCTGTCGCAAATGCATCTATCCATGACAGTATTGGTAGGAGTGACCACCGCACAGTCCTGGTGGAGTCGAAGTCCTGTCTTCGCACTGAGGACACCATCCAACGTGTTGTGTGGCACTACCACCGTGCTAAATGGGATAGATTCAGAACAGATCTAGCAGCTCAAAACTGGGCATCCATGAGGCGCTGTGGGCCATCAGCAGCAGAAAAATTGTATTCCAGCACAATCTGTAACCTCATGGCCTGGCATATTCCTCACTCTACCATTACCAACAAGCCAGGGGATCAACCCTGATTCAATGAGGAGTGTAGAAGAGCATGCCAGGAGCAGCACCAGGCGTACCTAAAAATGAGGTGCCAACCTGGTGAAGCTACAACTCAGGACTACATGCATGTTAAACAGCGGAAGCAACATGCTATAGACAGAGCTAAGCGATTCCACAACCAATGGATCAGATCAAAGCTCTGCAGTCCTGCCACATCCAGTCGTGAATGGTGGTAGACAGTTAAACAACTAACTGGAGGAGAAGGCTGTGCAAATATCCCCATCTTCAATGATGGCGGAGTCCAGCACGTGAGTGCAAAAGACAAGGCTGAAGCATTTGCAACCATCTTCAGCCAGAAGTGCCGAGTGGATGATCCATCTCGGCCTCCTCCCGATATCCCCACCATCACAGAAGCCAGTCTTCAGCCAATTCAATTCACTCCACGTGATATCAAGAAACAGCTGAGTGCACTGGATACAGAAAGTCTATGGGCCCCGACAATATCCCAGCTGTAGTGCTGAAGTCTTGTGCTCCGGAACTAGCTGCGCCTCTAGCCAAGCTGTTCCAGTACAGCTAAAACACTGGCATCTACCCGACAATGTGGAAAATTGCCCAGGTAAGTCCTGTCCACAAAAAGCAGGACAAATCCAATCCGGCCAATTACCACCCCATCAGTCTACTCTCAATCATCACCAAAGTGATGGAAGGTGTCGTCGACAGTGCTATCAAGCGGCACTTACTCACCAATAACCTGCTCACCGATGCTCAGTTTGGGTTCCGCCAGGACCACTCAGCTCCAGACCTCATTACAGCCTTGGTCCAAACATGGACAAAAGAACTGAATTCCAGAGGTGAGGTGAGAGTGACTGCCCTTGACTTCAAGGCAGCATTTGACCAAATGTGGCACCAAGGAGCCCTAGTAAAATTGAAGTCAATGGGAATCAGGGGGGAATCTCTCCAGTGGTTGGAGCCATACCTCGCATAAAGGAAGATGGTAGTGGTTGTTGGAGGCCAATCATCTCAGCCCCAGGGCATTGCTGCAGGAGTTCCTCAGGGCAGTGTCCTAGGCCCAACCATCTTCAGCTGCTTCTTCAATGACCTTCCCTCCATCATAAGGTCAGAAATGGGGATGTTCGCTGATGATTGCGCAGAGTTCAGTTCCATTCGCAACCCCTCAAATAATGAAGCAGTCCGAGCCCGCATGCAGCAAGACCTGGACAACATCCAGGCTTGGGCTCGTAAGTGGACCAGCCATATAAATACAGTGGCTGCAAGAGCAGGTCAGATGCTGGGTGTTCTGTGGCGAGTGACTCGCCTCCTGACTCCCCAAAGCCTTTCCACCATCTACAAGGCACAAGTCAGGAGTGTGAGGGAATACTCTCCACACGCCTGGATGAGTGCAGCTCCAACAACACTCAAGAAGCTCGACACCATCCAGGACAGAGCAGCCCGCTTGATTGGCACCCCATCCACCACCCTAAACATTCACTCCCTGTACCATCCACAGGATGCACTGCAGCAACTCGTCAAGGCTTCTTCGACAGCACCTCCCAAACCCACGACCTCTACCACCTAGAAGGACAAGGGCAGCAGGCACATGGGAACAACACCACCTGCACGTTCCCCTCCAAGCCACACACCATCCTGACTTGGAACTATATCGCCGTTCCTTCATCGTTGGTGGGTCAAAATCCTGGAACTCCCTTCCTAACAGCACTGTGGGAGAACCTTCACCATACGGACTGCAGCGGTTCAAGAAGGCGGCTCACCACCACCTTCTCAAGGGCAATTAGGGATGGGCAATTAATGCCGGCCTCGCCAGCGACGCCCACATCCCATGAACGAATTTAAAAAAAAACCCTTCCATGCCTGGAATCAACCTAGTGAACCTTCTCTGAACTGCCTCCAATGCAAGTATGTCCTTCCTTAAATAAGGGCACCAGAACGGTACGCAGTACTCCGGATTGTGGTCTCACCAGCACCCTGTACAGTTGTAGCATGACTTCCCTGCTTTTATACTCCATCCCCGTAGAAATAAAGGCCAATATTCCGTTTGCCTTCCGGATTGCCTGCTGCACCTGTATTTTGACTTTTTGTGTTTCATGTACGAGACACCCAGATCCCTCTGTACCGCAGCATTTTGTAGTATTTCTCCATTCAAATAATGTTTTGCTTTTTTATTTTTCCTCCCAAAGTGGATGACTTCACATTTTCCCACATTATATTCCATCTGCCAAATTTTTGCCCATTCGCTTAACCTGTCAATATCCCTTTGCAGACACTTTGTGTCCTCGTCGCAACTTGCTTTTCCACCTATCTTTGTATCATCAGCAAATTTGGCCACAAGACACTCTGTTCCTTCATCCAAGTCATTGATATATATTGTAAATAGTAGAGGCCCCAGCACTGAGCCCTGCAGCACCCCACTAGTTACAGATTGCCATTTTGAAAATGACCCTTTTATCCCGACTCTTTGTTTTCTGTTAGTTAGCCAATCCTCTATCCATGCCAGTATATTACCCCCAACACCATGAGCTTTTATCTTGTGCAGTAATCTTTTATGTGGCACCTTATCGAATGCCTTTTGGAAATCCAAATGTACTGCATCCATTGGTTCCCCTTTATCTACCCTGCCCGTTACTTCCTCAAAGAACTTAATAAATTTGTCAGACACGATTTCCCCTTCATAAAACCACGTTGACTCTCCTTGATTGTATTATGAGTCTCCAAATGTCCTGCTACGACTTCCTTAATAATGGATTCTAGCATTTTCCCAATGACAGATGTTAGGCTAACTGGCCTATAGTTACCTGCTTTCTGTCTCACTCCCTTCTTGAATAGGGGTGTTACATTTGCAGTTTTCCAATCCGCTGGGACCTTTCCAGAATCTAGTGAATTCTGGAAGATTACAACCAATGCTTCCACTATCTCTGTAGCCACTTCCTTTAAGGCCCTCGGATGCAAGCCGTCAGGTCCAGGGGACTTGTCGGCCTTTAGACCCAGTAGTTTACCTAGTACTTTTTCTCTAGTGATTGTTTTTAGTTCCTCCCTCCCCTTTGCCCCTTGATTTTCTACTATTATTGGTATGTTATTAGTGTCTTCCACTGTGAAGACAGATACAAAATATCTGTTCAATTCCTCTGCCATTTCCTTGTTTTCCATTATTATTTCCCCAGTCTTATCCTCTAAGAGACCAATGTTTACTTTAGCTACCCTCTTCCTTTTTATATACTTGTGGAAGCTTTTACTGTCAGTTTTTATATTTCTTGCTCGTTTACTCTCATAATTTATTTTCTCCCTCTTTATTATTCTTTTAGTCATCCTTTGCTGGTTTTTAAAGTTTTCCCAATCTTCGGGCTTACCAGTAATCTTTGCCATGTTGTATGCTTTTTCTTTTAACCTGATACCATCCTTGACTTCCTTAGTTAGCCATGGTAGGTTCACCCTTTTTGTGGAGTCTCTCCTCCTCACAGTAATATATTTTTGTTGCGAGTCATGAAGTATCTCCATATTATAAAATGTATTTTGAAGTATTGGAGAAAGTTTTTTTTTAAAAAATGATAAGGATGATATCAGAACTAAGAGGGTACAACTGTCAGGAAAGACTCAACTGGCTGGGGCCCTACTCTAGAAAAGAGAAGACTGAGAGGTGACCTGATAGAGGTCTTTTAAAATTAGGAAGGGTTCAATAGGGTAAACGTAGAGAAGATGTTTCCACTTGTGGGGGAAACCAATACTAGGAGTCATAAGTATAAGATAGTCACGAATAAATCTAATAATGAATCAGGAGAAACTTCCTTACTCGGAGAATGGCGAGAATTTGGAACTCACTACCACATGGAGTGGTTGAGGAGAATCGCGTAGATGCATTTAAGGGGAAGCTAGATAAGTACATGAGGGTGAAAGGAATAGAAGGGTATGTTGACAGGGTGAGATGAAATAAATAGAGTGGGAGGAGGTTCGTGTGGACCATAAACACTGGCCGAATGGCCTGTTTCTGTGCTGTAAATTCTTATGTAATGTATTTGTTGTACTAAGCTATCTATGTCACAACAGAATAGGATTAGTAGTGCAATCATACTATGAATTTGGTTATGATTATATTACTGGACTAGTAATCCAGAGAATGTGAGTTCAAATCCCACCTTCGTAGTTTGAGAATTTGATTTCAGTTTTAAAAATCTGAAAATTAAAAGCTGGTATCAGTAAAAGTAACCATGAAGCTGTTGGATTGTCATAAAACCCCAATTGGTTCACTAATGTCCTTTAGGGAAGGAAACCTGTCATCATTACCTGCTCTGGCCTGCTCTCCAGTCGCACAGCAACGTGGTTCCTCTTAACTGCTCTTTGAAGTGGCCTAGCCAGCCATTCAGTTTATCAAACTGCCTCAGGGCAACTAGGGATGGGCAATAAATACCGGACTTACCAGCGACATGCACATCATGAGAATGAAGATAACAAATTACCTGCTACAAGGTAGTGTGGTGACCTCGTCCACTGCAGCCAGAATGATACATGCGCTGAAATTAGTAAACACAACACTAGCAAGGGGTGCTGCTGACGGTAGGCAAGGCATGTCCTACAGGGAGCCAGTGAACAAGGATTTCAGTAAAGGATGGGTGCATGAAATTTTTGTACTGTATCTACTTGAACTGGGGAAAAACACCCAATATCATTATAGTTTCTGTCCTTCCAAACTTGGGTTTAGAGAGAGCATTAACACCAGGGTGAAGTACTACATGCACTGACTCTATCAACCATGCTGGCTGCTCGCTCGCTCACTGAGCCAGTTGGTACTTTCTAGTTGACCCTGGGCTGAACTTTGCACCTCACACCAAGATTGTCGTCTTCCAGGTCGAAAACACTGCATGATTCTGTGTTGCTACCTCCTCTGCTGAAACCATAGAAAAGATACAGCGCAGAAGGGGGCCATTCGGCCCATCGTGTCCGCGCCGGCTCGAAGAACAACTAGGTGCCCATTCTAATCCCACCTTCCAGCACCCGATCCGTAGCCCTGCAGCTTACGGCACTTTAGGTGCAGGTCCAGGTCCAGGTACTTTTAAAAAGAGTTGAGGGTCCCTGCCTCTACCACCAATTCGGGCAGTGAATTCCATACACCCACGACCCTCGGGGTAAAAAAGTTTTTCCTCGAGTCCCCTCTAATCCTTCCGCCAATCAGCTTAAATCTATGTCCTCTAGTTCTTGAACTCTCCGCTAGGGGAAACAGGTACTTCCTGTCTACTCTATCCAAGCCCCTCAAAATTTTGTACATCTCAATCAAGTCTCCCCTCAGCCTCCTCTGCTCCAAGGAAAACAACCCCAGCCTATCCAATCTCTCCTCGTAGCTTCAATTTTCAAGCCCTGGCAGCATTCTTGTAAATCTTCTCTACACTCTCTCCGGAGCAATTACATCCTTCCTGTAATGTGGTGACCAGAACTATGCAAAATACTCCAGCTGTGGCCATATCAGGGTTTTATACAGTTCCATCATTACATCCCTGCTTTTGTATTCTATACCTTGGCTAATAACAGAGAGCATTCCATACAGGAACAGAGGAACAGGAGTAGGCCATTCAGCCCCTCGTGCCTGCTCCACCATTTGATAAGATCATGGCTGATCTGTGATCTAACTCCATATACCTGCCTTTGGCCCATGTCCCAAAATACCTTTGGTTGCCAAAAAGCTATCTATCTCCGATTTAAATTTAGCAATTGAGCTAGTATCAATTGCCGTTTGCGGAAGAGAGTTCCAAACTTCTACCACCCTTTGCTTGTAGAAATGTTTTCTAATCTCGCTCCTGAAAGGTCTGGCTCTAATTTTTAGACTCTGCCCTCTACTCCTAAAATCCTCAACCAGCGAAAATAGTTTCTCTCTATCCACCCTATCTGTTCCCCTTAATATCTTATAAACTTCGATCAGGTCACCCCTTAACCTTCGAAACTCCAGAGAATACAACCCCAATTTGTGTAATCTCTCCTCGTAACTTAACCCTTGAAGTCCGGGTATCATTCTAGTAATCCTACGCTGCACTCCCTCCAAGGCCAATATGTCCTTCCGAAGGTGCGGTGCCCAGAACTGCTCTCAGTACTCCAGGTGCGGTCGAACCAGGGTTTTGTATAGCTGTAGCATAACTTCAGCCTCCTTGCACTCTAGTCATCTAGATATAAAGGCCAGCATTCCATTAGCTTTATTGATTATTTTCTGCACCTGTTCATGACACTTCAATGATCTATGTTCCTGAACCCCTAAGTCCCTTTGGATGTCCACTGTTTTTAACTTTTCACCATTTAGAAAGTACCCTGTTCTATCCTTTGTTGATCCAAAGTGGATGACCTCAAATTTGTCTACATTGAATTCCATTTGCCACAGTTTTGCCCATTCACCTAATCTATCAATATCGCTTTGTAATTTTATGTTTTCATCTACACTGCTTACAATGCCACCAATCTTTGTGTCATCGGCAAACTTAGATATGAGACTTTCTATGCCTTCATCTAAGTCGTTAATAAATATTGTGAATAATTGAGGCCCCAAGACAGATCCCTGCGGGACTCCACTAGTCACATCCTGCCAATGTGAGTACCTACCCATTATCCCTACTCTCTGTCGCCTTTCGCTCAGCCAACTTCCGAACCAAGTCCATACATTTCCCTCGATTCCATGGGCTTCTATCTTAGCTAACAGTCTCTTATGTGGGACCTTATAAAAATGCCTTCTGGAAGTCCATATAAATAACATCCATTGACATTCCCCTGTCCACTACTTTAGTCACCTCTTCAAAAAAATTCAATCAGGTTTGTCAGGCACAACCTACCTTTCACAAATCCATGCTGGCTCTCTCGGATTAACTGAAAATTCTCGAGGTGTTCAGTCACTCTATCCCTGATTATAGACTCCAGCATTTTCCCCACAACAGATGTTAGGCTAACTGGTCTATAATTCCCTGGTTTCCCTCTCCTTTCTTAAAAAGCAGAGTGACATGTGCAATTTTCCCATCTAGAGAACTTTGAAAGATTATAGTTAGGGCATCTGCAATGTGCTCACCTACTTCCTTTAAAATCCTGGGATGGAAACCATCTGCTCCTGGGGATTTGTCACTCTTTAGTGCTATTATTTTCTTCATTACTGTTGTTTTACTTATGTTAATTTTATCGAGTCCCTGTCCCTGATTCAATATTAGTTTTCTTGGGATTTCCGGCATGCTATCCTCTTTTTCTACTGTAAATACTGACACAAAGTAATTATTCAACATGTCCGCCGTTTCCCCATTGTCAATGACAATATCCCAACTTTCAGTTTTTAAGGGGCCAACACTGCTCCTGACCACCCTCTTTTTCTTAATATAACTATAAAAGTTCTTTGTATTGGTTTTGTTATCCCTTGCAAGTTTCTTTTCATACTCTCTTTTTGTAGCTCTTACTATCTGTTTTGTGACCCTTTGTTGATCTTTGTATCTTTCCCATTTGCCAGGATCTGTACCATTTTTGTATGCCCTTTCCTTACGTCTTATACTGTCCCTTACCTCTTTAGTTGTCCATGGCTGTTTTTTTTGGCAAGTACAGTTCTTGCCCCTCAGGGGTATAAACCGATTCTGTATCACGTTAAATGTTTCTTTAAACATTTTCCACTGATCATCAGTCGTTTTACCCATTAACAGATTTGCCCAGTTTACGGTGGACAGTCTCTGTCTCATCCCATTGAAGTCGGCCTTACCCAAGTCTAGAATCTTAGCAGCTGATTCACTTTTTTCCCTTTTCAAACACTACATTGAACTCGATCGCGTTATGATCGCTATTGGAGAGATGTTCACGCATAGTTAAGCTGTTAACTAAATCTGGTTCATTGCTCATTACTAAATCTAGTATGGCTTTCCCCCTTGTTGCCTCTCTGACATACTGCTGTAGAAAACTATCCCAAACACACTCAAGAAATTCACTACCTTTCTGACAGTTGCTAGTCTGCTTTTCCCAATCTATGTGAAGGTTAAAGTCCGCCATTAAGACCACTATGCCTTTCTTACACGCTTGTCTAATCTCTGTATTTATACAATCTAGCTCTTCAGAGCTGCTGCTCGGGGTCCTATACACAACTTCCACTATAGTCTTAGATCCTTTCCTATTTCTCAATTCAACCCATAAGGTCTCTGTTGGCTGCTTACCTCTCGTTATACCCTCCTTTATCATTGAAGTGATTTCATCTCTAATCATTAAGGCTACTCCTCCCCCTCTTCCATTTTCCCTATCTCTCCTGTAGACCTTATAACCTGGTTTATTTAGTTCCCAATCCTGACCCATCCTGCAGCCGTGTCTCAGTAATAGCTATCATGTCATACCCTCCGATTTGAATTTGAACTTGTAGTCCATTTAATTTATTCCTTGTACTCCGTGCATTTGTATATCGAACTCTTAGTTGGGCCACATACTCTAGCCTGACCTTCAGCTTTGATGCTGGGTTAATTGCTTTACGCCTTCTAGTTTTCACTTTATCTGTAGTGCCTAAAGTACCCATTGATATCATCTTGGAGTCTCCAGCTATCCTCTTCACTATCAACTACACGCCCAATTTTTGTGTCGTCTGCAAATTTGCCAATCTTGCCCCCTATATTCAAGTCCAAATCATTAATGTATAACACAAACAGCAAGGGACCCAACACTGAGCCCTGTGGCACACCACTGGAGACGGATTTCCATTCGCAAAGACATCCATCGACCGTTACCCTGTGTTTCCTGTTACTGAACCAATTTTGGATCCATTTCGCCACATTTCCCTGTATCCCATGGGCTTTTACCTTTCTGACCAGTCTGCCATGTGGGACCTTGTCAAATGCCTTACTAAAATCCATGTAGACAACATCCACTGCACTACCCTCTTCAATCCTCCTTGTCACTTCCTCAAAGAATTTAATCAGATTTGTAAGGCATGACCTTCCCTGAACAAATCCATGCTGACTATCCCTGATTAAACCATGCCTTTCCAAGTGACAGTTTATCCTATCTCAGTATTGATTCTAATAGTTTGCCCACCACCGAGGTAAGACTGACCGGCCTATAATTGTTCGGCCTTTCCCTTCTTCACACCTGCACACCTTTACAAGCCCAAAAATTAATTTCTCCAACATTCTCCATGCCAACCTCTTTGCCTTCATAAACTTCAGCTACACCAGAACTCTGAAGCCGAGTCCTCTCCCAAACAAAGCCCCGCTATCCTTACCCAACTGCACAGAAAATCAACACCCAAGATTTTGTTGAGTCAGCCGTCTCAATTTCTCCACTACCCTCACTTGCTTACTCCAACGTATCTCCCTCTGAACTTGCAGCACTCTGTTTGTCAGGTCCAATCCTGACATTGTCATTAAACCTGCCGACAAGAAAGGTACTCTTGCAGAGGTTGTATGCCAACTCACTGACATCTCTTCCCGGACCATGACCCCACCACCAAACATCAAGCCGTTGTTTCCCAGACAGTCACTGACCTCCCCTCCTCTGGAGAGCTCCAACCTCGCACAGCCTGCTTCTGCCTTCTTCCCAAGATCCACAAACAGGACGTCCCGGTAAACCCATTGTTTTAGCCTGTTCCTGCCCAATAGAACTTTTTTCTTCTTATTTCATCGCTCTTTTCCCCCCTTCTCCAATCTCTTCCGACCTACATTCTCGACTCTTCTGCGCCCTCCACTACTTTAACAATTTCCCAGCCCTAACCGTCTCCTTTTCACCATGGGCATTCAGTCCCTCTACACCTCCATCCCCACCAGGATGGCCTGCAAAAGAGCAGCTTTGATAAAAGGTCATCAACCTGAAACATTAACTCTCTTTCTTTCTCCACAGATGCTGCCTGACCTGCTGAGTGTTTCCAGCATCTTCTGTTTTTATTACCCAAGATCTCGTTGATGCTTTCAAATCCTTCTATTGCTTTTCCCAAACCTATTCGGGGAATCTTTTCAAACCCTACATCCCAGCCTGTGCCTTGTAGCATATTCTTCTGACTCCAGATTATTGTTTGTTCCTTGCCCCCTGCAGTGCACCTCAAGACCAATCTTTCAGCCACTGTGCTCCTGCGCTCTGGAATTCTGTTCCAAAACCACTCCCTCTTGCAACCTACTTCCTTGCTTTTAAAGGACAACACTTGCCCATTCCTTCTCTTGCTAAATGTCCACTCCTTCCTTTTGAGGTGCTCTTTTACATGAGGAATGCTATATAAATGTACATTAGTGGTTATAGATCTGTCACTGTTGACGGGATTAATTAGAATCATAGAATTACAGAATCATAGAATCGTACAGCACAGAAGGAGGCCATTTGGCCCATTGTGCCTGTGCTGGCTTTTTGAAATAGCTATCCAATTAGTCTCATTCCCTTGCTCTATCCCCATAGTCCTGCAAATTTCTCATTTTCAAGTATTTATCCAGTTCCCTTTTGAAAGTTACTGTTGAATCTGTTTCCACCGCCCTTTCAGGCAGTGCATTCCAGATCATTACAACTCACTGTGTAAAAAAAAAAATTCTCCTCGTCACCCCATCTCATTCTTTTTGCCAATTACCTTAAATCTGTCTCCTCTGGTTACTGACCCTCCTGCCAGTGGCAACGGTTTCTCCCTATTTACGCTATCTAAACCCCTCATAATTTTGAACATCTCTATTAAATCTCCCCATAACCTTCTCTGCTCTAAAGAGAACAATCCCAGCATCACTAGTCTCTCCACATAACTGAAGTTACTAGTCTAGTAAATCCCTTTCTAAGACCTTGACATCCTTCCTAAAGTATGGTGCCCATACTTGGACACAATATTCCAGTTGAGGCCTAACCAGTGATTTATAAAGGTTTAGCATAACTTATTTGCTTTTATACTGTATGCCTCTATTTCCCTGGAGAGTAGGAGGTTTAGGGGTGATCTTATAGAAGTCTATAAAATAATGAGGGGCATAGATAAGGTCGATAGTCAAAATCTTTTCCCAAAGGTAGGGGAGTCTATAACGAGGGGGCATAGATTTAAGGTGAGAGGGGAGAGATACAAAAGGGTCCAGAGGGGCAATTTTTTCACTCAAAGGGTGGTGAGTGTCTGGAACGAGCTGCCAGAGGCAGTAGTAGAGGCGGGTACAATTTTGTCTTTTAAAAAGCATTTGGACAGTTACATGGGTAAGATGGGTATAGAGGGATATGGGCCAAGTGCAGGCAATTGGGACTAGCTTAGTGGTATAAACTGGGCGACATGGACATGTTGGGCCGAAGGGCCTGTTTCCATGTTGTAAACTTCTATGATTCTATTATAAAGCCAAGAATCCTGTATGCTTTTTAACAGACTTATCAACCTGTCCCACCAACTTGGAGGTGATAACTTAATAGCATGGCACAAGAAGCATCTCACACACATTAAATTATGTGGGCCTAAGTGAGTGGTACCAATACACTAAGAAAACATGGCCAATGACCGCACTGGGAGGGAAGAAAATGAAGGGAGACATCTAGTGTCCAGGTTTAGGTGGTGGTAGGGAATAGGGAGTTGCCAACCTGCTGTCTCAGATGGAAATGATGTACACTATGGGTCCCCATAAAGGGCAAGAGGGAGAAAAATGCCTTCAAAATGGATAATATGGTCCACTTTTCATTGAGTTTTTTTTTGCTTGATAAAATTCAAATAATCCAGTAGTAGAAATTAAGCAATTTTAAAAGAACAGCACAGTAGTCTATTTTTGCACAATTTCAATTTGAATTCACAGATAATTGGAATTAAGCAATTTAAGCAAGGCATGGACTGTATTATCCCAGAAAGTGCAACCAAATTCAAGGATGTAGTTTGGTCAAGCTTTGTTGGAAGATTAACAAAAAGCAACAGCAACTTGCATTTATATTGCACCTTTAACATCAAAACAAAAGTCCAAAGGTGTTTCACAGGGACGTGATGAAAAAATGAACAACGGGTCAAAGAAGGAGATGTTAGGGTGACCACAAGCTTGGTCTATGAGGTGGGTTTCACGGAGTGTCTTAAAGGAGGAGAGGGAGGTGGAGAGACAATGGGGTTTAGGGAGGGATTTCCAGACTGTGGAGCCTAGCTGGCTGAAAGCACAATGCCATTGGTCATAAGGAGGGGTGACGCACAAGATGCCAGAATCAGAGGAATGGAGAGTTCATGGGTGGGTTGGAGGAGGTTACAGCGATGGGGGCAAGGCCATGAAGGGATTTAAATAGAATGAGAATTTTAAGTTTGAGTTGTTGCGGGATCTAGAGCCAATGTAGACCAGTGAGGACAGGACTGATGTGTGAGTGGGATTTGGTTCAGGGTAAGGTATGAGCTGCAGAGTTTTGGATGTGCTGAAGTTCATGAAGGGTGGAGGATGGGAGATCAGGCAGGTTGGCTTTGGAACAGTCAAGTCTAGAGGTGACATGGATAGATGGATAAGGCATGGATAAGGGTTTCAGCAGATTAGCTGAGGCAGGGGTGGGGCGGCAGCCAGCGATGTTATGGAGGTGGAAGCAGGCGGCCTTTGTGATGGAGGGGATATGGGGTCACAAAATCAGCTCAGTGCTGAATATTGCAAACAGTCTGGTTCAATTTGAGACATTGAATGTGGAGGGGGATGGAACATAGGAACAGGAGTAGGCCTTTCAACCCCTCAAGCCTGTTCCTCCATTCAATTAGATCATGGCTGATCTGTATCTTAACTCCATCTACCCGTTTGGTTCCATAATCCTTAATACGCATGCCTAACAAAAATCTATCAATCTCAGTTTTGAAATTTTCAATTGATCCCCAGCCTCAACAGCTTTTTGGGGGAAGAGAGTTCCAGATTTCCACTCATCGTAAAAAAAAAATCTCAATTAGATTACCCCTTAATCTTCTATACATGGGAATACAGGCCTAGTCTGGATTGGAGAATTGGTACATATTGATGAGTTGCATGTTTCGGGAGTGGCTTTGCTGGCTACACTTTCATCTCTGTGCTTGAATGCAGCATAGCCTGATGAAAGTCTACGCTTTTTTGCTGGATGATATGTATGAAATGAGTTTTGCCGTCTCAACCTGGATCTGACTAGACGTGAGCCTTCAGCACAAAACGGCTCCTAATTCAAGATGAACTAGCACTCAGTCCATGAGGCTAGTGTAGAGTAGAATGGAGCTAACAGGTGATTCCTCAGCTCTTAACTGAGTCCGGTTGTCTGTAGTAAATCTCCACTTCCAGCAAGTGGCACTGTAATACTGCAACTCTCAGTTTTCCTAAAAGTGTTTAAAACTGAGGCAGGATGGTTCAATTAACAGCAAAATCCAGGGAAGGCTGCAGAAGTACTCAAAAGGGACTGCAAATTCTTCAGGTTAAAACTTATTTGTTTAATTCCAATAAATTGTAACATTGCTGCTGTTAATCAGGATAACTGTGGTCACCATAATCTTGCTGTGCTCATTTTTTGAAGTCAATTGATTTTCATGCTAATAGTTCATTGGTTCTCATCCTTCCCACCCTCCCCAATGGGCCCTAGTGACTTGGTTATTGCGGTATTAAACCATGCAGATCAGAAGGTTCCAGGTTCCACCCTTGGTCTGCGTTGAGTTAGCTGGATCCCGGCCTGGGCACTGTTTGGGATACCAGAGTTAGTCCTTAGGTTGGGAAGGAGAAAATGAGCCAGGGTTCCTCATCCTTATCCAGAGACTCCTGTTCGGTATCTGGACAGCATCGGACCTGATTTGTTCCCCATCCCCCCACTGAGTGGAACAGCCTGCTAGCACTTACTGTCTTGGAAGAGGCTGCTAGGACCCGTGACACTGTATTCTGGCAAGAGTCAGCACCCTCAGGAAAAGATTGGTAGGGTGGAATAAAATATTCTAATATGTAGCCCCTGTACATTTCCACCTTGAGTTTTTATCTGAAGATCTAGTTTTCACCCCTGCTATTTGTGAGCTTTACCTGGGGTATTGTATTGAAGTTCTGTGTCTGCACCGTAAAGTTGAGCCCATTGAATGCAATGCATTTTTTAAAAAATTCGTTCATGGGATGTGGGCGTCGCTGGCGAGGCCGGCATTTATTGCCCATCCCTAATTGCCCTCGAGAAGGTGGTGGTGAGCCGCCATGTTGAACTGCTGCAGTCCGTGTGGTGAAGGTTCTTCCAGTGCAGTTAGGTAGGGAGTTCCAGGATTTTGACCCAGTGACGATGAAGGAACAGCGATATATTTCCAAGTCGGGATGGTGTGTGACTTGGAGGGGAATGTGCAGGCGGTGTTGTTCCCTTGTGCTTGCTGCCCTTGTCCTGCTAGGTGGTAGAGGTTGCGGGTTTGGGAGGTGCTGCCGAAGAAGCCTTGGCGAGTTGCTGCAGTGCATCCTGTGGATGGTACACACTGCAGCCACAGTGCGCTGGTGGTGAAGGGAGTGAATGTTTCGGGTGGTAGATGGGGTGCCAATCAAGCGGGCTGCTTTATCCTGGATGTGTCGAGCTTCTTGAGTGGTGTTGGAGCTGCACTCATCCAGGCAAGTGGAGACTATTCCATCACATTCCTGACTTGTGCCTTGTAGATGGTGGAAAGGCTTTGGGGAGTCAGGTGGCGAGTCACTCTCCGCAGAATACCCAGCCTCTGACCTGCTCTTGTAGCCGCAGTATTTACGTGGTTGGTCCAGTTAAGCTTCTAGTCAATGGTGACCTCCAGGATGTTGATGGTGGGGTATTCGGCGATGGTAATTCCGTTGAATGTCAAGGGGAGGTGGTTAGACTCTCTCTTGTTGGAGATGGTCATTGCCTGGCACTTGTCTGGCACGAATGTTACTTACCAATTATCAGCCCAAGCCTGATGCTGTCCAGGTCTTGTTGCAGCGGGCACAGACTGCTTCATTACTTGAGGGGTTGCGAATGGAACTGAACACTGCAATCATCAGCGAACATCCCCATTTCTGACCTTATGATGGAGGGAAGGTCATTGATGAAGCAGCTGAAGATGGTTGGGCCTAGGACACTGCCCTGAGGAACTCCTGCAGCAATGTCTTGGGGCTGAGATGATTGGCCTCCAACAACCACTACCATCTTCCTTTGTGCTAGGTATGACTCCAGCCACTGGAGAGTTTTCCCCCTGATTCCCATTGACTTCAATTTTACTAGGGCTCCTTGGTGCCACACTCAGTCAAATGCTGCCTTGATGTCAAGGGCAGTCACTCTCACCTCACCTCTGGAATTCAGCTCTTTTGTCCATGTTTGATTCAAGGCTGTAATGAGGTCTGGAGCCGAGTGGTCGTGGCAGAACCCAAACTGAGCATCGGTGAGCAGGTTATTGGTGAGTAAGTGCCGCTTGATAGCACTGTCAACGACACCTTCATCACTTTGCTGATGATTGAGAGTAGACTGATGGGGCGGTAATTGGCCGGATTGGATTTGTCCTGCTTTTTGTGGACAGGACATACCTGGGCAATTTTCCACATTGTCGGGTAGATGCCAGTGTTGTAGCTGTACTGGAACAGTTTGGCAAGAGGCGCGGCTAGTTCTGGAGCACAAGTCTTCAGCACTACAGCCGGTATGTTGTCGGGGCCCATAGCCTCTGTTGTATCCAGTGCACTCAGCCGTTTCTTGATATCACATGGAGTGAATCAAATTGGGTGAAGACTGACTTCTGTGATGGTGGGGATATCGGGAGGAGGCTGAGATGGATTATCTACTCGGCACTTCTGGCTGAAGATGGTTGCACTATTCTTTTACACTAAAACAATTCTTTCTTGGGCAGTGCTCACAGTGCAGATTTTCAGGGACGGGAACGTTATATCGTGTAAAACACTACATATTTGTCCGCTGCTAAAGCGTAGGTACGTGTCTTTTATGAATCCAGGTCTGCCATAGATACCTTTTTGTGTTTCAGTGACGTCTGTTGTTCCTGTAAGCAGTCTGAGCACCTTAGTTTTATTGGAGTTGACTCACATTGCCCTGTACCTACTTATAAAATAGCGTGACCCAGGGGTGTAACAATAGAACCCTCTTATGTCCTGAACCTGAAACTCTTTCTTTTGCATGTGTATTTATTCAATCTCCGAAGGCACACCGAGTGAACACTAGATGAGGCAAGGCTTGGTTTGAATTAAGTTGCTCTATTCCACAGTACAGAGCAATAAGCAGATTCACTTAGTTCAATCAATGCAGCTTAACTCTGCATAATAGGATGAAAATAATGGGGTACACACTGCTACCCCACTTCAATGAATAATTTTGCTTAATTTAAACAGAGAAACTCATCTGCATGCTGCCTTTTTGAGTGCCCGTTCTGTTCCATCTGCAGCTTCTGTCGCAAAAACTAAATTGTTTCTTGGTATCATGACAATCTACTTTATTCCTGACTGTTCACAGTTTGTTTGAAGGTTTTTGATCTCTTTCTCAGTGGGTGTGAGGTGTTTATCAATTATGGAGACAAACTATGGAATTACTGCTTATTTACATTTTGAAAAAACATCATGGTTAATTCATTAGCATGTTAACTACCTATGTTCTAGGACCGCTTTTAAAAAAAAATTTGGGGTTAATACACCATCCTTTTATAAAATAACAAGTAAAACAACTCTTTCCAAATCCTTTCTGTGTAAAAATGTTCAAAAATTCTGAAACATGACTTCAAGGTTACAAGATGTGATTTATGTTAAGACCGGTTACATTTATTGAAGGGTTATTCAGACTTGAGATCAGAAGCTTGGCTTTGTTTGGAAGGTCAATGTTTGAGATTGCAGATATTGTGGCTCTGGTATTTAATGTACTGGAGTTTCTCTGTATATTGCAAGTGGTTGTGTTTGTTTCTTTACTGTTTTTTTGAAGTATGACAAATTTAAAATGGACATCACGTTCCACTGCGCCTGTCCATCTTCTCCCCTCCCCTCCCCTGCAAAAGCCGCTCTCTTCCTCACATGCGCCCTCTTCCCTTTTCCACATACGCCTGCTCTCCATTCACCCATGTCTTTAAAGCTGCCTTTGGGAGTTACATAATAAGCTTACTGCACTAAAGGGCTTATTTGTTTTTTTGAGGAAGCAGTAAACAATGCAGGCTCTATATCTCGGCACAGTTTGTAGCCAACTCTGTGAGTGATCCTTGATTGCATTTGCAGATGTAGGTATTGTACAGAGCAGCATTAATGGGTTTCATATGCCTGCACTTCAGTTAACCCAAGCAATCTGCCATGTGTGATGACAGCTGATTAGGTTTTTATTATCAGATGAGTCGCAGCTTGCGTTTGAGGAGAACTTGTGCAACCTGCTATTGTCGCATGTTTGAACCAGGCAGTTAAACCGACAAGTGAGTTTCACCACCTCTGTCACGTAATACAGACTTGCATGTTTTGCCAGTTTTCTTTCCTCCTACTCAACAAGGCATTGACTCCTGGTTGGGGTATGGTGCCAGAGGCACTGATAACCCTCCAGCATCTTGCTGAAGCGCCATTCTTCCAGTATCAGACTGGAGAGTGTGCTAGCTTGTAGGGAGAGGGCAATGTCACAGCACACTCTGATCCTGCCCTAACTCAACGTCTGCGAACAGGCATGCGTCCAGTAGGAAATACTGGATAGCGATCATGACTAGAAGCTCTGGCTAATTTTCTTCCCCCCTCACAGCTCCTCCACATCCCAAACGCAAGGCACTGAAGCACTTGTACTCCTGTACCTGGGATATTCTGATCCATATGGCTTTACCTACTGAGACATCTGGGGCACTTCCAAAAGACAAAGTAAAACTTGTATTTAATATATGGAAAATAAACTGTGGCTGGGCGAAATACATGAAGTGTGGGTGGGTTCACCCTCTGCAATCAAAATAGTCGGTCTGACTGGAATGGTCAGTGGGCGGGGCCGGGTCCCAGACTGGTGATTGTTGGTCCGACTGTACTGGTCAGTGGTGCTGTTTTTGTTAGAACAGAGGAGAGTCTGGGGTAAATTATGAAGGATGGGACAGTGTGGCTAGAAGCAGACTGTTTCTAGCAATTTGAGGGGATCTAGAACCAGAGGACAAAAATTTAAACTTGAAGGTAAGAGATTTAGGACAGAGTGCCGGGGAGACTTTTTTTTTTATACAAAGGATTGTGAAGCTGTGGAATATACTGCCGGAGATAGTGATTTGAAGCAGAAACCACGTCAACATATAAGGACAGGTTATATAGTGATGGAAGGAAAGGAGAATAAAGGGATAGGGCAGTAGGGAGAGCATGTGGGATTAGGTCTACTGCTCGTAGCACAGGATAAGGGCTGGTTAGGCTGAACAGTCTATTTTCCTGTTGTAATTTCTATTTAATTCTGTAAATTCAGATGGTGTCATAAACCCTGGAGCAAAGCTCAAAAGGTTTCTCAAAGTTGTCCAAACCCCTGGATGATGTTGCTGCTTTGAACTCACTCCCAAACACCTTGTGCCTGCTCAACTGGGTGTAAAAGATCCTATAGGACTATGCGAAGAAGAGCAGGGGAGTACTCCCGGTGTCCTGGCCCACATTCATCCCTTAATCAAGACAGATGAACTGTTCAGTCATCTCATTTGTTGTTTGTGGGACCTTTCTGTGTGCAAATTGGCTGAAGCACTTACCTACAAAACAACATTGACCACATTCCAAAAGTAATTCACTGGCTGCGAAGCGCTTTGGGAGTTCCGGAGGACGTGAAAGTCAAGTCTGTCTTTCTTGCTTATAACGTACGCTTCCTGTAAATGTCTCACTTGCTTCCTGTCAGACTTTAGCATATTCTCTAATCACAGTGAGCAGCATCCTAGGAAATAAAAATATATTTATATTTTTAAGTTTCTAAAGATGAGGCTCACTGGTAGCATCCTGCCCATGAGTCGGAATGTTAGGTTTCGAGCCTCACTCCAGACGGACCCTGACGAGAGTTTTGGTCTCTGAATACTGGGTTGACATCCAGTGGGATACTTGCATCCGATGGGAGTGGAGTGGCAACCCCCCATTGCATCTAGCCGGCTGTCCTGGTAGGGAGTTGTGAGGCTAATGACCTGTCCACATAAAAAGGAACTCAGTAATGGAAACCACCCAGAGTACGATCTACTGGATGTAAAGCAGTGAAAGAAATGCGTTGCCTCGTGTCGCGAGGCACGGAACAGGAGAAGAAGACAGCTGAATTTCACTTGCTTTCTTGAGTTTAGGTTTAGCCTCATGCTGTTAGTCAAAGTGATTCCATATGGCAATAGTATTGAGAGGAGTCCTGTTTGGAATGTACACCGGTATTGTATTGAAGGCTGGAGCCCATGTTGTGTCACTACTCTGGAACAGTGGGTGTTTTACACCTGGAACAGTGGGTGTTTTACACCTTAAACACTAGATCTGATGCTAATGGGGACCAGCTTCCTAACAACAGAATGGGTTGTACTAAGAAACAATACTGCAATTTATTGGTCAGTAATTGATGCAAGATAATGGACAGCTAGCAGATTCACAGATAAGCAACAAGGCACCAAGTCCCGTTCTCTCATCACCCCTGTGCTCGCTGACCTAATTTGGCTCCCGGTCCAGTAACACCTCGATTTTAAAGTTCTCATCCTTGTTTTCAAATCCCTCCGTGGCCTTGCCCCTCCCTATCTCTGTAACCTCCTCCAGTCCTAGAACCCTCCGAGATCTCTGCACTCCTCCAATTCTGGCCTCTTGCGCATCCCCGATTTTCATCGCTGCACCTTTGGCGGCCGTGCCTTCAGCTGCCTAGGCCTTGACCTCTGGAATTCCCTCCCTAAACCTCTCCTGCTCCCTCTCCTTTTAAGATGCTCCGTAGAACCTACATCTTTGACTGAGCTTTTGGTCACTTGTCCTAATATCTCCTTATGTGGCTCTGTGTAAAATTTTGTTCGATAATCACTCCGGTGAAGCACCTTGGGACATTTTACTACATTAAAAGCACAATATAAATGTAAGCTGCTGAAAGATCCACGTAAATGAACAGTTAAAAATAACTCCCTCCCCAAAGTGCCTGTGACATGTCAGACCGGATGATCTTTGACCGCTGAGCCTGGGGAACTACCAAGCAACCTGGGGATGCTTCCTACAAGACCTTCCTGCCCCCTATTCTAAATATCGGAATATGTACACATATGGGAAGTAGCAGGATGATACAATAGGACAGACAGGAATACACAGGCCTCATTCCTGGCGCCAGAAGAATAGTGACCCAACCCAATGACGCCTGAGACAGGGCCAGGTAGCCTGCTCATTGCAATAGAGGGGAGTACTCGGCTATAAATCTTCCCTCCTCGTAGTCATATATGCCCTGGAATCCTAGGAGTCCATGGGCGCATTACAGGGGGACTGTGAGGTCAAACCTTCTGTCTATTTGTCATTGAATATCTGTATTTATTGACCTACTGGCACGTTATTTCTGCTGCCACATATATACTAATTTTAAGCAGTTTTCAGCAACAATATGACAGTTTTCCTTTGGGTGATGGTAGTATAGTGGTTAGGTTACTGGATTAGTAGTTCAGAGGCCTGGACTAATAATCCAAGGAACGAGTTCAAATTCCACCATTGCAGTTTGAGAATTGAATTCAGTTCTTTTTTAGGGAAGGAAACCTGCCGTCCTTACCTGATCGGGCCTATATATGATTCCAGTCCCACATCGAAGTGGTTGAAACTCAATTGGACCAGCCACATACATTCCATGGCTACCAGGGCAGGTCAGAGGCTGGGTATTCTGCGCCGTGTGACTCACCTGACTCCACAAAGCCTCCACCATCTACAAGACACAAGTCAGGAGTATGATGGAATACTCTCCACTGGCCTGGATGGGTGCAGCTGCCCCGACGCTCAAGAAACTCGATACCACCCAGGACAAAGCAGTCTGCCTGATCGGCACTTCATCCAATAGCCTAAACATCAACCCCTTCCACCTCCGGCAAACCGTGGCTGCAGTGTGTACTATCTACAGAATGCACTGCAGCAAGTCATGAAGGATTCTTTGGCAACACCTCCCAAACTCTCAACCACCTAGAAGTATGAGGGCAGCAAGTGCATAGGGATGCCATCACCTCCAAGTCACACACCACCCTGGCTTGAACATATATCGCTGTTCCTTCATTGTTTCTGGGTCAAAATCGTGGAATTCCCTACCTAACAATGCTGTGGGAGCACCTTCATCACAGAGGCTGCAGAGGTTCAAGAAGAAGGCTCACCTCCACCTTCTCAGGGCAAGTAGGGATGGACAATAAATGCCGGCCTTGCCAGTGACACCCACATCCCGAAGAATGATTTCGAAAAAAAAGTTTCCTTCCCTAAAGGACAATCCAACAGCTTCATGGTCACTTTTACTGATACGAGTATCTAACTATGCAAAACCTGATCTGGGAGTGCTTGATGCTGACATTGGATGCCTGAAATGTAAAAAGTTCCATTGACCACTGTGAATATCCCTCATCTGCACGAATGCAAAATTCACCAATTTAAAAAAATTGAAGTAAAAACAATATATTCTTTGCAATTCAATGTCTTGTGTGTATATTTTTAAAGTGGGCTTTATTGCGAGTCCCTGGCTAGGTGCCAGGCCTGTGCGTGTGAGACCCAATACAGGAAGTGTCTGAGTGGCATTGTGTACTTTTACCCTGTTTTCCTGTATATTTGTCTAGGGTATGAACTGATCCTTGTGATAAGAGGATCTGTGACACATTTAACCCCATCAATCCCTCGTTACTCTCGAGTCTGATTTAAGCCTTGACAACCAAGTAGTTTACAGTAGACATTTCAGTGTTGTCACCAGGTTTATTTAGCAGATAGGCAGCAATATACAATGGAAAAAATAGTTGCTTTAATGTTAGGCGATATGCTCCTTGTGTAGTCTTAATTCATTGATTCAAATTATACCCATCGAAACCACCAGGTACTCACCAGTACTTCACCCTCGTGTTAAACAGTGCAAAACACTCTCCAGACACAGTGCAATTTTGGGAGGACAGAATCTGTAATTGTATTTGGTATGTTTTTCCACATATCTATAGTATATTAAAAATGATGGAAATTGCTATGTAATCTTGTCAGTCTGTAATTACATCCTCCAACCAGTGGTTTTATGTCTTGCAGCTCCTTAGCCCATGCTCCAATGTTACAATCAACTATACTTACCTACTTCCCAAATTACCACCAAATTGGCGATTTAATTGTAAATAATATCAAATCGAAGTATGATTATATGAAAATAAGGACAGAATGCATGAGGACTGAATTAAGTTCATTTAAGTCCCCCTCCACCTGAAGTCTATACTTGGTCGTGACTCATGTGTGCAATGCCATGGGAGATCAACTAGTATTTAACATATATTAAGTTCTTGCATATGGCAAGCACTTCCTTTAGTGTCGCGTTAACTTGGTGCTGCCACACTTGGTTGATGAAAGCCCTATTTTTAAAAAAAAAACAGCGTATGAACAATGCTACGGGAGATCTGCTAGTTATATGTAAATGTCACAAGCCCACCACTACTTGTCACTGAAATCTGAGTAACTGTGTGTGCTACGCTGTTCTGAGTGTTAGCCCGACCCCTCAAACTCAGCAGAGCATTCTCTGTATGCCGCTTTACCAATCCTGGCCGTGAAAGGCACCACGCTCCTCCAACATCGAGAGGGTGCGTGGAAGCGGGAAGATCTCCCAAAAAAAAGTGGAAGGAGAGAAAATGCTTTGAAAGGGAATATCGCCCTCATGTTTTAAATGATTTTTCTTGCACAGAGAGTTCCCAATCTCAGCCAGGTTGAGTGAGAGGCTTTGAATTGAAGGGAGGTGTTACCCCTCAAAGAGGAAACTCTTAGCACGAGTCAACCTTCAGCACTCAGGGCAGCATCGACAGAGGGCTGGGGACAGTGTTACCTGCTGGGCTTTATGCCAGAAGCAACAATACAGGCAAATTTGGGGACAAAGTGAGAAATAGAGGAGAAAAAATACACTTTTTTTAAAAAAAGGAGTATGTGTCTGGAGCGGGAGGTGGGGGGTGGTTGTTAAATACATCAGTGAGTAAATGCACCACCTGATTCACTGAGCCACTCGGATCAGAAGGTCCTAGGTTAAGTCCCTGATCTGTGCTGGGTTATCAGATCTTAGCCGGGGCAGCGCTGGGCTTCTATAATTGACCTCAGCACCCCCGGATGAAGGAGGGGAAGGTCAACTGAGATTCCTACTCTCATCATGCAGGAAGTCCAGCTGTAAAGTGTCATGTACAGAGTTCAGTTAACGTGTGGACTCATGGGGAGGGCAGGATCAGGCTGATGCCTCCACATTCGAATAGCCTGCCAATATCCATGGTTGAAGTTCACACATGTAGAATAGCCACTTGGGTGAAGTATTGGAGAACTATCTGCACCTGGGGAACCGTACCCCAGCAAGAATCACCATTCCTGGGAGGGCGGGGGTCAGGGTTCCTCGTGATTCCTTTCAGACCTATTTTCTCAGCAGTGTGCACTCACCCTGCTGTGTGTTCTGCTTGGATTCGTACTATAGTGGACTGAAGGAAGAGACTGAGCACAGGCCAGTGACTGAACTCCTGCAATACTAAGAAATGACCAAAACCTCAGAAGCAGTATTTTATTAGTTACTTTGGCATGAGCTCAATGCAACATGAAATTGTACCAAAGAAACTGCAATGATGTACAAGTGGGAAAATGGGCAAACCATACAAGGACTGCCCTGATTCAATCCATAGTTTGTGCTGAGTTTGCTAATCTCAACCAGGGAGGAATGTGCAATAGGCCTCAGTCCCCCTAGAGTAGAGAGAGAAACAAAATCTGGGGATATGCTTCTGATTGCTGTCCAGTGACCTTGCTGGGTGAGGAGAGGACTGGGCTTGGCTGTGATGCGCCTACAGTCGAATGTCCTGACAACACTCTGGGTGGGGGGAGAAACAGGTTTAAAAAAAACTTTAAGAAAAACTCTTACAAATGGATTGCATTTGTGGGATGGTGGATGAGGTATTTGTAGTCACAATCTGAGTTCAGTTTTGTTTGACTATCAACATCTCACAGGTCAGATGAAGCCAAGGTATTGCACTGTACATTGCATTCCTGGGTCCATGCAGGACACATGAAGTTAGGCATGTGAACCTGCCAACCAACATAAATGTGGGAGACAACTTAAACATGAGATGCCATCTTGCGTTTCCCCCCCCCACCCCCGCCTCCCAATTCATCAGCCCCTGCAAAAGTATTTGCACAGTAATTGAGATAATTGCAACATGTTTATTTGATGTCCATAGCCTGCCTGAACAGTCTAGATCGATTATTTTTTGACCTATTGACCTGTTCTCTCTGTGACGTTACCGGGGCAGCCATTTTAGAATTGGATATTTCCACCTATCCCATCATGCATTTATTGTAGCACCACAGTAACCAGATATTTTTAAAATTGTGATTTACAAGGTAGCTGAGAAATGAATACTGTTACTGACAATTGTAAAGGACCGACAGTCTAGTCATATGTTTAGTTTAAAAATCCCGTGGCTGAAATTAAAACATGCAGTTCCTTTAGGACTATTTACCAACAAGGCCAGTCTGAGCTAATGCTACTGTATTGGTGACGGAGAGGAATCTGTCAATGGAGTGAAACAGCATTACTTGACAACAAAGCCTTCTGGCTCTAATGAAGGTGCTTTGTTACTTACAGAATCAACATGCTCATAGAACAGTGAGCATTGACAGTTAAATCATAGTGTATGTAACCACTCAATCTCTGGCCTCTTCCTGCCACCATTGCACTTGCCTATCAAATCTGTGCTTGGGGATTAGCTATCATAGTGGCACACTGTCCTTTCACCTCAAGATGGGGAGGTTTGATCCAGCCCAGACTGATGGGCTGAAAGTCTTCTCCCTCTGCCAGCTCTAAGGGTCCTGCATGAACTGCGTTTGCACAGCCTCAACCTAGTTCCTGGTTTTATGATCCCACAGCAAAACACGACCTCTAATTCAACAGTAAATTGACAGTGGTTGGTGAAAATTGAAATACCATGCTAGTACAGTTGGAGGTGCTCTTCAACATTGTTTACTTTGATGTATTTGATCTTGAAGGGCTTGTGCTGACACTGGCTGTCAAATTGGTTGTGCTCTGTCCTAAGCATTGACATCCTTTACCTTGGAGCCACAATGAAGGAGGTATAAAGGATATGCTTTAATAGGCAGAAAGAAACAGAAGATTCACTCACAACTTAACCACAGCACTCTGGGACCAAGATCAAAGCTCTAACACAGAATGCCCACATAAACCATCTGCAATCCACTGCACTTCACTCTAATCCAGTTGCTTGGCATGTCTGCTTAAATTCCCTCATCCCCCATCCCCCCCTCCTCTCCCTGCCCACACACGATCTTCACCGTCTCTTTTCTAAAGTCACTGACTTGTGCAGGGATATGATTCCACAGGTTCCAGCCACATCCGCTCTTTGCCCAAGTGGTCGTTCTTCGTGTGAACCCAGACTGCGTTTTAAACAGTAGAAGGAGTATCTCAGCTGAGCCCAATTCTGTCCTTACCCAACGTCCACACATGCGCTTTCCAGCAGTAATCATTGGCTAGTAATCGGATGTAGGAGCCGAGAGCTAATATTTCCCCCTCCTCAGCTCCGGGCACTGAGGCCAATTGTGGCTCCCCAACTGCAGAGATCAGCTATCTCTCAGAGACTCGGGATCAAACTAGAGAGCTTCCCAGTCTGGTGTAGCACGGTTAGATGCAGACTACAGATCCCTCTTCTCTATCTCAAAATGTGCCTCCATCTGAACCCCTGAAGAGTGGTTACCTACAGCAGAGATGTGACACTTTTCCATTAGGCACAGCATGCCATGAATTACTTTTGACATGGCAGCTAAATTTATGGACATTGAACTGCCCCAACAGCAGTGAGATGAATGACCAGTTAATCTGTTTTGGTGGTGCTGATTGAGGGATGAATTATTGGCAGAACTCCCTGCTCTTTGAAAAAGTGCCATGGGATCTTTACATCTATCGGGAGAAGTAGATGGGGCCTCAGTTTAATGTCTCACCTGAAAGACAGCTTTGCTAATGCAGCACTCCCTCAGTACTGCACTGAAGTGTCAACCTAGATTATATGCATAAATTCTGAAGTAGGGCTTGAAGCCACAACCTTCTAAGTGTCAGCTATGGCTCAGTGGTAGCACACTTGCCTTGGAGTCTGAAAATCGTGGGGTCAAGCCCCACTCCAGAGACTTTTGATCACATAATCCAGGCTGACATTTCAGTACTGATGGAGTATTGCGTTGTCAGAATGTTTCGGATGAGACATTAAACCGAGAGCCCATCTGCCCTCTTGGGTGGACATAAAAGACCCCAGGCACTATTCAAAGAAGAGCAGAGGAGTTCTCCCAGTGTTCATGCAACATTTACCCCTCAACGAACATCAATAAAACAGATTATCTGGCCATTTTTGTCTACATGTTTTAGAGGATTGGTGTTTGTAAATTTGCTGCCATCTTTCTCTGTTACAGCAGTGACTGCACATCAAAAGTATTTCATTGACTGTGAAACGCTTTGGGACATCCTGAGGACATGAAAGGCACTTTATAAATGGAAGTTCTTTCTTTCTGAGGCAAGAGTGCTACCAAGTCAGCCAATCTGATACTGGTACCTGCAGATATACACAATGAGGGCTTTATAGTTCTGTACATTTCGGGGAACTGCACCATTTCTCTATCTTTTCTTGTCGGAGAGTGAGCTTGCTTCAGGCGAGCAGAACGCAGCTGGGCAGTGGGTCAGGGCAGGATTTGTCAAGTGTTTAATGTCTCTGAGGACTTGTATGAACAATTCTGGTGTTGGGGTGCCTTCAACTGAGAGAAAACAATATTTTCTCCTGCCCATTCCAGGTTTCTCTTGCACCATTTATAATCTGAAACCAGCTACTGGAGAGGCTTCAGAACATCAGAGGTGACTTTCTGATTTTTTTTTCTCTTTATCCTTCAAGGAAGGGCTTGACCTTTGCCTGCCATTTTGCTACGATGACACAACAGATCAGTTTCTCACTATTTGGACTACTGTAGATGCAGTCCTCCATCTTATTACCTCATGGTCGGGAGTGTTGGAGCTTCAAATCACTGCCTTTGGATGTTTGAGGAGGAGTGGCACTCAGCCCCTTTATCACTAATGTACATACACACACACACTTTTTCTTCCCCCACCCCACCCCCTTTCAACCTGGTGACACTGAGGCCAAGTGTAGAGACCTTATCACCAGGGCTGTGACCAGTTAACTGACCATGGCCTTTATGCTCTGTCTACAGCAGGCAGCACATGCATCTGTGGCTTTTGAGGGGAGTTGTCCTTTAAAAGAGGTTTGGCATTCTGCTTAAGTATTGAGTGTAAGTTCTAATTATGTTTAGTTGGCACACTTGCAATTAAGTTGCTCAAGCGAGTACTTTACTGAAATAAATTGCTCTTCTGGGGTTGACTTTGTAGAAAAGATGGCTTGGCAGCACTCTCATAAGACAACGTAATCACACTTTTCAAAATGGGAATTGAGCAGAACGGAGTGGTGTAGTTTATTATTCATTGGTTCACCACAGGCTTTGCTTCAAACACTGTTTGTGGTAACTGGAAGGGCCCGACATGAAAGGAGTTTGGAAAGAATCAATCCAAGTCCTGTTGATTGGACTCGTAGCATAAAACCGCCCCTAATTTGGCACTGAATTGGTAACCTGACTCAGAGAAGCCATAAAATGACTAGTGTGGGAACTGTGTAACTCAGCTATCTCACTGGTGCAATGTGCTTTTTGAAGCTGGTGCTCCAGCTGTGTACAACTGAGCTCAATCTGTCTAGGAAATGATTGATGCCCATACTAGGTGCCTCAAATGGAATAATGCTTCATTAAGCAGAGAAAGAGCTTTGATCAGAGAGCAGCATTTTGGTGATTTGTTGTCAGGAGTTAATGTATTGGTCACAGTGCATTCTACAAGATCACACTGTAGAGCATTTGCACTGTTCAGGGACATTTTAAAATACTTTTTCTCGGGATGTCGGCATCCGCTGGTAAGACTGCAGTAGTATTGCCTGTCCCAAATTGCCCTGAGTAGGAGTTGGGCATTTTGAACTACTGCAACCTTGATGGTGAGATGCTCTGACGATGGTGTTGGGTAGGGAGTTCCAGGATATTGACCAAATGACAATGAAGGAACAGCGATATGTGTTCAAGTCAGGATGATGTGTGACTTGGAGAGGAACTTGGCATTGGTGGTGTACCCATGATATTGCCGCTCTTGTTCTTCTCGCTGGTAGAGATTGCAGAGCTTGGGGGTGCTGGGAAGAATATGCACTCCAGCAGAGTGTGGAGAATGAGAAAGACTTTACAAGGTTGTTCTTGCCTCCCATCCCACCCCATTGCTTCTTTTTTAAAAAAAACCTCTCTCTCTCCTAAAGTCGCCACACATTGTTCTGAGCAGGCCAGTCACCCTCTCTAGGTTCTCAGCCAGTGGTGTTCTTCATGGCGCCACACGATGTATGAGGTAGCCTCAAGACAACTATGCCACTGCGTTTACTTGAGCTGTGAAAAACACCCCACAGTACAATCTGTCCTTCCAAACTTGGCTTGTGTCTGAGAGAGTATATTGTGCTGTATTGACCAGTTAGCCTAACATCTGTGGTGGGTAAAATTTTGGAGTCTATTATTAAGGAGACAGTAGCAGAACATTTGGATAAACATAATTTAACAGGACAAAGTCAGCATGGCTTTACGAAGGGGAAGTCACGTCTGACAAATTTGCTTGAGTTCTTTGAGGACATAACGTACAGGGTGGATAAAGGGGAACCAGTAGACGTAGTGTATTTGGACTTCCAGAAGGCATTCGACAAGGTGCCACATAAAAGATTATTGCTCAAGATAAAGAATCACTGGATTGGGGGTAATATTCTGGCATGGGTGGAGGATTGGTTATCTAACAGGAAGCAGAGAGTTGGGATAAATGGTTCATTCTCGGACTGGCAACCAGTAGCCAGTGGTGTTCCCCAGGGGTCGGTGCTGGGCCCCCAACTCTTTACAATCTATATTAACGATTTGGAGGAGGGGACCGAGTGTAACATATCGAAGTTTGCAGATGATACAAAGATGGGAGGGAAAGTAGAGAGTGAGGAGGGCATAAAAAACCTGCAGGGGGATATAGACAGGCTGGGTGAGTGGGCGGAGATTTGACAGATGAAATACAATATTGGAAAATGTGAAGTTATGCACTTTGGCAGGAAAAACCAGAGAGCAAGTTATTATCTTGATGGCAAGAGACTGGAAAGTATTGCAGTACAAAGGGATCTGGGGGTCCTAGTGCAAGAAAATCAAAAAGTTAGTATGCAGGTGCAGCAGGTGATCAAGAAGGCCAACGGAATGTTGGCGTTTATCACTAGGGGGATAGAATATAAAAACAGGGAGGTATTGCTGCAGTTATATAAGGTATTGGTGAGACCGCACCTGGAATACTGCATACAGTTTTGGTCTCCATACTGAAGAAAAGACATACTTGCTCTCGAGGCAGTACAAAGAAGGTTCACTCGGTTAATCCCGGGGATGAGGGAGTGGACATATGAGGAGAGGTTGAGTAGATTGGGACTCTACTCATTGGAGTTCAGAAGAATGAGAGGCGATCTTATTGAAACATATAAGATTGTGAAGGGGCTTGATCGGGTGGATGCGGTAAGGATGTTCCCAAGGATGGGTGAAACTAGAACTAGGGGGCATAATCTTAGAATAAGGGGATGCTCCTTCAAAACTGAGATGAGGGGAAACTTCTTCACTCAGAGGGTGGTAGGTCTGTGGAATTTGCTGCCCCAGGAAGCTGTGGAAGCTACATCATTAAATAAATTTAAAACAGAAATGGACAGTTTCCTAGAAGTGAAGGGAATTAGGGGTTACGGGGAGCGGGCAGGAAATTGGACATGAATTTAGATTTGAGGTTAGGATCAGATCAGCCATGATCTTATTGAATGGCGGAGCAGGCTCGAGGGGCCGATTGGCCTACTCCTGCTCCTATTTCTTATGTTCTTATGTCTTATAACATTAGGATGAAATACTGATGGTTACAGGTCTCACTGGTTTTTGTAATTGTGGGAAGAATTTGAGGTAATGGATTAAGAGAATCGCGCATGGTGCACATTGATTGAAGTGTGTTTCTATTTCCTTTCCCTTCCTCTCTCCCTCACCCATGTGTATTGGTACCAATATGCTAAATACGATTATTGGTAACACTGTATACTAACTTGAGTTAACTAACTTGGATATGGTGATACTGATCCTATAATGTAGTATATTGCTGTTTATACTGCACATGTTTAATTTGGTCTCGATATAGTTCTGTAATTCGAGCTTCCTCAACCAAAGTAAGTGCTCTTTGTTTCTCTGTTATGGCAGATGGGGCTTATTTTTCACACCTAATTTTGAGACTAATTTATGTTGGTATTCGAGAGTTTGACAACTATGGTAAAACCACTATTTTAGATACAAGATAGTCTGGTTAAAACCTAATATATTATAATAGATATAGGATGGGGATTGTTTAGTAAATTTTGTTATAATAGATACAGAATAGGAATTTCTTGTAAAACATACTGCATTCATTATAAAAGATATAGGATAGGGATTGTTTGGTTAAATACTCATTATAAATACTCATCTCTGCCTTTAACAACCTCATTCCCACCATCTCCCACCCCTGCTGTTGCCCTGGTCCAGTGTCTGTCTTCGTCTCCTTAAAACTGAGGGCCACATACTCGAGCGCACTTGGTCCACAACTGATTGGCATGCATCATCACAAGTTGAGCATTACCATATCATCTGCCAAATCCTCCAACACTGCACAATCATCCTGGAGAGCAAGGACACTCCGTTACAGAGTATATTCAAGACTGAGATGGGTAGATTTTTGGACTCTAAGGGGATTATGGGGATCGGGCGGGAAAGTGGCATTGAGATTGAAGATCAGCCATGATCTTATTGAATGGTGGCGCAGACTCGAGGGGCATTATGGCCTACTCCTGCTCCTATTTCTTATGTTCTTATGACAACTGAAGTCCCCTTTTTTCCATTATGAACCTCCTCCTCGAACCCTTTTCCCTCATACCTCCACCCTCTCATCCAATACTAAATGAAAAAAGCTTGTGTATTTCTTCAACTTGAAGATAGAGAGCATCCGTGAAACTGCTTCTGCCACTACCTCCCTCACCCCTCCTTTCATCCTTCAATTCCCTCCCCCGTATATCTCGGCTTCCCTCCTACCCACCAATATCTAATTCCCCATCAGCAAAGAGAGGCAGGGGTATTGGTCTAGGGTAAGAATTCCCTTTTGAAATGCTGAAGAGAAATCCTGGATGATGGAGTGATTTGGGTGGACTGAATGCCCTTTCCTCCAATTGATGGTCTTGGGTTTGAATGGAATGAAATACAGGCTACTCTTCACTTGAAGTTACGGGGAGAAAAACCTTCCCGTTCTCTTTTAAAATTGCATAATTTGTGCTACTGGATAGTTCGATTATTTTTTGGAGCAAAAGTGACTGAATTAACAGTAGTAGACTGTAGTGGGTTCAGCTGGAAGAGTTAATGGCTTATCCTTGTTCCTGCATTCTTGAGTTGTCCCCTGGACTCTGATACTTGGGTAATTTAAATAGTTGATTTTTGGAGCGGGACCGTATCCTGGCTCCAACACGCCCACTTCCAGGTTTATCACAGGCGCAATAGGATGCCTAGGCGCAATAGAAACCCGGAAGTCCCGTCCTCACTTAAAGCCGGCAGGCTGATACTTAAAGGGGCAATGTACCTCATTGCGATAGTTTTAAATGTAAAACATATTTAACAGTACCTGTTCGGGAAGAGCTGGATCTACGAGGTTAGTGCCTTTATTGCACTACCTGTGGGCCCAGAGAAGCAGAAGTGCTTCATCCAGGCTCAACAAGCTCACCTGGTGTCATCGGTTCCCCACGATCGGCTGACCCCCACCCCCGCCAATCTCCAAAGCCCACCTGATGTTGTCCACGTTCCCCCACCCTTCCGATTTCTTCCATGGCCCACAATCTCTAGCTCCCTCTCCCCTCTCCAATTCATGGCTCCTTTCCCTCCCGACAATCTGGCTGCCTGGCACGTGGGAAACCCGGAAGCACAAATACTTACCTTCATTTGAGTTGCGATCGCAGATTGCGATGCGCTCATTTGCCTTCCGGGTTCCCCACACAAATATCTATTTGGGTTCCTGGCTCCCCGCTCAAAATCATGCCCTTGGTCTCGGTCAGACCACCACCTTGTCCTTTACACTGGCAGCAAAGAACTCTACATCATTGGTACAGAACCTTGGTTAGACCACTCAGAGTACTATGCACAATTCTGGTCTCCATATTTCAAAAAGTGAATAGAGGCACTGGAATAGGTGCAATAAAAGATTTACGAGGATGATACCACAACTGAGAGGTTATAACTATCAGAAAACACTGAACAGGCTGGGGCTCTTTTCTCTAGAAAAAGAGAAGGCTGAGAGGTGAGCTGATAGAGATGAAGATAATGAAAGGGTTTGATAGGGTAGACTTAGAGAAGATGCTTCCACTTGTGGGGTGTCCAAAACTAGGGGACACATAATATAGTCACTAATAAATCCAATAAGGAATTCAGGAGAAACTTCTTTACCCAGAGAGTGATTAGAATGTGGAACTTGCTACCACAAGGAGTAGTTGAGGCAAATAGCATAGATGCATTTAAGGGGAAGCTGGATAAGTACTTGAGGGAGAAAGGTGTAGAAGGATATGCTGATAGGATGAGATGAAGTAAGGAGGGAGGAGGCTCGTGTGGAGCATAAATACCGCCATAGACCAGTTGGGCCGAGTGGCGTGTTTCTCTGCTGGAAATGTTATGTAATTTCCACTTCTTGATGTATGTTCTTTTCCCTCTCTATCCCTTTAAGTCTTCAAACGACACATCATTCCCCAGCCAAGGGGGCAAGTGGGCACAAGTGCTGACAGGCTTCCAGTAATATTGCTTTTGAGCCAATGAGGAGCAGTGCAAGTGCAGTCCATAGGGACTTAAAATCCCATCATTCCCTGTGTGGCTTTAGTGTCGAGTTTCCCTCCATCCCCTCCCTCCCATCCTGCACCCCCGACTGCAGGACAACTTTGTGAACTTTCCGTGTTCAGGATTAGCGTGAGAACGTTTGAAATGTATCCTGGTGGTGCGTTTGGAACTCTTGTGCTTGGATTTCAATTCTGTTTTTTTCGAGCTGTGGTTAAGTGTAATGGCAGACGGTGCAGACGTTCTCGGCATTGAAAGCTCTCCAACTTCTCCTGTTCCACTTTGGGCCTTCCTATAAAACAAACTCATTTTCTCTGTTCTCAAGCAAGATATGCAGTGACCAGCCTGTGCCATCTGCCCCACAGCACAGTGAACAGTTCCTCTGCAGTTCAAGACAAGCAAGGATAATAAACGAATAGCACATGCCACGCTGTTGGATCGCTGTGATTTCCTTATTCAAAACCACAATTGCAACCAGACCTCGTAGTTTCATTTTTTTTAAATACAAATTTTAATTAGGTAAATCTGTGCTTATTCATAGAATGGGCACAATCTTTATTAACCACCTCTGTGCCAGAAGCCTAAACTTCTCAATATAAGCCACAATATAATCCCATGTAACCAAACTCAAATGAATTTTCTGCAACTCGATATGAAATCTTGAAATTACTATCATACCACTCACAGGATGCTCTGTACCCTTTGATTCTGCATTACTGAGTTCTTTATCCGCAACTTGACATCTCTGTCTTGCTCAGCTTGTCTGCTGCAGAACAGCAAGTACCATTTTTTTTAAACTATAACGTACCACACAACAACACCAAATTTTGTAAAACTTTTTTCTTCCTCCTAACAGACTCCAATTATGTTGTGTGCGTGCACTTTGCCCAAGTAGCATTCTTCATGTGTGACCTTAAGACAGGGATTGTAACAGGCTGCTTGACCATCTTAACCGATCCTGTCCACGCCCTTGCACTTTCCAGCAGGGGTTCACTGGGCAATGATCAGGAGCAGGTTCATTTCCAACCCCTATCCTACCCCTTTCCTTAACTGAGGTAATTTGGACCATCCTTCCTGGGCCCCTGCTGCGACGCCTGCCTCCAGAATCTGGGCACACAGGTCCACCCTGAGCTATGATGCTGCCCACACTCGCTGCCTGGGCTCATACTTGGCTATTCAGACTGCCAGTGTGCTTGAAACCATATCCCAGCATGGGTTACTCATTTTAGGAGAAAAGGGAAGAAATGTGTGCGGGGGAGGAGGAGTGAAAAGGATGAAAATTTTTGAGTCCACTGTTGGAAATGAATTTAACTGGTAGATGTTTTGATCCTTGTCTTTACATTTTTGTTTTGTGTCTTTGTATTCACAGATTAAGAAAGCATACAGGCAGAAGGCTTTGAAATGTCACCCTGACAAGAACCCAGACAATCCCAAAGCAGGTGGGTTAATGGAGAAGTTTAATCTCTCTCCACTGGGGGAAGGGATGGGGGTCTCCTAATTTATTACTTAATTGGCTCCATATCTAAAGCTCTACCGAATAGTGTAACTTGACTGGCAGATCACCAGGAACCAGTCTTGATAACTTCCAGAGCAGTGTAGATTGTAAATTACACCAGATACTGGGTACATGGATAATATTAAAGGAAATTATGATGATATAAGGATTGCTGTGACATGGCACACTGCAGAAGATGGGATTTGATTCAATATGTAGTAGTATAGGACGCTCAAGAAATAGAGATGTTAGAGTGGGTGGATGGGGAAGGGGTTGCTTTCTATATTGAGGATAATTTAGAAATTAAGGAAGATGAAATTATATCTCTGGGAGAGACTAAAGTGAAACTGTCTGGTTTGAATTAACAAGCAGGTAGAGGATGGGGTTAAAAGAGACTTGAGGATCACTGCTATTCTGGACAAAAAAAGAATGGGCAAATTAAATGTTTCAGCAGAAGATTTGGTTAATTCTGTAACTGCATCATCTGATCCAAATTTGTAAAATGTTACAGACCCCCCCCCCACCCAAGGTAGGTAAAGGAATAGGACCCATTTTAGGGTATGTACAGATAATGTAACAGGTGACTTCAACCAACCCAATATGAACTGGGAATGCCCAAATGGAAGTATGGCAACAGACTCAGAACCAGTATATGCCATACAAAACTCTTTTTGTAATGCTGTATTTTGGGCCTTTTGCATTTTTGGCATTCTCCCAACACCCAACCAGAATAAAAAGACAATTTTTGTGAGAAGACCTACATTTCCTAAGAAGTGAAACTGGCAGCCTAATGCGTGATGTGAATGGGATAAGCATGCACACAAAATTGCCCCTTGATTGCAGTAATTTGCACCAGAGATTACGAGACCTGCATTCTCCTCTATCCACTTCAAAAGGCAATCGGTAATGCACTGTCAGACTATTATTCTGGCTAGAATTAATAGTAACATTTATTTACAAATGAGATATTACACAGAAGCAGAAACTCATAGCAAGAGGCTAGCAGTACAATTATTGGGCTTACTCAATACCTAAACTCTTTCAATGATCCTTGGAAAAAATATTATTTACTTAAAGGTTAATAAATGTTTGGCAGGCAAGGTTGAGGAATCGGTCATTAGAAGAGTTCAAAATTGAATGTTAAGCCTAGTAGCTTAGACCTTTTAGATGGACAAGTTTTAATGGAGAAAATGGTGTTTTTCACACCTTTTGATTTTTCTCATGTTAATGTTCTGGATCTGGCTCCTGTAACCTGTGGCAAATTTAATTTGAGTAAAGAAAGAACTTGCCTTTATATAGTGCCTTTCACATCCTAAGGATGTACCAAATCATCTCGCGGGTAATGAAGTACTTTTAAGTGCAGTCACTGCTGTAAAGTAGGGAAATGCAGCAGCCAATTTGTACACTGCTAGGTCCCACAAACAGCAAATGACCAGTATCTGTTTTTGTTGGTGTTGGTTGAAGGAGGAATGCTGGTCAGGAGAATACCCATCTCTTCTTGAAATAGTGCCATAGGATCTTTTACAACCACTGCAACAGACAAGACCTTGATTTAATGTCTCACCTGAAAGATGGCACCTTCAACAATGCTGCACTCCTTCAGTACTGCTGTATAAACCTAGATTATATGCTCAAGTCTCTAGAGCAGGACTTGATCCCACGACCTTCTGACTAAGTCGAGAGTGCTTCCACTGAGGCAAGACCGCTAAGTATTCAAAGAGAGAACCTCATCTCAGAGTTATACTTATGGAGTGGAAAATTAAAGGTTTAATGTTTTTGATGTTTTCCATGTACATAGATTTGTGGTGATTAATTTGTGTCAACAATATGTAGAATTTATTCCAACTTTGTAGGGATCACTGATGAGGCCGTATTTGAGACATCATGTGCAACTTTGGGCATCTTGCCTTTGAAAGGACATTGATGGATTAGAGAGCATTCAGACAAGAGCAACAAGATTGATTGTGGAACTCGAGAGTTGGGAGGAGAGATGCACAGTGTTAAATTTTTGTTTTCGTTGGAGGAAGGATGATTGAGAGGGGCGACTCGATCCAGATATTTAAAATGCTGAGAGTACAGATGATGTAGATGCAGGCAAGTTATTTGACTTGGACTGTGAAGACAGAACTAGAGGGACAAGGTTCAAAATTAACAAGCCTCAAGCGGAATTGGAATTTTTTTCCCCGCAGTGTAGTGGTTATATGGAACAGACCATGTTGTCTCGATTAACTGCTTCAAAAAGAATTGAATATATATCTAGTTTAGAATGGAATGGAAGCTTATAGGAGTAACTGTGGGCTTGGGTGATTGAAAGTATTCCACAGCACTCATTAGTTCGTGGTTTGTGTCCGGGGAGGTTAATCCTCTGCTCGTTGTATTATGAAGATATGAGGCTAGGTTAAAAATTCTAGAGTTTTGCTTGGATTATCTTTGGGATCAGGGAGTGTATCGAACTTTACCTCGAAGGATTAACTGCTTTTACAGGTTGGAGCACAGAGTTGGGAGAATGCCAAAATTGCGAAAGAGCCCAAAATATGACCAAATAGCTGTTTCTCAAGACAATGATGAACCCAGCTCTACCTCACCACCACTTCTCTTGACCTCTCCAAAGCCAGTGTGTTGTCAGCCTGCTTGTCTGACATTCAGTTCTGGATGAACCGCAATTTCCTCCAATTAAACATTGGGAAGACTAAAGCTATTGTCTTCAGCCTCTGTCACAAACTTCGTTCCCTTGCCAATTCCATCCCTGTCTGAGGCTGAACCAGACTGTTCACTACCTCAGTGTCCTTTTTGACCCCGAGCTGAGCTTCTGACCCCATATTCTCTTAATCACAAAGACTGCCTACTTCTGCCTCTGTCACATTGCCTGCCTCCACTCCTGCCTCAGCCCATCTTGCTGCTAAAACCCTCATCCATGCTTTCAAATTTATTCATGGCCTTGCCCTTCCCAATCTCTAACCTCCTCCATAAGACCATAAGAGATAGGAGCAGGAGTAGGCCCTTCGGCCCCTCGAGCCTGCTCTGCCATTCATTGAGATCATGGCTGATCTGATTTTTACCTCAACTCCACTTTCCCACCCTTTCCCCATATCCTTTTGACTCCCTTGCTGATCAAAAATTTGTCCAATTCAGCCTTGAATGTATTCAATGACTCAGCCTCCACAGCCTTTTGGGGTAAAGAATTCCAAAGATTCACGACCCTCTGGGAGAAGAAATTCCTCCTCATTTCTGTCTTAAACAGGCGACCACGTATTCTGAGACTATGCCCCCTAGTTTTAGATTTCCCCATGAGGGGTAACATCCTCTCAGCATCTACCCTATCGAGTCCCCTCAGAATCTTGTATATTTCAATAAGATCCCCTCTCAATCTTCTAAACTCCAATGAGTATAGACCCAACCTGTTCAATCTTTCCTCAGAAGACAACCCTTCCATAACCTGAATCAACCAAGTGAACCTTCTCTGAACTGCCTCCAATGCAAGTATGTTCTTCTTTAAATAAGGGCACCAGAACTGTATGCAGTACTCCAGGTGTGGTCTCACCAGCATGACCTCCCTGCTTTTATACTCCATCCCCCTAGAAATAAAGGCCACCCCACAAACCTTTGAGAACTGTGCGTTCCTCCAACTCTGGCCTCTTGCGCATCCCCCACTCCCTTCATCCCATCATTGGTGGCTGTGCCTTCAGCTGCCTAGGCCTTAAGCTCTGGACTTCCCTCAATAAACCTTGCTGACTCTCTACCTTTTTCTCCTCCTTTAAGACCCTCCTTAAAACCTGCCTCTTTGACCAAGCTTTTTAGCCACCCTTCCTTGGAATGAGCATAAACGCTTGCATAGACAAGTTGGGCCAAATGGCCTGTTTCTGTGCTGTAAATTCTACGTAATTCCTAATATGTCTTTCTTTGGCTCCGTGTCAGTTTTTGTCTGATTACGTTTCTGTGAAGCACCTAGGGCCGTTTTCCTACATTAAGGTGTTATATAATTACAAGCTGTTCTTGTTCTCATTCCATGCTTTCAATGAGTGCTCAAGAGCTTATTGAGGAACCGGTTACTAAGAGGGTAATGACTTGAGGCATCTAAGTGAGGCATTATTGTAATGAAGAAGTATAAAGAAATAATATTCTATACAACAGCTTTTTTTATTCTAGTGTAATAATAATCCTTCTCCATCTTTCAGGGCCTTTTACCTCCAGTTCTTGAATCACTCTTCAGCCAAGAGGGTGGACAAGCTGCTGAATTTTTTTGTGCTCAGTTGGGCAATTCTGGCAAGACCATATTTATTGCCCATCCACTAGTTGTGCTGAGAAGGTGGTGGTGGGGCTTAGAGATTGAACAACTGAATTGCATTCGCGGCCACTTCAGAGGGCAATTAGAGTCAACTGCACTCGAGTCATGTGAGGGCCAGACCAAGTAGGGGTGGCAGGTTCCCTTCCCTGATAAGAACATAAGAAATAGGAGCAGGAGTAGGCCAATCGGCCCCTTGAGCCTGCTCCGCCATTCAATAAGATCATGGCTGATCTGATCCTAACCTCAAATCTAAATTCATGTCCAATTTCCTGCCCGCTCCCCGTAACCCCTAATTCCCTTTACTTCTAGGAAACTGTCTATTTCTGTTTTAAATTTATTTAATGATGTGATACAGTTAGGTTTCCAACAACACGGTCATTTTTTTGGTGCTAGACCACAAATTACCAGATTTATTGAATCCAGTTTCACAATTTGCCAATAGCGGGATTTAAACTCAACGAATGGGTTGATGAGTGTGGTTGATGTGTATATGGACTTTCAAAAGGCGTTTGATAAACTACCACATAATAAACTTGTTAGCAAAATTAAAGCTCATGGGATTAAAGGGACAGTGGCAGCATGGATACAAAATTGCCTAAGGGACAGAAAACAGAGAGTAGCGGTGAACAGTTGTTTTTCAGACTGGTGGGAAGTATACAGTGGTGTTCCCCAAGGGTGGGTATTTGGATCACAGCTCTTTTTGATATATATTAATGACCTGGACTTGGGTATACAGGATATAATTTCAAAGTTTGCAGATGGCACGAAACTCGGAAATGTAGTAAACAATGTGGAGGATAGTAGCAGATTTCAGGAGGACACCTACAGACTGGTGAAATGGGCAGACACATGGCAGATGAAATTTAATGCAGAGAAGTATAAAGTGATACATTTTGGTAGGAAGAATGAAGAGAGGTGATACAAACTAAATGGTACAATTTGAAGGGGGTGCAGGATCAGAGAGACCTGGGGTGTTTATACACAAATCTTTGAAGGTGGTAAGACAAGTTGAAAAGGCTATAAAGAAAAAAAGCATATGGGATCCCTTGGCTTTATTAATAGAGGCATAGAGTACAAAAGCAAGGAAATTGCTAAAGTGGGCACAGAAGAGATTTACTAGAATGGTACCAGTGATGATGGACTTCAGTTATGTGGAGAGATTGGAGAAGCTGGGGTTGCTCTCCTTAGAGCAGGGAAGGTTAACAGGAGATTTGATAGAGGTGTTCAAAATCATGAACAGTTTTGGCAGACTAAATGAGGAGAAACTGTTTCCAGTCGCAGAAGGGTCGGTAACCAGAGGACACAGATTTAAGGTGATCGGCAAAAGACCCAGAGGTAACATGAGGAATTTTTTTTTCACAGCGAGTTGTTTTGATCTAGAATGCACTGCCTGAAAGGGTGGTGGAAACAGATTCAGTAGTAACTTTCAAAAGGCAATTGGATAAATACTTGAAGGAAAAAAATTTACAGGGCTATGGAGAAAGAGGAGGGGAGTGGGAATAATTGGATAGCTCTACCAAAGAGCTGGCACAGGCATGATTGGCCAAATGGCCTCCTTCTGTGCTGTACTATTCTATGATTCTAGTCCAGTACCACAAGAACTAGGCTCCTGTTCTCGTTTTTTTTCGGGATTTGTAGGCACCAACCTATGCCCCATCATTTTGGTGTAACATCTGTGTTACGTAGTAACAGGTAGGCCATTTGGCCCCTCGAGCCTGTTCCACCAATCAATTAGATCGTGACTGATCTGTACATCATCTCCATTTACCTGCCTTTGCCCTCTATCCCTTGATACCCTTATCTAAAAAAAATTCTATCGATCTCAGTCTTGAAAATTTTAATTGACCCCAGATCCACAGCCTTTTGTACATCCATTAAAACTTCCTCTCCTTTTATTCACTCTTGTTTACTTTTTTTGAATTTGTAGTGGAATTGTTCCATCAGTTATCCCAGGCTCTGGAAGTTCTCACAGATGGAACAGCGAAGGTAAGAGTCTTATGTTCACATTCCTGAGACCATTGGAACATATTTGTGGCCTGGCAACTTTCAAAGATAAAAGCACTGCTTCCACAGTTGCTCGATTCGGGACCAATCCTTCAGCATTCTTTCTGAAAGAAGCAACCTATCTGTAAGTGGCTACCACCTCTTCCATCTATGGCTACGTGCTTTTACAGCAATTATGATAGGTTATTGTGTGCAATTGAACAGTCTTTTTGGTGAATTCTCATGCTTGTCAAGGTGAGAGATGTTAGTGCTGAGGAACTTTCCCAGTTTAGGCACCCCCAAGCACTCCTAAGTTGGATGCAACATGGGTTAGATACAAAGTAAACCTCCCTCTATGTTGTCCCATCAAGCAGTCCTAATCCAGATACAGCATTGCGTAGATGCAGAGTAAAACTCTCTCTACGCTGCCCCATCAAGCATTGTGAAACCAGGTCAGGATTGGTTAGCGAGAGTAAAGCTCCCTCTGCAGTATCCCATCAAGCGCACCCAGATCAGGCCAAGATTGGTAAGAAGCAGAGTAAAGTGCCCTTTACCTTGCCTCATCCTGAGAATCCCTACGTGGTCAGTTTTCGGTACAATATTAAGATGCCTATGTGGCAAAGAAGCAGAATGCAAAATGGTTAGAAAGGGTTAATTAGTTAGTAACTGAGATTGGTACAGGTGGCCTGGCCTCCTGCTGGGCCATATGTTTGCTTAGTCAGCAGGCCTGCATTGTCTTAGCAATGATAGGTCTTTGATGTGAGTCAAGGACTGGTCTGAATGTCTCCATGTTTATGGCAGATCAATATATGTAACGAGCTTAGCCAAAGTTGAAAGACATTCCAGGTTGGGAGATAAGGAACAGAAGGAACAGGGAAGAACATTCCAAGTTGGAAAGTGAGGAAGTATCCCCTTTGATGTCTAATGGCAACATGGTCAGCACATGGATTGTTTATGATTGGCCGGAAATAATGTAACCTCGCATGGCAACCTATGCCCGGCTTATGATTGGTGTTGACCCTCGTTAAGTGTGTTCCAACCCTATTGATCTGTATAAAAACGTGTGGATTTCTGTATGTTTTTGTTCTTGCTCTGCCAGCATAGAGGGACTCTATCAGGAGTCCAAATCAATGCTGCAGACTAAGAACCCTGCTATTAAAGATGTGTTGAATTTTAAAATGTATTCGACTTCAGTTATTACTGAACCAGACTGAGGGGAAAGAATCCGGATCGTCAATCCCAATCCTCAGAAAAGCACTGCCTACTGCACCAGTGTGACATGTTTCCATTTAGCACATTGACCATCCTGTGGCCTTTGAGTGCGATTTCCAATTTCAAGCTTTATTTTTGTATTCTTGTTAAATATATGTTGATGCAGATGTTTTTTTCCAGCACTGTGGATGTTGAGTTTGTTCTTAATTCTTAATTCTTCTTTATGCTGAGTTTCTCAATCATTATATTACAACTCTCACCACTGCATGCACCACAATTCATGAATAAAATGGACTGTAATCTACACCAGACGGTGGTTACGTGGATAATATTTACAAGTGTTTGCCAGTTCTTTTCTAGTGGAGAGACAACACACTTGAAAATGTTTTCAGCAGATGATTAGTTGCAAGTTGGCATCAGTATAAAGCCGGCACTAACTTCCCCTTAAAGGCTGCCCTCATTTTGTCATCTTTAATGTTTCTTCCCAGAACAAAAAGTTGATCTTCACATAGAATGTCCAGTTGTCGTTTATTGTGAGACTGTGTGCCTGCTCCTGATTTAAGGGAAGGAATTCTTGTCATGAGATTCAGATGGTAGAATTGAAACAAGTTTTCAGAACCCCTTGCTTCAATGTAGTATTGACAATTTTAGATGTAGATTCCCCTGATTGGTGACTAAATGCACCATCTGGTATAGTGCTGATATGTACAGACCAGAAAGTCTGAGGTTTGATCCTTGGTCTGTGCTGAGTTAGCTGATTTCATCCAGGGCAGCAGATAGGGGCGGGATGACCACAAATGGCCTTGAAGTTTTGGGCTACGGGAGGGCATATTCAGCAAGGCTTGTCAATCCTAATCACTAACTCCTGATCTCTGCTGAAAACCGCATGTGAATGAGGACAAGATCAGACTTGGCTGTACTGCTTTCCACAATCGAAAAGTCTGCCAGTGAGCACTCTCTTGGATCATATATAAAGAATAGCCCACTTGGATGAGGTGCTGGATTGATGCTGGCACCTGTGGAGCTGTACCCCACAAGACTCAGCATCTTCAGATGAAAATGGGCAAAAAGAAAAAGCATTTTGTATGTTTTAACCCAACTGAACAGTGTTTCACTAGTCTCTCAATATCTGTGTGTTGAAGTATACTCTATTGTTCCATTATTTGCATATTATATAATTAGTCTAGAATATCAGCCTCACTTTCCCATTCTGAAACTGATCCTTGGAGTTTAAAAACGAAACCAATTTTTTCTGACAGACAGATTTGTGATTATAAACTGAACGCCGATATGGGTTATGTTGCACATATGTTCTGATCCTAATGGAGTGCCTTTTCCGTCTGAATTGCTGGCATGCTGCCCGTTTTACAAGATCCAATATCATGGCAATCCCCTGTTCTTGTTAATTTACCACCAGTCTCCCAGCCACCTTACTCACAGCCATTAATCAACAGACGACCCGCCCCCGCCATCCTTCCCACTTGACGCTGCCTGGGGTCACTGTCTTTGTCTTGTCTTGATCTATGTACCTTTTGGTCCCTGTCTTGAACGCTGAATGTTCTCATATGTGCCATGACTCTCCCTGAGTGCAACTCTATGCAGAATACAAAAATATTGGTGTTGGTTTCTCAACTTGCATCACAAAGATTTGCATGACGACAGTGCAGTGGGCGAGCAGCGCTGGAGCCGAGACCCAAGACTATGAGTGCTACTTTCCCTGCTTTGCTTTTCTAATGCAGTGTGCCATCTACTCCACAATAGCAAATTGGAGGGCAAATGAAATGGAGGCCTGTGTTCTGTACTACTTCCAGCAGCTCTTGGGACAATGCTGTCAGAGGCATAGGGCTCAATTTTAAACTTAAATTGCAGGTGCGCTGGGAGAAGGGGGGCTGCAAAAATTGCAGAAATGCAGAGCTGGTTCGGAAGCCGGCTCCAACCCGCCGACTTCCGAGTTTCCTTCAGACGCACCTGTGTGTGTGCGGGCGTCCCGGATCCGGAAATCCCGCCGGCAATTAAAGCCGGTGGGATGATAGCTAAAGAACCAAATGTACCTCATTGAGGTACTTAAGGCACTTCACTTGTAACACATTAGGCAGTTAGAATGATTTTTAACTTACCTGGGCGGCTTTCCCACAGCTTCTGATTCACGCTGGTTGAAGGGCCGGATCAGGCATAAAGAAACTAGATAAATTAAATAACAAACCATTACACAAAGTTAAAACACGAAATCAACCTACCTTTCCACTCCACTCCGATGTCCAATGTCTCCCTCTCCGACCTCCCCCTCTTTGTTCCCCCCGCCCGATGTCCCCTCCCAACCTTCCTCTTCCCCGCCCCCCCCGACCTTTTCCTCTCCTCTTCCCCCCCCCCCCGACCTTTTCCTCCTTTTCCTCTCCTCTTCCCCCCCCCCCCCCCCGACCTTTTCCTCTCCTCTTCCCCCCCCCCCCCCGACCTTTTCCTCTCCTCTTCCCCCCCCCCCCGACCTTTTCCTCTCCTCTTCCCCCCCCCCCCCCGACCTTTTCCTCTCCTCTTCCCCCCCCCCCAACCTTTTCCTCTCCTCTTCCCCCCCCCCCGACCTTTTCCTCTCCTCTTCCCCCCCCCCCGACCTTTTCCTCTCCTCTTCCCCCCCCCCCGACCTTTTCCTCCCCTCTTCCCCCCCCCCGACCTTTTCCTCTCCTCTTCCGCCCCCCCCCGACCTTTTCCTCTCCTCTTCCCCCCCCCCCGACCTTTTCTTCTCCTCTTCCCCCCCTCCCGACCTTTTCCTCTCCTCTTCCCCCCCCCCCCCCGACCTTTTCCTCTCCTCTTCCCCCCCCCCCCCCGACCTTTTCCTCTCCTCTTCCCCCCCCCGACCTTTTCCTCTCCTCTTCCCCCCCCCCGACCTTTTCCTCTCCTCTTCCCCCCCCCCCCCGACCTTTTCCTCTCCTCTTCCCCCCCCCCCCCCGACCTTTTCCTCTCCTCTTCCCCCCCCCCCCGACCTTTTCCTCTCCTCTTCCCCCCCCCCCGACCTTTTCCTCTCCTCTTCCCCCCCCCCCCCGACCTTTTCCTCTCCTCTTCCCCCCCCCCCGACCTTTTCCTCTCCTCTTCCCCCCCCCCCGACCTTTTCCTCTCCTCTTCCCCCCCCCCCCGACCTTTTCCTCTCCTCTTCCCCCCCCCCGACCTTTTCCTCTCCTCTTCCCCCCCCCCCGACCTTTTCCTCTCCTCTTCCCCCCCCCTCCCGACCTTTTCCTCTCCTCTTCACCCCCCCCCGACCTTTTCCTCTCCTCTTCCCCCCCCCCCGACCTTTTCCTCTCCTCTTCCCCCCCCCCCCGACCTTTTCCTCTCCTCTTCCCCCCCCCCCGACCTTTTCCTCTCCTCTTCCCCCCCCCCCCCGACCTTTTCCTCTCCTCTTCCCCCCCCCCCGACCTTTTCCTCTCCTCTTCCCCCCCCCCCCGACCTTTTCCTCTCCTCTTCCCCCCCCCCCCCCGACCTTTTCCTCTCCTCTTCCCCCCCCACCCGACCTTTTCCTCTCCTCTTCCCCCCCACCCGACCTTTTCCTCTCCTCTTCCCCCCCCACCCGACCTTTTCCTCTCCTCTTCCCCCCCCCCCCGACCTTTTCCTCTCCTCTTCCCCCCCCCCCCGACCTTTTCCTCTCCTCTTCCCCCCCCCCCCCGACCTTTTCCTCTCCTCTTCCCCCCCCACCCGACCTTTTCCTCTCCTCTTCCCCCCCCCCCCGACCTTTTCCTCTCCTCCTCCCCCCCCCCCCCCCGACCTTCTCCTCCCTCCCCCCCCCCGACCTTCTCCTCCCTCCCCCCCCGACCTTCTCCTCCCTCCCCCCCCCCGACCTTCTCCTCCCTCCCCCCCCCGACCTTCTCCTCCCTCCCCCCCCCGACCTTCTCCTCCCTCCCCCCCCCGACCTTCTCCTCCCTCCCCCCCCCGACCTTCTCCTCCCCTCCCCCCCCGACCTTCTCCTCCCTCCCCCCCCCGACCTTCTCCTCCCTCCCCCCCCGACCTTCTCCTCCCTCCCCCCCCGACCTTCTCCTCCCTCCCCCCCCGACCTTCTCCTCCCTCCCCCCCCCGACCTTCTCCTCCCTCCCCCCCCCGACCTTCTCCTCCCTCCCCCCCCCGACCTTCTCCTCCCTCCCCCCCCCCCGACCTTCTCCTCCCTCCCCCCCCCCCGACCTTCTCCTCCCTCCCCCCCCCCGACCTTCTCCTCCCTCCCCCCCCCCGACCTTTTCCTCTCCTCTTCCCCCCCCCCCCCGACCTTCTCCTCCCTCCCCCCCCCGACCTTCTCCTCCCTCCCCCCCCCGACCTTCTCCTCCCTCCCCCCCCGACCTTCTCCTCCCTCCCCCCCCGACCTTCTCCTCCCTCCCCCCCCGACATTCTCCTCCCTCCCCCCCCCCCGACCTTCTCCTCCCTCCCCCCCCCGACCTTCTCCTCCCTCCCCCCCCCGACCTTCTCCTCCCTCCCCCCCCCGACCTTCTCCTCCCTCCCCCCCCCGACCTTCTCCTCCCTCCCCCCCCCGACCTTCTCCTCCCTCCCCCCCCCGACCTTCTCCTCCCTCCCCCCCCCGACCTTCTCCTCCCTCCCCCCCCCGACCTTTTCCTCTCCTCTCTTTCCCCCCCCCCCGACCTTTTCCTCTCCTCTCTTTCCCCCCCCCCCGACCTTTCCTCTACTCTCTTTCCCCCCCCCCGACCTTTTCCTCTCTTTTTTCCCCCCCCCCCGACCTTTTCTTCTCCTCTTCCCCCCCCCGACCTTTTCCTCTCCTCTTCCCCCCCCCCCCCGACCTTTTCCTCTCCTCTTCCCCCCCCCTCCCGACCTTTTCCTCTCCTCTTCCCCCCCCCCCGACCTTTTCCTCTCCTCTTCCCCCCCCCCCCCCGACCTTTTCCTCTCCTCTTCCCCCCCCCCCCCCCCGACCTTTTCCTCTCCTCTTCCCCCCCCCGACCTTTTCCTCTCCTCTTCCCCCCCCCCCCCCGACCTTTTCCTCTCCTCTTCCCCCCCCCCCCCCCGACCTTTTCCTCTCCTCTTCCCCCCCCCCCCCCCGACCTTTTCCTCTCCTCTTCCCCCCCCCCCCCCCGACCTTTTCCTCTCCTCTTCCCCCCCCCACCCGACCTTTTCCTCTCCTCTTCCCCCCCCACCCGACCTTTCCCTCTCCTCTTCCCCCCCCCCCGACCTTTTCCTCTCCTCTTCCCCCCCCCCCCCGACCTTCTCCTCCCTCCCCCCCCCCCCCCGACCTTCTCCTCCCTCCCCCCCCCCCCCGACCTTCTCCTCCCTCCCCCCCCCCGACCTTCTCCTCCCTCCCCCCCCCCGACCTTCTCCTCCCTCCCCCACGACCTTCTCCTCCCTCCCCCCCGACCTTCTCCTCCCTCCCCCCCCGACCTTCTCCTCCCTCCCCCCCCCGACCTTCTCCTCCCTCCCCCCCCCGACCTTCTCCTCCCTCCCCCCCCGACCTTCTCCTCCCTCCCCCCCCCGACCTGCTCCTCCCTCCCCCCCCCGACCTTCTCCTCCCTCCCCCCCCCGACCTTCTCCTCCCTCCCCCCCCGACCTTCTCCTCCCTCCCCCCCCCGACCTTCTCCTCCCTCCCCCCCCCGACCTTCTCCTCCCTCCCCCCCCCGACCTTCTCCTCCCTCCCCCCCCCGACCTTCTCCTCCCTCCCCCCCCCGACCTTCTCCTCCCTCCCCCCCCCGACCTTCTCCTCCCTCCCCCCCCCGACCTTCTCCTCCCTCCCCCCCCCGACCTTCTCCTCCCTCCCCCCCCCGACCTTCTCCTCCCTCCCCCCCCCGACCTTCTCCTCCCTCCCCCCCCGACCTTCTCCTCCCTCCCCCCCCGACCTTCTCCTCCCTCCCCCCCCCGACCTTCTCCTCCCTCCCCCCCCGACCTTCTCCTCCCTCCCCCCCACGACCTTCTCCTCCCTCCCCCCCCACCACCTCCTCCCTCCCCCCCCCGACCTTCTCCTCCCTCCCCCCCCCGACCTTCTCCTCCCTCCCCCCCCCGACCTTCTCCTCCCTCCCCCCCCGACCTTCTCCTCCCTCCCCCCCCCGACCTTCTCCTCCCTCCCCCCCCCGACCTTCTCCTCCCTCCCCCCCCCGACCTTCTCCTCCCTCCCCCCCCCGACCTTCTCCTCCCTCCCCCCCCGACCTTCTCCTCCCTCCCCCCCCCGACCTTCTCCTCCCTCCCCCCCCGACCTTCTCCTCCCTCCCCCCCCGACCTTCTCCTCCCTCCCCCCCCGACCTTCTCCTCCCTCCCCCCCCGACCTTCTCCTCCCTCCCCCCCCGACCTTCTCCTCCCTCCCCCCCCGACCTTCTCCTCCCTCCCCCCCCGACCTTCTCCTCCCTCCCCCCCCCGACCTTCTCCTCCCTCCCCCCCCCGACCTTCTCCTCCCTCCCCCCCCGACCTTCTCCTCCCTCCCCCCCCGACCTTCTCCTCCCTCCCCCCCCGACCTTCTCCTCCCTCCCCCCCCGACCTTCTCCTCCCTCCCCCCCCGACCTTCTCCTCCCTCCCCCCCCGACCTTCTCCTCCCTCCCCCCCCGACCTTCTCCTCCCTCCCCCCCCGACCTTCTCCTCCCTCCCCCCCCGACCTTCTCCTCCCTCCCCCCCCACCACCTCCTCCCTCCCCCCCCCGACCTTCTCCTCCCTCCCCCCCCCGACCTTCTCCTCCCTCCCCCCCCCCGACCTTCTCCTCCCTCCCCCCCCCGACCTTCTCCTCCCTCCCCCCCCCGACCTTCTCCTCCCTCCCCCCCCCGACCTTCTCCTCCCTCCCCCCCCCGACCTTCTCCTCCCTCCCCCCCCCGACCTTCTCCTCCCTCCCCCCCCCGACCTTCTCCTCCCTCCCCCCCCCGACCTTCTCCTCCCTCCCCCCCCGACCTTCTCCTCCCTCCCCCCCCCGACCTTCTCCTCCCTCCCCCCCCCGACCTTCTCCTCCCTCCCCCCCCCGACCTTCTCCTCCCTCCCCCCCCGACCTTCTCCTCCCTCCCCCCCCCGACCTTCTCCTCCCTCCCCCCCCCGACCTTCTCCTCCCTCCCCCCCCCGACCTTCTCCTCCCTCCCCCCCCCGACCTTCTCCTCCCTCCCCCCCCCGACCTTCTCCTCCCTCCCCCCCCCGACCTTCTCCTCCCTCCCCCCCCCGACCTTCTCCTCCCTCCCCCCCCCGACCTTCTCCTCCCTCCCCCCCCCGACCTTCTCCTCCCTCCCCCCCCCGACCTTCTCCTCCCTCCCCCCCCCGACCTTCTCCTCCCTCCCCCCCCCCGACCTTCTCCTCCCTCCCCCCCCCGACCTTCTCCTCCCTCCCCCCCCCGACCTTCTCCTCCTCCCCCCCCCGACCTTCTCCTCCCTCCCCCCCCCGACCTTCTCCTCCCTCCCCCCCCCGACCTTCTCCTCCCTCCCCCCCCCGACCTTTTCCTCTCCTCTCTTCCCCCCCCCCGACCTTTTCCTCTCCTCTCTTTCCCCCCCCCCGACCTTTTCCTCTCCTCTCTTTCCCCCCCCCCCCGACCTTTTCCTCTCCTCTCTTTTCCCCCCCCCCGACCTTTTCCTCTCCTCTCTTTTCCCCCCCCCCCGACCTTTTCCTCTCCTCTCTTTCCCCCCCCCCCCGACCTTTTCCTCTCCTCTCTTTCCCCCCCCCCCGACCTTTTCCTCTCCTCTCTTTCCCCCCCCCCCGACCTTTTCCTCTCCTCTCTTTTCCCCCCCCCGACCTTTTCCTCTCCTCTCTTTTCCCCCCCCCGACCTTTTCCTCTCCTCTCTTTCCCCCTCCCCCGACCTTTTCCTCTCCTCTCTTTCCCCCCCCCCGACCTTTTCCTCTCCTCTCTTTCCCCCCCCCCCGACCTTTTCCTCTCCTCTCTTTCCCCCCCCCCCCCCAACCTTTTCCTCTCCTCTCTTTCCCCCCCCCCCGACCTTTTCCTCTCCTCTCTTTCCCCCCCCCCCCCCGACCTTTTCCTCTCCTCTCTTTTCCCCCCCCCGACCTTTTCCTCTCCTCTCTTTTCCCCCCCCCGACCTTTTCCTCTCCTCTCTTTCCCCCCCCCCCCGACCTTTTCCTCTCCTCTCTTTCCCCCCCCCCCCCCGACCTTTTCCTCTCCTCTCTTTTCCCCCCCCCGACCTTTTCCTCTCCTCTCTTTTCCCCCCCCCGACCTTTTCCTCTCCTCTCTTTCCCCCCCCCCCCCGACCTTTTCCTCTCCTCTCTTTCCCCCCCCCCCCCCGACCTTTTCCTCTCCTCTCTTTTCCCCCCCCCGACCTTTTCCTCTCCTCTCTTTTCCCCCCCCCCCGACCTTTTCCTCTCCTCTCTTTTCCCCCCCCCCGACCTTTTCCTCTCCTCTCTTTTCCCCCCCCCCGACCTTTTCCTCTCCTCTCTTTCCCCCCCCCCGACCTTTTCCTCTCCTCTCTTTCCCCCCCCCGACCTTTTCCTCTCCTCTCTTTCCCCCCCCCCGACCTTTTCCTCTCCTCTCTTTCCCCCCCCCCGACCTTTTCCTCTCCTCTCTTTCCCCCCCCCGACCTTTTCCTCTCCTCTCTTTCCCCCCCCCCGACCTTTTCCTCTCCTCTCTTTCCCCCCCCCCGACCTTTTCCTCTCCTCTCTTTCCCCCCCCCCCGACCTTTTCCTCTCCTCTCTTTCCCCCCCCCCGACCTTTTCCTCTCCTCTTCCCCCCCCCCCCCGACCTTTTCCTCTCCTCTTCCCCCCCCCCCGACCTTTTCCTCTCCTCTTCCCCCCCCCCCCCGACCTTTTCCTCTCCTCTTTCCCCCCCCCCCCCGACCTTTTCCTCTCCTCTTTCCCCCCCCCCCGACCTTTTCCTCTCCTCTTCCCCCCAACCCGACCTTTTCCTCTCCTCTTCCCCCCCCCCCGACCTTTTCCTCTCCTCTTCCCCCCCCCCCCCCCGACCTTCTCCTCCCTCCCCCCCGACCTTCTCCTCCCTCCCCCCCCCGACCTTCTCCTCCCTCCCCCCCCCGACCTTCTCCTCCCTCCCCCCCCCGACCTTCTCCTCCCTCCCCCCCCCGACCTTCTCCTCCCTCCCCCCCCCCGACCTTCTCCTCCCTCCCCCCCCCGACCTTCTCCTCCCTCCCCCCCCCGACCTTCTCCTCCCTCCCCCCCCCCGACCTTCTCCTCCCTCCCCCCCCGACCTTCTCCTCCCTCCCCCCCCGACCTTCTCCTCCTCCCCCCCCGACCTTCTCCTCCCTCCCCCCCCCGACCTTCTCCTCCCTCCCCCCCCCGACCTTCTCCTCCCTCCCCCCCCCGACCTTCTCCTCCCTCCCCCCCCCCGACCTTCTCCTCCCTCCCCCCCCGACCTTCTCCTCCCTCCCCCCCCCGACCTTCTCCTCCCTCCCCCCCCCCGACCTTCTCCTCCCTCCCCCCCCCCGACCTTCTCCTCCCTCCCCCCCCCGACCTTCTCCTCCCTCCCCCCCCGACCTTCTCCTCCCTCCCCCCCCGTCCTTCTCCTCCCTCCCCCCCCCGACCTTCTCCTCCCTCCCCCCCCCGACCTTCTCCTCCCTCCCCCCCCCGACCTTTCCTCTCCTCTTCCCCCCCCCCCCCGACCTTCTCCTCCCTCCCCCCCCCGACCTTCTCCTCCCTCCCCCCCCGACCTTCTCCTCCCTCCCCCCCCCGACCTTCTCCTCCCTCCCCCACCCGACCTTCTCCTCCCTCCCCCCCCCGACCTTCTCCTCCCTCCCCCCCCCGACCTTTTCCTCTCCTCTCTTTCCCCCCCCCCCGACCTTTTCCTCTCCTCTCTTCCCCCCCCCCCGACCTTTTCCTCTACTCTCTTTCCCCCCCCCGACCTTTTCCTCTCTGTTTTCCCCCCCCCCGACCTTTTCCTCTCTTCTCCCCCCCCCCGACCTTTTCCTCTCCTCTTCCCCCCCCCTCCCGACCTTTTCCTCTCCTCTTCCCCCCCCCGACCTTTTCCTCTCCTCTCTTTTCCCCCCCCCCGACCTTTCCTCTCCTCTCTTTCCCCCCCCCCCCGACCTTTTCCCTCTCCTCTCTTTCCCCCCCCCCCGACCTTTTCCTCTCCTCTCTTTCCCCCCCCCCCCCCGACCTTTTCCTCTCCTCTCTTTCCCCCCCCCGACCTTTTCCTCTCCTCTCTTTCCCCCCCCCCCGACCTTTTCCTCTCCTCTCTTTCCCCCCTCCCGACCTTTTCCTCTCCTCTCTTTCCCCCCCCCCCGACCTTTTCCTCTCCTCTCTTTCCCCCCCCCCGACCTTCTCCTCCCTCCCCCCTTCTCCTCCCTCCCCCCCCGACCTTCTCCTTCCCTCCCCCCCCGACCTTCTCCTCCCTCCCCCCCCCGACCTTCTCCTCCCTCCCCCCCCCGACCTTCTCCTCCCTCCCCCCCCGACCTTCTCCTCCCTCCCCCCCCCGACCTTCTCCTCCCTCCCCCCCCGACCTTCTCCTCCCTCCCCCCCCGACCTTCTCCTCCCTCCCCCCCCGACCTTCTCCTCCCTCCCCCCCCGACCTTCTCCTCCCTCCCCCCCCGACCTTCTCCTCCCTCCCCCCCCGACCTTCTCCTCCCTCCCCCCCCGACCTTCTCCTCCCTCCCCCCCCGACCTTCTCCTCCCTCCCCCCCCGACCTTCTCCTCCCTCCCCCCCCGACCTTCTCCTCCCTCCCCCCCCGACCTTCTCCTCCCTCCCCCCCCGACCTTCTCCTCCCTCCCCCCCCGACCTTCTCCTCCCTCCCCCCCCGACCTTCTCCTCCCTCCCCCCCCGGCCTTCTCCTCCCTCCCCCCCGGCCTTCTCCTCCCTCCCCCCCGGCCTTCTCCTCCCTCCCCCCCCGACCTTCTCCTCCCTCCCCCCCCGGCCTTCTCCTCCCTCCCCCCCCGACCTTCTCCTCCCTCCCCCCCCGACCTTCTCCTCCCTCCCCCCCCGACCTTCTCCTCCCTCCCCCCCGACCTTCTCCTCCCTCCCCCCCCGACCTTCTCCTCCCTCCCCCCCCGACCTTCTCCTCCCTCCCCCCCCGACCTTTCTCCTCCCTCCCCCCCCGACCTTCTCCTCCCTCCCCCCCCGACCTTCTCCTCCCTCCCCCCCCCGACCTTCTCCTCCCTCCCCCCCCCGACCTTCTCCTCCCTCCCCCCCCCGACCTTCTCCTCCCTCCCCCCCCGACCTTCTCCTCCCTCCCCCCCCCGACCTTCTCCTCCCTCCCCCCCCCCGACCTTCTCCTCCCTCCCCCCCCGACCTTCTCCTCCCTCCCCCCCCGACCTTCTCCTCCCTCCCCCCCCCGACCTTCTCCTCCCCTCCCCCCCCCGACCTTCTCCTCCCTCCCCCCCCCGACCTTCTCCTCCCTCCCCCCCCCGACCTTCTCCTCCCTCCCCCCCCCGACCTTCTCCTCCTCCCTCCCCCCCCGACCTTCTCCTCCCTCCCCCCCCCGACCTTCTCCTCCCTCCCCCCCCCGACCTTCTCCTCCCTCCCCCCCCCGACCTTCTCCTCCCTCCCCCCCCGACCTTCTCCTCCCTCCCCCCCCGACCTTCTCCTCCCTCCCCCCCCGACCTTCTCCTCCCTCCCCCCCCGACCTTCTCCTCCCTCCCCCCCCGACCTTCTCCTCCCTCCCCCCCCGACCTTCTCCTCCCTCCCCCCCCGACCTTCTCCTCCCTCCCCCCCCCGACCTTCTCCTCCCTCCCCCCCCGACCTTCTCCTCCCTCCCCCCCCGACCTTCTCCTCCCTCCCCCCCGACCTTCTCCTCCCTCCCCCCCCGACCTTCTCCTCCCTCCCCCCCCGACCTTCTCCTCCCTCCCCCCCGACCTTCTCCTCCCTCCCCCCCCGACCTTCTCCTCTCCTCTCTTTTCCCCCCCCCGACCTTTTCCTCTCCTCTCTTTTCCCCCCCCCCCGACCTTTCCTCTCCTCTCTTTTCCCCCCCCGACCTTTTCCTCTCCTCTCTTCTCCCCCCCCCCGACCTTTTCCTCTCCTCTCTTTTCCCCCCCCCGACCTTTTCCTCTCCTCTCTTTTCCCCCCCCGACCTTTTCCTCTCCTCTCTTCTCCCCCCCCCCGACCTTTTCCTCTCCTCTCTTTTCCCCCCCCCCGACCTTTTCCTCTCCTCTCTTCCCCCCCCCCCCCCCCCGACCTTTTCCTCTCCTCTCTTTTCCCCCCCCCCCGACCTTTTCCTCTCCTCTCTTTTCCCCCCCCGACCTTTTCCTCTCCTCCCTTCCCCCCCCCCGACCTTTTCCTCTCCTCTCTTTTCCCCCCCCCCGACCTTTTCCTCTCCTCTCTTCCCCCCCCCCCCCCCCGACCTTTTCCTCTCCTCTCTTTTTCCCCCCTCCCCCGACCTTTTCCTCTCCTCTCTTTTTCCCCCCTCCCCCGACCTTTTCCTCTCCTCTCTTTCCCCCCCCCCCCCCCCCCATTGCTGTAGAATATGTCTCCTTTGTATTGTTGGATGCCAGCAACAGAGGGAGTACTTCATGCAAGGTGCCAATGGCAGATTATCATGGTTAAACGGCCTTAGTTTGCATCTCTTGCAGGTATCTGTGATGAGCATGTTAACTTTCTCATTTTGCTCCCTTTTCAAGGCGGCCTATGATCAAATCAGAAAAGCCAAAAAGCAAGCAGCAGAGAGGACCCAGAAACTCGACAACAAGAGGAAGAAAGTAAAGCTTGGTATGTGAGATACTCAAGAGCATTACAAGCGATTAAGGTGGTAAATGGAGATTTTACTCCTCACCCCAAGTGAAGCACTACACTTGAACTTGTAGTGTTGGGACTGCCCAGAGAGAACTGTATCTAACCTGTCCAATGGATAACGTCAGAGTGCTTAATAAGGCATTCTGAAAGGATTTTAGTCTACCTCGAAGCTTTGCTGTAGCTGACCTTGGAGCCCTTGACAGGACAAGGCAGAGCAGAGGGAGCTTTCCTTTGCGCTATCTATCTTACAGAAAACCCATTACTGACATTAGGTGCAAAAAGTAGAGAAGTTCCCTTGGAGCCTGCACTGACGTACCTCACCATTACAATTACATAGAAATCAACACATGCCAAAAGAAAAATCAGTGTTGTGTAACTAGTGAATAAAATGACACGATGCACCAAAGTATGAAATGTGTTGTGGTTAGTACTAACAAACAGAAAAAAAGTTCACAAAGCAAATGCTTCTTCAAGCAGAACACCAGCACCTATAGTATGGCTCCAAGGCCATTTTCAGTCCTACTTCCCTTTCACTTATGGTCCTTGGCAGACTTGCTGCTCCATGTGCCCCTGGGCCTTTATTCACTGCCTTCCTGGATGTGAGATGTTGGCTGTGCGGGGGTTCAGTACTATTTCCTCTCCTTGTCTTACTCTCCAACAAAGGAATGCTATTGGAATTCAGGGTCATGCTAGCATCTATGCTGTAAATAAAAGGGCCCTATTTAAATGGAACTGTTGCTGCTAAAGAGTTTTCCCTGGTGGGGAAGTGCTAGAACTCCATTTGGGAACTGCGTGACTGATATCAGGAGCTTACTGGGAAAATCGGCGACGCAGACCCATGTCCCATTACCCCCATGGTGCTGCACTTTGCAGTATTCCTGAGAAGTAGTGAGATAGTGACTTTGAATCTCAGCAATACTATTATTAGGAAGGGACAGGCACCTCTGCACAGGGTAGAAGGGTTAATCATTTGAAGCACCTCTGTTTACTTTCTATCAGTGTGATGCACAATGGCACTGGGGCGTCGTTGGAGCTGTCTGCAGCCAGGGTTAACACACTATAATTGAATCCGGACCAGACTATTGGGATGAACATTCCCTTTGACTGCTGATAGTAAGAACCCAGTGTGAAATGAGTTTGGACATCTCAACCCAGTCCAAAGTGTGTTCACAGTACAAACTTTTCCTAATTCAGTCCTAATGGGAACTATTAGAAGTAACACTGCTCAAAGGCCACAGGACTCATGGTGTGGAAATGGAGGAAATGTAGAGTATGAGGTGCTCTTCTAAGGTTGGGGCAAAGTAGAGGGAGCTTTACTCACCATCTAATTGTGCCGTACTTGACCTGGGAGTGCTTAATGCCAACAATGGGCACTGTCAATGAAAAGTGTTCCTTTTGTACAGAACAAATATCCTTCACTTCTGAGCACAAAACGGAAATTAAAATGTGTTAACAGACTATCGTTTGAAACCCAGAACTGCGGGAGATGTGCAACTGTTGATATTTACCACAATTTCCCTAATACTGGCACTGATAGGGTACTTTTGTATGTATAAGCTTAATTACATGTAACATTGCTGTTCAATTGCAGACTTGGAGGCCCGCGAGAGAGAAGCCCAGCTCAATGAGGAAGAGGAAATTAAGATTACAAAGAGTTTAGATGAAGTGGTAAGTGCAAAGCAGAGTGCTGTAAATTATTAAATTCGTATCACTTGGCTTCTTTACCAAAAATCAAGCTCACGTACAAAAGTAGGCACTTTGTTGAGGTAATTAAAGACTGCGATTGCCAATGGAATCATATGACAACCTCAGCACATTCAAAAGAGTGGCAGAAAAGCAGATAAAATTCAGTTCACCTGATACCATTTCTGTTAAATTGAAATTAGTATTTCTAGTGATAATCTGAGTATCAATCGTCTAGCATTAGGTCAGGTAAGGAGCAGTACAATCTACCTTTAATGATCAAGGGAAGTCAATACCTCCACGCATGAAGCTCCCAGCGATTTATTTTTATATATAAAAGAAATCAAATTGGTTATGAAAAATGATTACTTAAGCAGTTTTATTTCTGTATTTTCTTTCAAATTGGCATTTATTCTGTGGCATTGGTGCATCACCATAATTTATAATCAGCTGCAGTTTCAGCCACACGAGTTTTGACTGAGGAGTGAGGTAGAGCGATGATGGCGTCTGGGTGGGGAGAGTGAAATAAGGCGGAAGGGTCTGGCTGGGGAGAGTGCAGTGGGGTGAGAAGGTTTGCGTGTAGAGAGTGAGATGGGGACGATAATGGGGTCTGGGTGGGGACGGTGAGGTAGGGTGATTATAGTATCTGTGTGCAGAGAGTGAGGTGGGGCAATAGGATGTGGCTGCGGAGATGATGTGGTAGGATGATGATGGAGTCCGAGTGATGAGTGATATAGAGCAATATTGGAGCCTGGATGGTGAGATTGTGATAGGGTTTAGGGTCCAAATGCGGTGCGATAGGGTGGTGGGAGTGTCGGAGAGCAGAGAGTGAGGTAGGTTTAGGATCTGTGATGTAGGGTGATGAAAAAAGTGAGATAGGACCATAAGAGGATTTATGTACCAACTGTGAGGTGAGGCCATAGTCAAGTAGGGCTTTGGTTCAGAGTGTAATAGAGCATCAGGTATCTCAGAGGAAGAGTAATTTTGGGTGATGGGGTCAATTGTGGAATATGAGGTAGGAGTTTAATATTATAAAGTTTATGTTGTGTGGATTATACCTTTTATGCTCTAATATGTTTTGAATTTTTTTAAATAAAAACAGAAAATTCTGGAGAAGCTCAGCAAGTCAGGCAGCATCTGTGGAGAGAGAAACAGAGTTAACATTTCAGGTCGAAGACCTTTCGTCAGAACTGAAAGATGTTAGAGTTAAAGTTTTTAAGCAAATACAGAGCCAGGGAAAGGAAGAGAGTGGTGGGAAAGAACAGAAGGGAAGGTCTGTGAGAGGGTAGAGGGCAAGAGTGATTAAATGATAAAAGGGATGATGGTGCAAGGCAAGGAGGGCGGTAATGGGACAGGTTAAGAAACAATAGATCGGTCTAGAGTAGTTGTAAATGGCAAAAGCAGAACCATTACTAGCACCAGCTGTCTGATAAAATGGGAGCAGTGGTTATGATCTGAAGTTACTGAAGTCAATGTTGAGTCCGGAAGGTTGTAAAGTGCCTAAACGAAAGATGAGGTGCTGTTCCTCGAGCTTCCGTTGAGCTTCATTGGAACAGTGTAAGAGGCCGAGAAAAGAGAGGTCAGAGTGGGAGTGGGACGGGGAATTAAAATGGCAAGTGACCGGACAGGTCAGGGTCACGCTTGCGGACAGAGCGGAGATGTTCAGCAAAGCGATCACCCAATCTGCGTTTGGTCTCCCTATGCTCCTGCATTGTGAGCAGCGAATACAATATACTAAATTGAAAGAAGTACAAGTAAACCACTGTTTCACCTGGAAGGAGTGTTTGGGGCCCTGGTGGGAAGGGAAGAGGTGAAGGGGCAGATGTTGCATCTCCTGCGCTCGCTCGGGAAGGTGCCGTGGGGAGGAGAGCTGGTGTTGGGGGTGATGGAAGAATGGACCAGGCTGTCGTGGAGGGAGCGGTCCCTTCGGAATAATGAAAGGGGACGGGAGGAGAAGATGTGTGTGGTGGTGGGATTACGCTGGAGATGGCGGAAATGGCGAAGGATGATACGTCGAATGTGGAGGCTGGTGGGGTGGAAGGTGAGGACAATTATCATGGCTCTGGGAGGGAAGGGAAGGGGTGAGGGCAGAAGTGCGGGAAATAGGATGGACACGGTTGAGGGCCCTGTCAACTACAGTGGAGGGGAATCCTCGGTTGAGGAAAAAGGAAGACATATCGGAAGCACTGTGTGGAAGGTGGCATCGTCAGAACAGATGCGACGGAGAAACTGGGAGATGGGAATAGAGTCCTGAAATGTTGACTGTTTCTTTCTCCACAGATGCTGCCTCACTTGCTGAGCTTCTCCAGCATTTTCTGTTTTTATTTCAGATTTCCAGCATCCGCAGTATTTTGTTTTGAATTTTTTTTGTTTAATTGCATATCCCATAAAGGAAGCTGGCCAACATTTGGAGCATTACAATTGGTTGCAGTATCTAAGGCTAAGAGGAGGGAAAAATCAGCCTGAATTACACTCTAATTGCTGTCAAAAGACCCTTACTGGAAAGTGCATACAAATGAACAGGAAGTGAGGGCAGGATCAGGTTGGGCTGTATTATCACCCCCTTCACAGTTGAATAGCCTGCCCATACCTGCTGTCCGGACTCATGTAATAAGAATGGTGACTTGGGTAAGGTACCGGAGGGCAGCTGGTCCCATGGAACCATACCCCAGCTATTGTCAGCACCTTTGGCAGAGGAGGGAAGAAAATTGTCCTATAAAAGATTCACAGTATTGTGTTTTAAGCTGCACGCAGTCAAAGTGAAATACAACATGTTTGTGGTAATTTTGAGATATTTCCTTAGCTTGGTTTGTGAAGAGAGGAATCATCAACCTGGGCTCATTAATAAACATATCTCAACTTAAATTGACCATGATGCCCTCTAATCCCTTCATTTCTTAAATACCAAGTTTAGATTCCTTGGTTGATGGAGGTTTGATACCTTTCCGCTATGGTAATCCTATCCATGCAGTATTCAGTTTGTGGTCTCCTACTACTTAAAGACTTGTAATGAAATACAGCCCAGAAGAGCAGTCTTTTCATTGAAGCAGAACTGTAGAGACTCAGTGCATTAAAACATTGTCCTTTTATCTCGTATCTTGGCTCAAATCTAGTCCGGAACTCAGGATGTCAGGCTCCTCCTCACTGGCAAGTGTTAAAGGCCTTAAACAAAATTGGTTCCGGAAGCAACCTATTCACTTAAAGGTAACCATTATTCTGTATATAAACCATCTGAACCCCTCGATTAGGTTCCAGCCTGTAACTCACTCCCCCATATCCATTATTCTATATATAAACCACCTGAACACCTCAGCGAGATTCCCTGGTATCCATTCTATATATAAAGCATCTGAACCCTTCAATTAGATTCCAGCCTGTAACTCACTCCTGGGTATCCAATTATCTTTAAATAAACCATCCAAAACTCCTCAATTAGGTTCCAGTCTGTAACCTGATTCCTGAGTATCCATTACTGTCTTCAATTGGAATTTTATACCATGGCCATTGAGTAAGCGTAAAGAAAAAACAGCAAGGCAGATCCCTGTGGGGTCACCCATTTCTATTCTGTATGTGTCTCTCATGTAAGTAAGTTGGCCGCTGTAGTGGTATAGAATGCTCCAGAGGTTGCCTCAGCACTGGGTATGGGGGTTCTTCCAGATGTTGTGTCACCACTGGGAGTGGGGGATCCGCCAGAAGTTGCAGAATATTCTGATGCTACTTGAAGCTGAAAAAGAGTGCCAATTAATCTAGTAGAAAGAGTTTTTAACCTGATGTTGAGACTGCCAGTGAAGTATTTTTTGGAATACTGGAGAGCTCTCGTAAGCAAAGTTAAAGGGGAAGGAAGCTCCGAGGGTGATTACTTTGAACATAGAGTACCTGCTACCAGATCCTGCTCCATGTGGTTTGTTTGTAGAAAAATTCAGCAGAGACTGGTTGTAAAAAAAAAATGAAAACCAGTGCCCTGCTGTTCAGAAACAAAGCAAAGATACTGACATCATAGAGATAGAGAGAGAAGCTGCCAGATCTGAAATAGGAACAGAAAATGCTGGAAGTGCACAGCCCAGCCTTAGCACTGTGCCTTACCGTGGGCCTCGACCCTTCCCCTTGGCATCTTAAAGTTGGTTGACAGCTGAAAAAGAACATCAGGTTAACCCGAGAAAGAAAGATTTCTCTCTGTTTTAAAGGCTGATGTGTGCATTTCCAGCATGTTCTGTTTTTATTACACTGGCATTGGAGCTAGGTTGCAGTCATCCTCTATGGGACTCCTTGGCTGACATACTGAGCTGTTCATGCAAGAAGCCAATATTTTGTGTTGTGTTTAATCGACACATATTACAATGATTAAATACAGGATCCAGGGATAAGTAACTTACATCTGTAGCTCAACTGTACAGTTCCCTTACTCTTTAAGACATCGGGAAGAATGAGTGAAATGAGTGATGGTTCAGCTGGTTATGGTATTGAGTAACTAACAATCTGGGAAATGTAGCGGGTTTAATTTCAGGTCTGCGCTGAGTTAGATGAACTCCTCACAAGGCAGCAGTAGCGTTGCAACAATTGACCGCACTGTCCCCGGGCTGGGTAAGGGAATATCAGCTCAGGGTTCTTGCTCCAGATCAGTATTCAGCAATCCTTGCTGGAAATTAATCATGTGTGGATGTTGGGAGAGGACAGGACTGGGCTGTGATATTGGCGACAGTCACACTCTGTTCTGACACACCCTGTCTAGGCTCGCATGTGAAGAATAGCCATTTGGACAGTGTACCAGGAGTGTGAGTGTTTGCTCCGGATCCGTAGCCAGGCTGAGTGGGAGGGACGCACCGGCGAGCATTCAACCAGGCACCGTGATGTCATGCTCCAGAATACATAATTCTAAGTGTGGCTGAGCAGGGGGCCAACACAAGCAATTAGTTAATGCGACAGACCTCAAAGCCTTGGGAATCATGATGTTAAACATGCTCAACTAATGCAGACTAGCAATCAACCAAGGCAATAGAAGCTGAGCTATAGAGCCAAAATAGTACTGCACAAATAAGTTGAGAAGGCAGTTAAAAAAGCATATGGGATCCTTGGTTTTATAAATAGGGGTATAAAGTACAAAAGCAAGGAAGTTATGATAAACCATTATAAAATACTGGTTAGGCCTCAGCTGGAATATTGTGTCCAGGTATGGGCACCACACTTTAGGAAAGATGTCACTGCCTTGGAGAGGGTGCAGAGGAGATTGTCTAGAATGGTACCAGGGATGAGGGACTTCAGTTATGTGGAGAGATTGGAGAAGCTGGAGTTGTTCTCCTTAGAACAGAGAAGGTGAAGAGGGGATTTAATAGAGGTGTTCAAAATCATGAAGTTTTGATAAGTGTAAATGAGGAGTGTAACAGAGGTGTTCAAAATTGAGAGGTTATGATAGAATACATAGGGAGAAACTGGCAGGAGGGTTAGTAACCAGAGGACACCGATTTAAGGTAATTGGCAAAAGAACCAGAGAGGAGATGAGGAGAAATTTTTTTTACGCAGTGAGTTGTAATGATCTGGAATGCACTGCCTGAAAAGGTGGTGGAAGCAGATTCAGTAGTAACTTTCAAAAGGGAATTAGATAAATACTTGAAAAGGAGAAATTTACAGGGCTATGGGGAAAGAGGGGAGTGGGACTAATTGGATAGTTCTTTCAAAGAGCCGGCACAAGCACAATGGGCTGAATGGCCTCCTTCTGTGCTCTGTGATTCTATGAAGAGCTCAAACTGCATAATGTTCTGGTCAGACACACCTCGAACACTGTCCAGTTCTGGCCACTGAGACACAAGGAGACACTCAAGTGTTGGAGGCAGTGCAGAGAGCAGCCATGTGCATTAAGGATCTGAGTGATGAGGAAAGACTGAAGAAATTTGGGCATTTCAACCTTGCAAGGAGGCATATGGACATGGAGGTTAGATCTCTTATGTTCTTATGAGATCTAACCTTATAGACATAGTCTACTCTTGATAATTTAAAGTTGTTTTACTACTTTAAAAATTGAATTATCCAATAATTTGAATTATGCAATTTTTGTTATAGTAAAGTGTAAAGTGCTGGAAAGAAACTTGAATTATCAGATAATTAAGTAACTTTGAATTAAGAGGCGTAGACTGTATATAAGATAGTAAACAGTATAGAAAGGCAAGTCTGGAAAATTACTTTAAACAAAATAGTGGGAGTAGGACGAGGGGGTCACAGGTCCATATTAGTAAAAGACAAATTTAAGACTGATATCAGAAACTTCCTTTTCACACATCGACACATGGATTGGACTCTCAGAAATAGAGACAAAAATTCTGAAATCATTTAAGGAATAATTAGATATCACCGTGGGGGCGGGAGAACTGTACAGTCTTTGTGGATGGATGAAATAAGATGGGTCTCCTCACCTTGTGAAGACTTTGCGTGAGACGTCTATGATCCTAAAGACATAAAGTGAGAGAAAGTTAAAAACAAGGGACAAAAAATTGAATTATCCAGCCCCAGTCTACCCTCTCCTGCTCCAATATAGTATTTTCAGTTGCTTTACAGCCCATCCTTATGGATCTGTGAGCAAGGCTTCTGGTTTAGTACCAGGAAAGCAGGTACTGACTGAATGAAAATATTCCTTTTCATCTTCAGACTCTCCAGGATTGAATGGCTGCCCTTTTTCCTCTGTTGATGTTTCTGCTGGTGGGCAGTTTTGATAAGTGTGTGTGCAACATGTCCAGGTTCTGCTTGTTCCCTGGGGAGAGGATCTACATTATACAAGTGAATACATTACCTTGTATATATTGTTAACACAGGTGTATAGTCCTCGTACACAAGAAAGTACGACCTTCCATTGAAATAGCACCTGTCACATCGTTGGAATGTCTCAAAGCACCTAACAGCCAATTAAGTGCTTTTGCAGTGTACTCTTTGTTGTTTTGTGGGCAAACAATGGCAGCCAATTTATAGAGTAAGGTCCCACAAACAACAAAGGAGATAAATGACCTGTTAGTCTGTTTTTGTTGCTGTTGGTTGAGTGATAAATCTTGACCAGAACTCCCTGCTCTTCTTCAAATAGTGACATAAGATCTTTTCCATCCACTTGAACAGGGTTTCAGTTTAACGTCTCAGCCAAAAGACAGCACCTGCGACACTGCTGAATTCCCTTGGTACTTCATGAAGTGCCAATCTAGATTGTGTACTGAAGTCCATAGTCGGGATTGGACCCACAGCCTTCTGACAAAGAGGCAAGAGTGCTACCGTGGGATCCCCTGGAATCTCTAGGATTTAAAGATTAATCTCATGGACATTGTAACATAAGAAAAAGGAGCAGGAGCAGGAGTAGGCCAATTGGCTCCTCGAGTCTGCTCCGCCATTCAATAAGATCATGGCTGATCTGATCCTAACCTCAAATCTAAATTCATGTCCAATTTCCTGCCCGCTCCCCGTAACCCCTAATTCCCTTTACTTCTAGGAAACTGTCTATTTCTGTTTTAAATTTATTTAATGATGTAGCTTCCACAGCTTCCTGGGGCAGCAAATTCCACAGACCTACTACCTTCTGAGTGAAGAAGTTTCTCCTCATCTCAGTTTTTGAAGGAGCAGCCCCTTATTCTAAGATTATGCCCCCTCGTTCTAGTTTCACCCGTCTATGGGAACATCCTTACCGCATCCACCCAATCAAGCCCCTTCACAATCTTATATGTTTCAATAAGATCGCCTCTCATTCTTCTGAACTCCAATGAGTAGAGTCCCAATCTACTCAACCTCTCCTCATATGTCCGCCCCCTCATCCCCGGGATTAACTGAGTGAACCTTCTTTGTACTGCCTCGAGAGCAAGTATGTCTTTTCTTAAGTATGGACACCAAAACTGTATGCGGTATTCCAGGTGCGGTCTCACCAATACCTTATATAACTGCAGCAATACCTCCCTTTTTTTATATTCTATCCCCCTAGTGATAAACGCCAACATTCTGTTGGCCTTCTTGATCACCTGCATACTAACTTTTTGATTTTCTTGCACTAGGACCCCCAGATCCCTTTGTACTGCAGTACTTTCCAGTTTCTCGCCATTAAGATAATAACTTGCTCTCTGATTTTTCCTGCCAGAGTGCATAACCTCACATTTTCCAATATTGTATTGCATCTGCCAAATCTCTGCCCACTCACCCAGCCTGTCTATATCCCCTTGTAGGTTTTTTATGTCCTCCTCACTCTCTACTTTCCCTCCCATCTTTGTATCATCTGCAAACTTTGATATGTTACACTCGGTCCCCTCCTCCAAATCGTTAATATAGATTGTAAAGAGTTGGGGGCCCAGCACCGACCCCTGGGGAACACCACTGGCTACTGGTTGCCAGTCTGAGAATGAACCATTTATCCCAACTCTCTGCTTCCTGTTAGATAACCAATCCTCCGCCCATGCCAGAATATTACCCCTAATCCAGTGAGCAACCTGGGAGAAAAATCATTGGAGCATTAAAAAAAAACAGAGATGGGAAAAAAGGCTGTTTGAATCATAGAATTGCTGGCACATAGAAAATTTACGGCACAGAAGGAGGCCGTTCGGCCCATCGTGTTCGCGCCAGCCGAAAAAGAGCCACCCGGTCTAATCCCACTTTCCAGCACTTGGTCCATAGCTTTGTAGGTTATGGCACTTCAAGTGCACATCCAAGTACTTTTTAAATGTGATGAGGGTTTCTGCTTCTACCACCCTTTAAGGCAGTGAGTTCCAGATCCCCATCACACCTCTGGGTGAAATTTTTTTTCCTCAGTTCTCTTCTAATCCTTCTACCAATCACTTTAAATCTATGCCCCCTGGTTGTTAAAGGAAATAGGTCCTTCCTATCCACTCTATCTAGGCTCTTCATAATTTTGTACACCTCAATTAAATCTCCCCTCAGCCTCCTCTGTTCCAAAGAAAGCAATCCCAGCCTATTCAATCTCACCTCATAGCTAAAATTCTCCAGTCCTGGCAACATCCTCGTAAATCTCCTCTGTACCCTCTCTAGTGGAATTGTAATGTGGTGACCAGAACTGTATGCAGTACTCAAGCTGTGGCCTAACTAATGTTTTATACAGTTCTAGCATAACCTCCTTGCTCTTATATTCTATACTTCTGCTAATAAAGGAAAGTATCCCGTATGACTTCTTAACCACCTTATCTACCTGTCCTGCTACCTTCAGGGATCTGTGGGCATGAACTCCAAGGTCCCTCACTTCCTCTATACCTCTCAATATCCTCCCATTTATTGTGTATTCCCTTGCCTTGTTTGCTCTCCCCAAATGCATTACCTCACACTTCTCCAGACTGAATTCCATTTGCCACTTTTCTGTCCACCTGACCAGTCCATTGATATCCTGCAGTCTACAGCTTTCCTCCTCACTATCAACCATACGACCAATTTTTATATCATCTCCAAACTTCTTAATCATGCCCCCTACATTTAAGTCCAAATCATTAATATATATCACAAAAAGCAAGGGACCTTGTACTGAGCCCTGCGGAACCCCACTGGAAACAGCCTTGTCACAAAAACACCCGTAGACCATTACCCTTTGCTTCCTGCTACTGAGCCAATTTTGGATCCAACTTGCCACTCTCCCTTGGATCCCATGGGCTTGTACTTTTTTGACCAGTCTGCCACGTGGGATCTTGTCAAAAGCCTTGCTAAAATCCATGTAGACTACATCAAACGCACTACCCTCATCAACCCTCCTTGTTATCTCCTCAAAAAAATTCAATCAAGTTAGTCAGACACGACCTTCCCGTAACACATCCATGCTGACTGTGCTTGATTAATGCATGCATTTCTAAGTGACGGTTTATCCTGTCCCTCAGAATTGATTCCAATAATTTGCCCACCACCGAGGTTAAACTAACTGGCCTGTAATTACTTGGTCTATCCCTCTCTCCCTTTTTAAACAACGGTACGTTAGCAGTCCTCCAATCCTCCAGCACCACACCTGTATCCCGGGAAGATTGGAAAATGATGGTCAGAGCCTCCGCAATTTCCTCTCTTGCTTTTAACAGCCTGGGATACATTACATCCGGGCCTGGTGATTTATCTACTTTCAAAGATGCTAATCCCCTTAGTATTTCCTCTCTCACTATTTTGATCCTATCCAATATTTCACAATCCTCCTCCTTAACTACCATGTCTGCATCAGCCCTCTCTTTTATGAAGACAGATGCAACGTATTCATTAAGAACCATACCCACATCTTCAGCCTCCACACGTAGGTTACCTTTTTGGCCTCTAATAGGCACTACTCTTTCCTTAATTATCCTCTTGCTCTTAAAGTATTTATAAAACATCTTTGGGTTTTCCTTGATTTTACTTGCCAGTATTTTTTCATGCCCTCTCTTTGCTTTCCTAATTTCCTTTTTAATTTCACCCCTGCATTTTCTATATTCCTCTCTGGTTTCTGTAGTATTGAGCTCTCGGTATCTGACATAAGCTTTCCTTTTTTGCCTTATCTTACCCTGTATGCTCCTTGACATCCAGGGGGCTCTAGATTTGGCAGTCCCACTCTTTTTCTTTGTGGAAACATGTTTGCTCTGCATCCCTTGAATCTCCCCCTTGAACGCCTCCCACTGCTGTGATATTGATTTACCTTCAAGTAGCTGTTTCCAGTCCATTTTTGCTAAATCACTTACCAGCTTAGTAAAATTGGCCTTTCCCCAATTGAGAACTTTAACTCCTGTTCTATCTTTGTCTTTTTTCATAACTAAGCTAAATGTAACTAAGTGACAGTCAAGAATCATCCAATTGGGTAACAAAGGGGTCGATTTTAGCACCCGCGATTGGGTGCGTTCCTGGCGGGGGGGGGGGGGGGCGACGAAAATCGGGGATTCCCGGGGCGGGGCGGGAGCCCGGCTCCAACCTGCCCACTTCCGGGTTTCCCACTGACGCGCTGACATGCGCACGCAGCCCCCGCATGTGGGACTCCCGCCGGCAATTAAAGCCAGCGGGGTGCCACTTAAAGTATTTATTTTGGTATTTCAGGTCGTTTACAGACCTGATTAACGAGATATTTTAGGAGGGTTGGGATTTTACAAACAACTGGGACTGTTTCCCGTCCTGGGGGAAACACTCCCAGTTCAAATGGACGTGTGGCAGCTGCAAATGTCCATGTGACAGGTGGTGGGGGGGGGTGGGGGGGTGGGGGGTGGGGGGGGGCCCTCACTCATTGCAGGAGGCCACTCTGTCACTTTGGACAAAGTTTGGCCTCCACCACCCTCCTCCTAACAATAAAATTCACAAACTTGCACACTTACCCTGGGGTCCAGACACATGTACCTACCTTGCGGACCCCCTCAGATGTACATCTTGCGGATGGGGGCCTCCGTAGCTGCAGTCATGACCTCAGAGGGCGAACAGCATCACCAGCCTCGCCGGCCACGCCGTCTACCTCTGACACGTGGAGCTCCACAACACAGTGCTGTGACACATCCACCTGCACAGCAGGAGGGAGGGCAACCGCAGAGAGAGATGCGTTGCAGAGGGCACTACCCTCGGCACAGGGTCCACAGACCGAGGCTCAGCTTCCTGGACCTCTCTGAGGAGCAGTGCACACGGAGGCTCAGAGTCACTCGACATATAGTCGTGGACATCTGCAGCCTCCTTCATGCCGAGCTGCTCCCGGCTGGCCCGAGCACCATCTTCTTACCTGTCGCTGTCAAAGTCACCACTGCCCTCAACAACTTCTCCGCATCCTTCCAGGGTGCCACCGGGGACATCACCGACGTCTCTCAGTCGTCTGCACAAAAGAGCCCTGCAAATACACCTACACCCACCCTGCAGTGACGCAATGTGTGGCATCAGTTGTGGGTCTTCATTGTGATCCTCAGGAAAGGGCATTATTGCACAAACCAGACAAGATTCGCAAAAACGTGACAGTAGTGGTGCCAGTATAATATGTAATGTGAGTTGCTCAGAAATTAAATATAAGTAAAAAACCATGACAAACCCTCAAACACCCTTGTGCATCCCCTTCATGCTCACGACACGTTTGCCTTACGCTGCCTACTGCACATATGTGATGCATGCCCTGTGGCTGCAGCACAGGTAGTGGCAGGTTGAATGAGGCTGACTGTGAAAGAGATGCATGAGAGGGTGAGTATGAGATAGAGCCATGAGATTGTATGAGGATTGGGTTGAGTGGTAGTGGCGGGATGAGTACTGACGAGGTGAGTAAATGCAGGTAAGATGAGGATGAGGTTTGAGTGGGTGTGAGGGGTGATGTGACAGAGTAGTGTTGGCAGTGCAGAAGGAGATGTGGGGTGGGGGCGGTGATGTGGCAGACGGAGTGTAGGGGAATGAGTAAGTGTACTCACTTTGGCTGACCTACTTAGGTCATTGGAGCGCCTCCTGCACTGTATGCAGGTGGGTGATATGTTGGTGGTGCAGGTGACCTCCTCTGCCACCTCGAGCCAGACCTTCTTGGTGGCAGAGGCAGGCCGCTTCCTCCTGCCCGCCGGGGGGATGATCTCTGTCCTCCCCCTCCTCCTCACCCCATCTAATGATACCTGGAGTGAGGCATCATTAAACCTGGGAGCAGCCTTCCCCCTGGGCTGCTCCATGCTGTAATTTTTCCTATTTCTTGCAGCATCAGTCAGTGGAGGACTGCCCCTTTAAATAGAGCTCCTCCAGCTGGCAGACCTTACTGCGCATGCGCAGTCCGCCCGATGCGCAGCTCAGCAGTGGGGAACCCGGAAGACTAGGTAAGTGGATCCAATTAGTCTGCGATTGTGTTCGGGGCAGACTGATTTCACCGGGCGCGTTACCCACACGCCCAATCGCCCCCCCCCCCCCCCCCACCCCTGCCGCGAACCCGCCGCCCTGGTAATATCGGGCCCAAAGAATCTGTTTGCTTTCCAGTTTGTGTGGGAAGGCAGTGTGCAGCGAGGGTGGACGTGTTGGGCAATCAATAGCGGGAATGTGAGGGTGGGGAGGTTGGCAGCAGGAGGTCATTTGACTAACTTTCCTGGAATACATCCAACCAGAGTTGGTAACCCTCGTGCTACCACCGAGTCAAACTGATGCGTTTCACAAATGCATGGCTATTACCTGGTATACACAATAAATACAGGGGCATGCCGGTGTAACATGTACAGGATTATTATAACTGTAAAGCAGTATTGTTTTTCCTGTGAAACACCATGTAAAACAAAATTCAATTTTTCAGTTTTAAAACAAAGTAACTAACTCCAGCCCGTTCTCCCATCATGTGACTCAGTCAGGTGTGTTGATGCCAAAACATCGATTAGCAAAAGATAGTTTGCTGGAGAGCAAGGGGCGGTGGGAAAAAAACTATAAGGTGCCAGGAAAGCCTTGCGTTAAATGCTCTTTCTCTTTCACTTGTGCAAAAGCTAGTAAGTGACTTTAGTTCTTGAGTAAATTTGATTCTGAAGGAATTTATTGCAAGTTCTCTTAATTTATCTTGTGGGTGCTGCAGGGTACACTCGGGTCCTGGTGAACAGACTCAAGAGACAGACATCCCTTTCTGAAGGTAGTGGGCAGATTCAGTGCTGATGGTATGACTAAGAAACTTCACAGGAATGCATTCTGTCCTTGTAATTCAAGAAAAATCCTCATCCAAAACATTCTCTGTAACTTTGGCCATGCTGCATTATTTCACCTCGTCCTCCTTCACCTCCGTGCAGCTTTCGACATGGCTGATCACACCATCCTCCTCAAACGCCTCGCTCTCTCATTGGGACTGCCCTTGCATGGTTCCACTCTTACTTAGAATTACCACACTGAAACAGTCCATTTAGCCTAACCAGGCCATGTTAGTGTTTATCCTCCATATCAGTAGTCATCCTAATCTCACGTGCCTACCCTGTTCCCATATTTCTTTAGTTTTCTTTCCTTTAACCACCTATCTAACCTATTTTTAAACATCTTTCCTATCCAACTGTAGCTAGAGAATCTCTGGCAATGGCTTCTCTTCCCACCCCCACACCATCACTTCCTGAACCCCCCGGGGATCCGTCCTTAGCCCCCTTTTTTCCCTTATGTACATGTTATCACGTGGTGACACCGTTCGAAGTCACATGTATGCTGATTATCCCCAGCTCTAACTCTGTATCACCCTTCTTAACCCATCCACTGCCTCTGCGTTGTTGGACTACTTGTCCGACATCCAGTCTTGGATGAGCCATAACTTCCTCCTCCAGCTAATCACTGGGAAGACCAAGCCTATCGTCTTGTGTCCACGCCACAAACTCTGTACGCTCACCATCGACTCCTTACCTCTTCATGGCCGCTATCTCTGGCTGAACCACACTGTTCACAACCTGAAAATCCTGTTGAATCCTGAGCTGAGTTTCTGACCCCATACCCTCTCCATAACAAAAATTGCCCACTTCTATTTCATACTGTCGCCCAGTTCAGGCCATCTGCCATTGATTCTTGCCTTTGTCATCTAGAGACTCAATTACTCCAATGCTCTCCTGGCCAGCATCCCTTCACCATCTCCCATAAACTTCAGCTCATCAAAAACTCTCTTCCCCACATCTCATTTCACACCTTGTCCAGCTGCTCACAACACTGATCTATATTAGTTCCCAGTCCCCATCCACTTCAAATTTAAAATTCTTATCCTTTTGTTTTGTTCTGATATAGAACTTGCTCTTCCCTATACCTGTAATAACCTTCAGCCCCTACAAACTCCCACAACACTAAACTCTGTTGTTCTGACTCCAAACTTCCACCTGCCCCTCCTTTTTGCCCCATGTTGGCAGCCATGCTTTCAGCCACCTAGATCCTAATCTCTGGAATTTCCTCGCTAAACCTCTCCACGTCTTTCTCCTAATTTTTCCTTATTTGGCTCAGTGTCTGTTTTTCCTCATGCCTCTGTGAAGCATCTTGGAATGTTTCGATGTTAAAGGTGATATATAAAGGCAAGTTGTTATTGCAGAATATCCCTCATGCATCAAATTCCGGCCTCGTCCTGGCCATCAAATTCCGGCCTCGTCCTGGCCATCAAATTCCGGCCTCGTCCTGGCCATCAAATTCCGGCCTCGTCCTGGCCATCAAATTCCGGCCTCGTCCTGGCCATCAAATTCCGGCCTCGTCCTGGCCATCAAATTCCGGCCTCGTCCTGGCCATCAAATTCCGGCCTCGTCCTGGCCATCAAATTCCGGCCTCGTCCTGGCCATCAAATTCCGGCCTCGTCCTGGCCATCAAATTCCGGCCTCGTCCTGGCCATCAAATTCCGGCCTCGTCCTGGCCATCAAATTCCGGCCTCGTCCTGGCCATCAAATTCCGGCCTCGTCCTGGCCATCAAATTCCGGCCTCGTCCTGGCCATCAAATTCCGGCCTCGTCCTGGCCATCAAATTCCGGCCTCGTCCTGGCCATCAAATTCCGGCCTCGTCCTGGCCATCAAATTCCGGCCTCGTCCTGGCCATCAAATTCCGGCCTCGTCCTGGCCATCAAATTCCGGCCTCGTCCTGGCCATCAAATTCCGGCCTCGTCCTGGCCATCAAATTCCGGCCTCGTCCTGGCCATCAAATTCCGGCCTCGTCCTGGCCATCAAATTCCGGCCTCGTCCTGGCCATCAAATTCCGGCCTCGTCCTGGCCATCAAATTCCGGCCTCGTCCTGGCCATCAAATTCCGGCCTCGTCCTGGCCATCAAATTCCGGCCTCGAATCATAGAAAGAATCATGGAAAGGTTTCAGCACGAAAAGAGGCCATTCTGCCCATCAAGTCCGCACTGGCTCTATGCAAGAGCAATCAAGCTAGTCCCGCTCCCCTGCCCTTTCCCCGTAACCCTGCAAACTTTTTCCTTTCAAGTACTTATCCAGTTCCCTTTTGAAGGCCATGATTGAATCTGCCTTCACCACCCCCTCGAGCAGTGCATTCCAGATCCTGACCACTCGCTGTGATTATAAAAAAAAAAGCAAAAAAGGTTTTCTTCATGTCACCTTTGATTGATTCTTTTGCCAATCACGTTAAATCTATGTCCTCTGGTTCCGCCAATGGGAACAGTTTCTCTCCATCTACTCTGTCTAGACCCTTCATGATTTTGAATACCTCTATCAAATCTCCTCGTAACCGTCTCTGTTCCAAGGAGAACAACCCCAGCTTCTCCAGTCTATCCACGTAACTAAAGTCCCTCATCCCTGGAATCATTCTAGTAAATCTCTTCTGCATCCTCTCCAAGGCCTTCACATTTTTCCTAAAGTGCGGTGCCCAGAACTGAACACAATACTCCAGTTGTGGCTGAACCAGTGTTTTATAAAGGTTCATCATGACTTCCATACTTTTGTATTCTATGTCTCTATTTATAAAGCCCAGGAACCCGGATGCTTTTTTAACCACTTTCTCAACTTGCCCTGCCACCTTCAATGATTTGTGCACATATACCCCCAGATCTCTCTTTTTAGAGTTGTGCCCTCTAGTTTATATTGCCTCTTCTCGTTCTTCCTATCGAAATGTATCGCCTCGCATTTTTCTGCATTAAATTTCATCTGCCACGTGTCTGCCCATGCCACCAGCCTGTCTATATCCTCTTGACGTCTATCACTCTCCTCCTCACTGTTTACTACCCTTCCAAGTTTTGTGTCGTCTGCAAATTTTGAAATTGTGCCTGTACACCCAAGTCCAAGTCATTAATATCTATCAAGAAAAGCAGTAGTCCTAGCACTGACCCCTGGGGAACACTACTGTGCACCTCCCTCCAGTCCAAAAAACAACCATTCACCACTACTCTCTGTTTCTACTGGAGTCTTTTGAGGGTGTAACTGGTAGAATAGATAAGGGAGAACCAGTGGATGTGGTTTATTTAGATTTTCAGAAGGCCTTTGATAAAGTCCCACATAAGAGGTTAGTGTGCAAAATTAAAGCACATGGGTTTTTTTTAATTCGTTCATGGGGATGTGGGCGTCGCTGGCGAGGCCACCATTTATTGCCCATCCCTAATTGCCCTTGAGAAGGTGGTGGTGAGCCGCCTTCTTGAACCGCTGCAGTCTGTGTGGTGAAGTTTCTCCCACAGTGCTGTTAGGAAGGGAATTCCAGGATTTTGACCCAGCGACGATGAAGGAACGGCGATATATTTCCAAGTCGGGATGGTGTGTGACTTGGAGGGGAACGTGCAGATGTTGTTCCCATGTGCCTACTGCTCTTGTCCTTCTAGGTGGTAGAGGTTGCGGGTTTGGGAGGTGCTGTTGAAGAAGCCTTGGTGAGTTGCTGCAGTGCATCCTGTGAATGGTACACACTGCAGCCACAGTGCGCCAGTGGTGAAGGGAGTGAATGTTCAGGGTGGTAGAAGGGGTGCCAATCAAGCGGGCTGCTTTGTCCTGGATGGTGTCGAGCTTCTTGAGTGTTGTTGGAGCTGCACTCATCCAGGCAAGTGGAGAGTATTCCATCACACTCCTGACTTGTGCCTTGTAGATGGTGGAAAGGCTTTGGGGAGTCAGGAGGTGAGTCACTCGCTGCAGAATACCCAGCCTCTGACCTGCTCTTGTAGCCACAGTATTTATATGGCTGGTCCAGTTAAGTTTCTGGTCAATGGTGATGGTGGGGGATTCGGCGATGGTAATGCCATTGAATGTCATGGGGAGATGGTTAGATTCTCTCTTGTTGGAGATGGTCATTGTCTGGCACGAATGTTATTTGCCACTTATGAGCCCAAGCCTGGATGTTGTCCAGTTCTTGCTGCATGAGGGCTCGGACTGCTTCATTATTTGAGGGGTTGCAAATGGAATGAACACTGTGCAATCATCAGCGAACATCCCCATTTCTGACCTTATGATTGAGGGAAGGTCATTGATGAAGCAGCTGAAGATGGTTGGGCCTAGGACACTGCCCTGAGGAACTCCTGCAGCATTGTCCTGGGGCTGATATTATTGGCCTCCAACAACCACTGCTATCTTCCTTTGTGCTAGGTATGACTCCAGCCACTGGAGAGTTTTCCCCCTTATTCCCATTGACTTCAATTTTATATACTGACATGGATTGAAAATTGGCTAACAGACAGGAAACGGAGAGTAGGAATAAATTAGACTTTTTCGGGGTGGCAGGCAGTGACTAGTGGGGTACTGCAGGGATCAGTGCTTGGGCCCCATCTATTCACAATATATATCAATGATTTGGATGAGGGAACCAAATGTAATATTTCCAAATTTTCTGACGACACAAAACTAGGTGGGATCGTGAGTTGTGAGGAGGATGCAAAGAGGCTTCAAGGCGATTTAGACAAGTTGAGTGAGTGGGCAAATACATGGCAGATGCAGTATAATGTGGATAAATGTGAAGTTATCCACTTCAGAAGGAAAAACAGAAAGGCAGAGTATTATTTAAATGGCGATAGATTGGGGAATGTTGATGTACAAAGGGACCTGGGTGTCCTTGAACACCAGTCACTGAAAGCAAACATGCAGGTATAACAGTAGTTAGGAAGGCAAATGGTATGTTGGCCTTCATTGCAAGAGGATTTGAGTACAGGAGCAAGGATTTTCTTACGGCAGTTATACCAGGCCTTGGTGAGACCACACCTGGAGTATTGTGTGCAATTTTGGTCTCCTTACCTAAGAAAGGATATACTTGCCATAGAGGGAGTGCAGCGAGTTCACCAGACTGATTCCTGGGATGGCAGGTCTGTCATATGAGGAGAGATTGGGTCAACTCCATAAGACCATAAGAGATAGGAGCAGGAGTTGGCCATTCGGCCCCTCGAGCCTGCTCCGCCATTTAATGAGATCATGGCTGATCTGATTTTTACCTCAATCCACTTTCCCACCCTTTCCCCATATCCTTTGACTCCCTTGCTGATCAAAAATTTGTCAAACTCAGCCTTGAATGTATTCATGACTCAGCCTCCACAGCTTTTTGGGGTAAAAAATTCCAAAGATTCATGACCCTCCTGGAGAAGAAATTCCTCCTCATTTCTGTCTTAATCGGGCGACCCCTTGTTCTATGCCCCCTAGTTTTAAATTCCCCCATGAGGGGTAACATCCTCTCAGCATCTACCCTATCGAGTCCCCTCAGAATCTTTTATGTTTCAATAAGATCTCCTCTCATTCTTCTAAACTCCCTTGAGTATAGACCCAACCTGTTCAGTCTTTCCTCATAAGACAACCCTTCCATACCCGGAATCAACCTAGTGAACCTTCTCTGAACTGCCTCCAATGCAAGTATGTCCTTCCTTAAATAAGGGCACCAGAACTGTACGCAGTACTCCAGGTGTGGTCTCACCAGCACCCTGTACAGTTGTAGCGTGACTTCCCTGCTTTTATACTCCATCCCCCTAGAAATAAAGGCCAATATTCCGTTTGCCTTCCGGATTACCTGCTGCACCTGTATGTTGACTTTTTGACTCTGCCTGTATTCACTCGCTTTTAGAAGAATGAGAGGTGATCTCATTGAAACGTATAAAATTCTGACCGGGCTAGACAGACTGGATGCAGGGAGGATCTTTCCCCTGGCTGGGGGGTCCAGAACGAGGGGTCACAGTCTCAGGATACGGGGTAGGACATTTAGGACTGAGATGAGGAGAAATTTCTTCACTCAGAGGGTGGTGAACCTGTGGAATTCTGTACCACAGAAGGCTGTGGAGGCCAAGTCACTGAATATATTTAAGAAGGAGCTAGATAGATTTCTAGATACAAAAGGCATCAAGGGGTATGGGGAGAGAGCGGGAATATGATATTGAGATAGAGGATCATCCATGATCATATTGAATGGCGGAACAGGCACGAAGGGCCGAATGGCCTACTTCTGCTCCTATTTTCTGTGTTTCTATGTTTCCTTTCCCTTAGCCAATTCTGTATCCATGTTGCTACTGCCCCCTTTATTCCATGAGCTGCAATCTTGATGATAAGCCTACCGTGCGGCACTTTATCAAATGCCTTTTGACAGTCCATATACACCACATCAACTGCATTGTCCTCATCTACCCTCTCTGTTACCTTTATAAAAAAGCTCTAAGGGGTTAGTTAAACACTATTTGCCTTTTTAAAAAAAATCCGTGCTGGCTTTCCCTAATCAATCCACCCTCGCCCAAGTGACTGTTAATTCTGTCCCGGATTATCGTTTCTAAAAGCTTCCCCACCACTGAGGTTAAACTGACTGGCCTATAGTTGCTGGGTTTATCCTTACACCCTTTTTTGAACAAGGGTGCAACATTTGCAATTCTCCAGTCCTCTGGCACCACCCCAGTATCTACGGATGTTTGTAAGATTATGGCCAGTACCTCCGCAATTTCCACCCTTACTTTCCTCAGCAACCTAGGATGCATCCCATCCTACTTTAAGTACAGCTAGCCTTTCAAGTACCTTTTCTTTATCAATTTTTAGCCCATCCAGTATCTGAACTACATCTTCCTTTACTGAGACTCTGGCAGCATCGTCTTCCTTGGTAAAGACAGATGCAAAGTATCATTTAGTACCTCGCCCATCCCCTCTGCCTTCATGAGTAGATCTCCTCACTATCAAACTCCATAATAATCCTCGCTATCAAATTCCAGAATAGTCGTCTGACAAAGTAGGGATTTTCTGTTTTTTTTTCAGTTAGCTAGGATTTAAGATGGTGGCTGCTGCTTCACTAAATTACAAATTGGAAGATCGGCCTTTAGTCTACAGGTACAAAATAGTTACGCTTCTCTTTGGCTAGGATAACAGGACACATAGTTTAAGGGATAAAATGTATTGATGCAAACAAAACTGAAAGAAGGAAATTTAATTTCTGTTTACTTCAAGGATTTTGAATTATCTGCAGGACGTTGACAGCTCAATGATTGCCAAGCATTTGGAGAAGTGTTATTTTATCATTGGCTTCACTCTCACTGACACCATTGCTGCTTTGGCTAATTCTATCAGAGTTAACTGGCAACGTCGAGATTTATGCTTCATCTTCAAAAGAAAAATACACCCTTATAATCCAGGGACACAATCGTGGCCTTCAGTCTACTATTCAGATAGCCTCTTGACCTGTAAATGAGGCAGTAGCTACTACTTAAGAAATACATTTTACAGAGGTTTTGGTTCATAAGAGACTTAGTCTGCTTATAAGCTGTAGTGTAGTCATGAAGACAAGAAAGGGATTGAGGAAGAGTGCAGGTTGTAACATCTTAACTCTGCCCAATTACAGAATGTCCTGTCGAATTATAGAATAAGCCTAGGTTTTGATGCAAAAGACACTCAGTCTGCTTATAAATTGTAGCCATGAACACAAGAAAGGGTTTGAGGAAAAGCACAAATTTAAAAATTTTTATTCCACCCAATTACAGAATAAATCCCACCCCATTGCAGAATAATGCTGGTGCTGCCCAATTATAGCATTTTTGAATTTAGAATTTTTAACTGGTCACATAGTCATTTTTAAGTCAAAATGAACTGATGTTATTGTGCAGATCCTGGAGCTTCATACAGTGTAACAACAACTTGCATTCTTATAGCGCCTTTAATGTAGTAAAACGATCCAAGGCGCTTTGCTTAGGACATCTTACGTGGCACCACATATCTGTGTCATCATGGCATTTTATAAGTGTGTGCTGAAGCATGTGATTCCCCAACTCCAATCAAGCAAGCCTGTGCTGTGTGATTGAGAAAAACCTACAAGTATATATAAAATTCTTTTTAATACATCTCTGATTATGTGAGGATTCTGTACAATATATGTACGCATTAATTTGTCTACATCCCTAACCTCCTATCTTTTGGTCACCTCATCACTGAGCTTGGTATCATCACAAAATTTGATTCTACATTGGGAAACTGTGTACTTCATCAGATCAATTTGTTTGTTTTGCTCAGGTGGTAGTGCTCTTGGCTCAGGTGGTAGTGCTCTTGGCTCAGGTGGTAGTGCTCTTGGCTCAGGTGGTAGTGCTTTTGGCTCTGAGGCAAGATTATGAGTTCAAGCCCAACTGCAGGACACAAGCAGATAATATGGGGGGTATAGTTAATGACGTGGAAGACTGTGACAAAGTACAAGACGACGTTAATAAACTTGCAGAATGGGCGTGTAAATGGCATATGATTTCAATGTAGATAAGTATGTGGTGGTGCATTTTGGTAGGAGGAATAAGGAGGCCACATACTTCTTGAAAAATAAGAGACTAAATGGGGTAGAGGAGCAAAGCGATCTAGGGGGATCGATTCACAAAGCATTAGAAGTAGCAACACAGGTTAACAAGGCCATAAAAAATGCAAACAAAGCACTGGAGTTAATTTGTAGAAAAATAGAGTTGAAAAGCAGATAAGACATGTTAAACATATGTGGAACTTTGGTTAGACCAGTTAGTGTACTGTGCACAGTTCTGGTCCCCATATTACAAAAAGGATATAGAGGTACTGGACAAGTTGCAAAAAAGATTTACAAGGATGATACCACAACTGAGAGGTTGTAACTATCAAGAAACACTGAACAGCCTGGGGCTCTTTTCTCTAGAAAAGAGAAGGCTGAGAGGTGACCTGATAGAGGTCTTTAAAATTAAAATTAAAATTATAAAGGGGTTTGATAGGGTAGGCGTAGAGGAAATGTTTCCATTGTCGGGGAGACCAGAACTAAGGGTCATAATTATAAAATAGTCACTGATAAGTCCAATAAGGAATTCAGGAGAAACTTCTTTACCCAGAGAGTGATTAGAATGTGGAACTCGCTATCACAAGGTGTAGCTGAGGCGAATTGCAGAGATACATTTAAAGGGAAGCTAGATAAGTACATGAGGGAGAAAGGAATAGAAGGATATACTGGTAGGGTGAGATGAAGTAGGGTGGGAGGAGGCTCGTGTGGGGCATAAACACCGGCATAGACCCGTTGAGCCGAATGGCCTGTTTCTGTGCTGTAAATTCTATGTAATAATCTAGGCTGTCACTTCAGTGAGGTACTGAGGGAGTGCTACATTGTCATGATGCAGCCCTTCAACTGACATGTCAAACCAACCTGTTCAGGTGCAAGTTAAAGATTCTGTGGCACTATTTAAAGAAGGACAGGGAATTCTCCATGTGCTAACCAACATTGTCCCCTCACTAATACCACCAAAAAGAAAATTAACTAGTTCATTGCTGTTTGTGAAAGACATAATGGCTTCCACTTTGTAGTCCAGACACTGCTGTCATATAACCCAAAGTAATTTATGCGAAGAGCATTGATGTACTGTTTGTCATAAGGTGCTATATAAATGATAGTCCTTCCTTTTATTTTTTATCTCATCAAATGAAAGTACACACACAGAAGCTGATCTCGGAATAAATCCCTCAATCTTTATCATTGCTGAAGACTATATCAGGTGAAGCAAATCATTAAGGGATTAACCTGATCATGATACTATTGTGAATCAGTAAATCAAGGACTTTGCTCAATGCATAGATGTATTGCTGTTTGGAGCGGTTAATCAGAAATGCCTGAGTTTGTTGGGTGGAGGTGGAGGGGCCAGCTCATCCTCCAGACCGTTATATGTTGCTCTGACCTATTGTTCCAGCATCTGGGTTTAACAGTGTTTCAGTAGAAGGTTAACTTTCGTTTGAGGCAATGCACAGTATTTAGTTTTAAAATGGAAGTACTTGTTTTCCCCGGGGTCAGACGCAATTGAATGTGATTCTGATACTGCACATAGTGTACAACTGCCATTGAACCCAACTTTGAGTGCGGTTTCAATGCTACAAAGCTAAGTTTATAGGTTCACCCCAGCACTGTTAGGGCACATCAGATGGCCAAAAGATTTTAAGAGGCATTTCAGGCAGGGTGTGGTGAGCTTTAACTCTACTACGTGGAGAGAGGGGCGGGGAGGTTTAACTCCCCTTCCAGCTCATTTGCAAGTGTTTCATTTGGCCTCAGCACCCATGAGCTAGGGAGAATTAAAAGCAGCCAGGATTCCTGCTCCTGTTTGTTCTCCAGAAACCCCTGCTGGAAAGAGTGGAAGTGTGGATGTCGAGTGAGGACAGGATCAGACTCTGTGATATCCCTGTGGTTGAAATGTCTGCCGCCATTTGTACACAAAGAATGACTCTTTGTTTAGGAGGCAGTCGGATTCCATAGAACAGTACTCCAGAAAAATTGGTGCCTTTAGGAGAGGAAGAGAGAGAGAAATTTGGAGGTACCAAAAACAAAATAATATAGTTTAATACAAACATGGAAAAGCAGTTTCACATTTGTTTTTGTTTGCTTCTCTTTCCAGACATGAACTTTGCCCCAATCTTTTTCTTGTTCATTAATAGTATTGATTCATTCCTGAATTGCTTAGGAGGGAATCTTATTGCATTGCGTTAGCAGCTGACGGAAGACCTTTTTGTCCTCTTGCAGATTGCCAGGCTCAGGGAGGAGGGTTCCAGGAAGTTAGAGGAACAGCAGAGGCTTATCAAGGAGCAGATAATGCTGGAGAGAGAGCAGAGGTTGCAAGGTAAAGTTGTGCCTGTTTATCAGCATGCTTTGTTAACTGGAAGATCTAATTTCTCCTCCGTATTTTCAGGTCACCTCCCCATACTCTCTGCCGCTTTGAGGGTGCTCAAGTGGCCGAGGCTGACTCGCCTTCCCGATCTCCAGACTGGCCGTCCTGTAATTCTTAGAACTGAAGACTGGACACGAAGAAACTGATTTTTCCAGCGGTGTATGTGTATAAAATACTGTGCACAGACTGGAGCTCATTCCAAAATCCAGATAGCTACATGTGCGGAGTGGGATAATACAAAACTAGACCGTTTCATGTTTTGCACAGTGAAGCGTTGCACATGTTAGCACAAACAGTCTTTTTTTAACTTCCACACCCCAGTCTGATTTTAGGAAGAGCTAAGATGGTCGCCCTAAGCCTGCCTGCCCCGACCCCTCTGCCAGTAGTACTCTTGATCCCACCATTATCTCTATCAGGGCAGTTTCTCATGTTGCCTGTTGATGAGCTGCTGGCTTCTGATTGGGCCATTTCCAGACTTGGGAAGTCAAAATCTTCCATTTTTCTTTGTTTGTTTTCTGCACACTTACATTTTTCAATATGTCAGTGTGGTGCATTTATTCCAAAAGATTGATGCCTATAACATTGGGGAGCAGGGAGAAATTACAGCTGTTATCTAACCACTGTAAGTGACTTCAGGATGGCATAGATAGGTTAGTAGAATAGGCGGATAGATGTCGGATGAAATTTAATGTGGAGAAATTCAAGGTGATAAATTTTGAGAGGAAATACACACCAAATGGTAACCCTTTAAGAGGAGTAGGGGAGAAGAAAGACTTCGGGGTTCAGATACACATTTTTAAAAGTGAAACAACAAGTTGATAAAACTTTTTTCTGCGGGATCCTAGGTTTTATAAATAGGGGCATTGAGTACAAAAGCAAAGAGGTAATCTTAATTCTGTACGAATCACTGGTTAGGCCACAGTTCAAATATTGTGTCCAGTTTTGGACACTTTACTTTAGGAAGAATGTCAAGGCCATGGAGCTGTTGCAGAAGAGAGTCACTAAGATGATTCCAAGGATGAGAGGCTTTAGTTGGGAGCAGGTCGAGGAACGGAACTTTGGTAGTCTTTCAGCGAGCCAACACAGGCCTAATGCTGTAAAATTCTGTGACCTTGTGAAACCTTTCATTAGAAATAATCGAATGCCTTGTTCTTACAGCTGTTCATTTATAGCACAGATAGTAACTTAGTGCACTGAAAGCAAACTCTGGGGGAAGAATTCCTCTCTCCTCTCTTGTAGCAGTCTCGTAAACTAGCTGTTTGTGAATGCGTTCATCATTTTGTTACAGAGAAAATCTTGCCTTTCTGTTGGAATCAAACAATCCAATAATTCAGCCTTGGCCTTCCTCAGCTCTTTGCCTGGCTGACACCTATTCTGTCGCCTTCAGGGGGAGCCGATCTTTACCCATACCCACGCCTTCTCACTTTAACACACTGTATTGCTGGCCACTCCACCTCACTCCTTCGGTATTGGTTACTCTGCCCTCCGAGCTGGTGCCCAATATGCCTCTTGCACAGCACACTCCAAAAGTGTCCAGACTCTCTGCTTTTGGACACCAGCTTCTCACGCTCTCCTCTTCACATCTCAGGTTAGATTGTTAGGCTCAAGAAAAGAACATAAAGTCAATGAATATTGTTATCTTTGGTTTCCAAAAGGAGATCCTGAAGGAGTCTAAATGGGATTCATGTCTGGGGTTTCTTGTTCTCACCCATGCCAGCAGATTAAGATGCCCAGTTGGGTCTAGGTGCTTCCCCACTCCCTCCAAAGGGAAGTAAATCAGAGAGTGAGTCGCTCCATAATGGCTGGCTTAAGAGTGGACTTTGGGGACCCAAAGGGAAAATGTTGGCCACTTTTCCAGCCTGCCAAGGACAGTGAGTAAGATGGGAAACCCAAGGAGAGAAATATTGTAAATTATAAGGAAAAGTTAGAAAAGGATAGAGAGCAATGAGGGGCGCTCGGTGCGGAGGAGGGTAGTGGGGGGCTCGGTGCGGAGGAGAGTAGTGGGGGGCTCGGTGCGGAGGAGAGTAGTGGGGGGCTCGGTGCGGAGGAGGGTAGTGGGGGGCACTCGGTGCGGAGGAGAGTAGTGGGGTGCACTCGGTGCGGAGGAGAGTAGTGGGGTGCACTCGGTGCGGAGGAGAGTAGTGGGGGGCTCGGTGCGGAGGAGGGTAGTGGGGTGCACTTGGTGCGGAGGAGAGTAGTGGGGTGCACTCGGTGCGGAGGAGAGTAGTGGGGTGCACTCGGTGCGGAGGAGAGTAGTGGGGTGCACTCGGTGCGGAGGAGAGTAGTGGGGTGCACTCGGTGCGGAGGAGGATAGTGGGGTGCACTCGGTGCGGAGGAGGGTAGTGGGGTGCACTCGGTGCGGAGGAGAGTAGTGGGGTGCACTCGGTGCGGAGGAGAGTAGTGGGGTGCACTCGGTGCGGAGGAGAGTAGTGGGGTGCACTCGGTGCGGAGGAGAGTAGTGGGGTGCACTCGGTGCGGAGGAGAGTAGTGGGGTGCACTCGGTGCGGAGGAGGGTAGTGGGGTGCACTCGGTGCGGAGGAGGGTGGTGGGGTGCACTCGGTGCGGAGGAGGGTGGTGGGGTGCACTCGGTGCGGAGGAGGGTGGTGGGGTGCACTCGGTGCGGAGGAGGGTGGTGGGGTGCACTCGGTGCGGAGGAGAGTAGTGGGGGGCTCGGTGCGGAGGAGAGTAGTGGGGGACTCGGTGCGGAGGAAAGTAGTGGGGTGCACTCGGTGCGGAGGAGAGTAGTGGGGTGCACTCGGTGCGGAGGAGGGTAGTGGGGTGCACTCGGTGCGGAGGAGAGTAGTGGGGTGCACTCGGTGCGGAGGAGAGTAGTGGGGTGCACTCGGTGCGGAGGAGGGTAGTGGGGTGCACTCGGTGCGGAGGAGGGTAGTGGGGTGCACTCGGTGCGGAGGAGGGTAGCGGGGTGCACTCGGTGCGGAGGAGGGTAGCGGGGTGCACTCGGTGCGGAGGAGGGTAGCGGGGCGCGCTCGGTGCGGAGGAGAGTAGCTCGGTGCGGAGGACTTTAGCGGGGCGCGCTCGGTGCGGAGGAGAGTAGCGGGGCGCGCTCGGTGCGGAGGAGAGTAGCGGGGCGCGCTCGGTGCGGAGGAGAGTAGCGGGGCGCGCTCGGTGCGGAGGAGAGTAGCGGGGCGCGCTCGGTGCGGAGGAGAGTAGTGGGGTTTGCTCACTGTTTTAAGTATGACAGCATAGTATATTAACCCTTAAAATAAAAAGGTTAGAAATCTCCTGGACATACAGTTTAAAAATATTTTTTTAGCTTCATGCCATTTCTTTGTCCTGAAGTTGAGTTGGTTGCTGTGATCATTTGGAATTAAGCTGCCAACATGCAGCTTCTCACTTGTTAATTTTGGGTGATGACACAAAGGTAAGTAGAAAAGTAAGTTGTGAAGAGGACATAAGGAGTCTGCAAAGGGATATTGATAGGTTAAGCGAGTGAGCAAAAATTTGGCAGATGGAGTATAATGTGGGAAAATGTGAACTTGTCCACTTTGGCAGGAGGAATAGAAAAGCAGTATATTATTTAAATGGAGAGAGATTGCAGAACTCTGAGGTACAGAGGGATCTCGGTGTCCTAGGACATGAATCACAAAAAGTTAGTGTGCAGGTACAGCAAGTGATTAGGAAGGCAAATAGAATGTTGTCATTTATTGCAAGGGGAATGGAATATAAAAGTTGAGATGTTTTGTTACAGTTGTACAGGGCATTGGTGAGACCACATCTAGAATACTATGTGCAGTTTTGGTCTCCTTATTTAAGAAAGGACATAATTGCTTTGGAGGCGTTTCAGAGAAGGTTCACTCGACTGATTCCTGGGATGGGGGGTGTTATATTATGAGGAAATGTTGAACAAGTTGTGCCTGTGTACATTGGAGTTTAGAAGAATGAGAGGTGATCTTATTGAAACATATGAGATCCTGAGGAGACTTGAAGGGGTAAATGCTGAGAGGATGTTTCCCCTTGCGGGAGAGACTAGAACTAGGGGACACAGTTTAAAAATAAGGGGTCTCCCTTTTAAGACAGAGGTCAGGAGAAATTTTTTCTTTGAGGGTAGTGAGTGTGTGAACTCCCTTCCCCAGAGAGCGGTGGAGGCAGGGTCATTCAATATTTTAAGGCTGAGTTAGATAAATTCCTGATTAACAAGGGAGTCAAAGGTTACAGTAGGTAGATGGCAAAGTAGGGTTGAGGTCACAATCAGATCAGCCATGATCTTATCAAATGGCAGAGCAGGCTTGAGGAGCCGAATGGCCTACTCCTGCTCTCAATTTGTATTTTTCGTATGTTTGTTCGTATGATGTCATTTTTTTTGTTATAATTTCCTAGGCTCTGAAGTCAGAACTGATTCTGATCGCAACTCAACCCCTAAACTGAAAGTAAGTCTTCTCAATGCACTAGTTCTCTCCATGGCTCGTTTTAATCTCTGGTGTGGATGTGTGGCTGGAACTCCTATAAGGGTCCGAGTTGTGGGGAAGTATGAAGAGTTTCTAAACAGCGAATCCAGGGAACTGGGAATGCAAATAAATATCATGAGGAATTTCCAAATTTACATATTTAAGCTGAGACTGCTTTCACTTTGGGCTCTGGTTCTAAATAGTTTTCTATATGCTCCTGATTTTCTTTTAAATTTCACAGTTCTTCCTTAATTCTCTGCTGAAGACGCAGATATTTGCGCCAGCAGCCCTCTGGTACATCGACAAGGGCCATTCTTCTTGTATGAGCCTAGACATTGAATGATGGCGGGCTGTTTGACCGCAGGGTGCATCACAATCAACCCTCGGTCCTGTCGTCACCCAGGGTCTGGATGTCGGCAACAGCCACTGGTTGGAGATGAGGCCCCTCCACCCGCCACCCCCGGCTGATTTTTTTTTTCCCCTAACGCATTGAGACTAATTGTTGCGCCCCAACTGCTCCCTCGATCAGCTAACTCGCCACAGACCAGGAGACCACCTTTCTACTTTTGTTCACGGAGTAAATTTCAGTTAGTGCAACTGAATGGTTGTCCTCCTGGGGGCAGTTGGTTCCTCACCATGGATGCAAGAGGGTAACTTAAAGAACTGTAGGTTGATGTGCCACAGATGATGTGGCTATCAATTCATTCAGGTGTGGTTATGCACTGTAACTATGGTGCTTGGCTGATTTCAACCTGGGTGTGGTAGGGGGCAAGGTGCTTCGTCTGTGGGGGAGGGGGAGCAAGGATTTGACTATTATGGAGCAGGGCAAGAGTTGCCACTCCCAAGTTATTTCTTGCAGCCTGTTCAAGAATGGCGAAGGTTTGGAGTCTGACTGTGTCAGTCATTGATGCATAGAATGAAGGGAGTCCTGGGGTGGTGGGGAACATTAAAGTGCTATCTTGTTGATCTTTTCTCTTTCTCTCTCTCTCTCTCTCTCTCTGTTCGGTAGCTGAAATGGAAGTGTAAGAAGGATGACGAATCAAATGGTGGCTACTCTCACGAATTTCTCCTTTCAATTTTGCAGAAGGTAAGTTCTTCTACAGACTTTTACGCTCCAGAAGCCTTGGAGCCAGCTGGACTGAGAGCCTTACCCTTCCCTCCCCCTTCCACCAACACCAGCTCCCAGCATCCGCCCAAGGTTGCGAGTTAAGATAGGAGCCTCTTAAAAAATAAAATGAATGGCTTGTTTAAGGCAATTGAGCACCGGCGCAGTTCTTCAGGTTTTGAGATCCATGTTACTCATCTACAGTTACATAAAATTACATAGAATGTGCTGAACAGAAACAGGCCATTCTTATGTTCTCGTGTTCATTCGGCCCAGCTAGATTATGCTCTACACGAGCCTCATCCCACCCCTCTTCACCTAACCCTATCAGCGTAACATTCTAGTCCTTTCTCCCTCATGTGTTTATCTAGCTTCCCCTTAAATGCATCAAAAGACATTGGCCTACCAGTTGTATTTTTAGAATAATTTGGCGGTTATTTTGCTCATTTTCCCTGATGCTAGCCCACAAATGATCAGTTTCATTGAATTAAATTGTACAATTTGTCCTGGAATGATTTGAATTCATAACCTCTGGGTTGCTAATCCAACACTATAACCACTATCCGAGCAATTGGTGACTGTCGCAGAACTGATTCCCATTGACTGGTAGGAGCAAGTTATGAAGTAGGTTTAAGGGGGCTAAAACCCAGATCTTTAATCTCATAGTGAAATGCTGCAGCAATCATCAGTTTCATCCCTCATTCACAAACTCACTGCACTCAAAGAAGATTTTTTTCTCTCTCTCTCTTTCAAGCAAACAAACTGGGGGAACGAGAGTCAAATCACATTGGGGACAGTTACTGAGTGTAAAGTTACCATCCACAGCTTCGAGTTGTGCAGCCCTGTTTTGGTCGTCAATTTACTTGATTGGAAACTGGACGGCTAAAGTTATTTTTCCGAGTGCCCTTTATAAGGGAGCACTCTGTTTATTCGCTGGCAGATATATCCGCATCTACCCCCAGTGCAGGCACTTAAATTCTTAAATTACTTGAGTGCACGGCCCCATGGCAGCCTCCAGTGGGAAGCACATGCTAAATAAAAACAGCAGCACGCAGTCTGGAGATTTAAAGTTGTCCGTATCAAATCTGATGACTGCAGATTTTACCAGTCTCGAGGAGGCGGGGGGTGGGGGATTAAAAGAGAAGAGTGTAGGATGCAAAGCTCGGTCAAACCAAACAGAAATAACTTGATTCCTAGAATCTGGAAGGTATTTGTGAACAGAAAAAAAACGCAGGCCAGTCAATTCATACATTACCTGGAGGATTAGTCTTTATCCAAGATGGTGGCCGTCAGGTCAAAATGGTGCCATGTAAGATCTATGCCATGCTACAAACTTAGAATGACATGCATGTCACAATCAGACGGAGATTCCATAATAGGGGGATAGGGGTATTATATAATGTAACAGCTTGAGATCTGCAGTGTGATGTACTATAAAAACACCACTGATTATAAAGGCTGTTTGTAATGCTGAGTATCTCTCCGCAGGCCACCCTGCATGGAAACTACGCTCAGGTTTTTGTTGGAGTTCATACAATCTGGAAACTAGATGCCTCTTGTAAGCATTTTAATTCCAGCAGCTGTCATAGAATCATACAATAATAACAGCACAGAAGGAGGCCATTCAGCCCATTGAGCCCATGCCGACGTTTTGTAAGAGGAATCCAGTTAGTCCCATTCCCCTGCTCTTTCCTCATTGTCCAATTGTGAAGTCTGTGAGCATTGATTTTAGGTCCAGTTTCTAACTTTAAGCCCCGTCTACCATCCCGTTTTGAACTTACAGGTAGGTACCCACTCTAATTGAGAAGCCAGGTCCCATTAGACCACTCCATGTTAGTGACCAAATGGTGCTGAAAAGCCTCCCGGAGGCTTGCTTTGTTCAATGCTGGGTAAACGCACTACGTGGTGCTGTGCTTGGGTCAGTGTTCACGAGCTCGGGGGTGGGGGTGGAATCTGGCACATTCCTGCTCCTGTTTGCTACCCTTGCTAGAACTTGCCTATGTGTGGACATTGGGTGAGGGTTAGATCAGGCTCAAATGTGATCCCTCCATGGTAAAATAGCTTGCTGAGTCTTGTTGAAGCACCAGAGGGCAGTGGCCACCATGGAACCCTGTCCCAGAAAGGTTCATCACTTTCAGAGAGGAAGAGAGAAAACCAACAAAATAAATTTTTTGTGACGTATTCAATGTTTATGTCCAATGTTGATTTTCAAACGTTTCTGTATGGGGAGGTAACCTCCAAATATTATCACAATGTTTGATCCCAGACCTAATGTTTGAAAGACTGTGTTAGCCATCCATTGCAGAAAACACTTCTGTAAATATATAAATAACAAGGTTATAAGTCAACAATTATAGAAAAATACTGAAATCTGATGACGGACGGACGGACAGGAGCCCGATGGACATGTAAGATCCAATTTGAAAACTACAATGGATAATGGAGGACCCCATCTGCTGCAACATAAATGAGATGCAATAATAAGTACCCTACCCCCAGTTGCAATGGTCCGCACCTAATACCCTTCAGCCACTGCAGGATGGCCAGGGACCTGCCATCTATTAGCTGAAAGGTGCCGAGCCTCACACCTGTTCCACACCTAAGTTTACTAATCTCCAGGTAGCAGCTGATGAAAAACGATTATTCTCCCACTATCCACTGTTGCAAGAGGCTTAACTTTTTGCTGTGTACATCAATTTCAGCAAGGCACAGTTTGTGTGCTCAGGTCAGGAATTCCAAGGGGAGAGATAATGACCAGGGGGTTAGTGACTTGAAAGCATGAAAACTAATAAATCAAACTAAGGAATTCACCAACCAGGCTAGAGATCACCGTCCCCTCCCGCCCCACTCTCTCCAAAGTTAGAGACCACCCCGACTCTAATGGTTTCCTGTGGAGGAAACAGATTCGATGCTGATTATAGTCTAATGGAAAGAATAATACAAGATCGGAAGTTCTGTTTTTTTTATCTTCTCTGATCTTTCACATCACTCTCGCTTCCCCTACAAGCAGAAGAGCAAAGTAATGACAGCAATGCTAGAAGGGGAGGAGGGTGCGCAGAAAGTATGGAAGGGGAGAAATCAAACCACAGTGGCTTTTAATGTTAACATTAAAAAATGACCAACTTAAACCTGTCGTGTTCTCAGGCACATGACATTGCTTTGAATAGATGTTCTGTTTAACTGTTTTCCCCTACATTTATTTCTTTGGGTTGGGATTATGCTGCTTAAAGGTAGCTAAAAGATGACTGGACTGTTGAGTAAATGTTGTGAAGCCCAGTCCTGGCGAAGGCTGGTGCTCTGCGCTCAGGGTAATCCAGCAGAGCTGGTATTGGATACTGATTGAGAGATGTTTTCTTCCTACAGTACGGAGAGGTTTTGAATTTGCTTATATCCAGTAAAAAGAAAGGCAGCGCCATTGTGGAATTCTCCTCAACCAAGACAGCCGTGAGTATCGCGTCTCTCTGCTTTTCCATGTGAAACATAACCTTCAATTCTCAACAGTCACCAGATGCCTCAGTTAGTAAGATAGCTGAGCCATACGGACCAGAAGATACTGGAGTTCGCCCCAGGTTGTGCTGGAATAGCTGATCTGAGCCACAGTGACAGTTGGGATGCTAACATAGGCTTCCCCATCTCTGGTTTACGGAGGGAAGAGAAGGGAAGAATCGGCCAGGGTTCCTGCTCCATTTACCATGACCCCCACCTAAAAGTGTGAGAGAGTTTTGGGTGAGCACAGTATCAGGCTGGACTCTAGTGGCTTTCATGGGCCTATACCCTGCCCACTCTCATGGTTGAAGAACAGTCACTCGGGGAAGGTACCAGAGAATTGGTGGTGGCCACAAAGCCAAGCTCAAGCAAGAGGGCCTGGTGGGAAGCAGGTATTCAGTGAGCCTGAGCTCCACCTCATGATGCTGAATGATGGACCAGAGGGCAGGCATCTCCCACAAGATAAAGCCAGACCATTGCCCCTGGCAGTTCCTGTCCCAGCTCACAGCAGCATTGACAGACACCCTGCTCTCTCGGTTTACAGCATGGGGCATAGAGGGCTGAAAAGGAGAGGTAAATACCTTCTAAATCAGGAAGCGTTTTGCCTTGTGTTTCCCATGGAGCCTTGGCTGGGGGGTTGTGGGGGGAGGGTGGCTGCAGGGGGCGACATATAAATTTTCATCCCCTGTTCCCATTAATTCCTGTATATCACAAGCTGCCAATACTAACAGATCAGGGTGTTCTGATCCACTAATGAGGTAACAGCCCCATATATAACTCTTTCCAAACCAACAAGCCCATGAAATTGAAGCTGCACTAAATTAAATGGCGAGGAGACTCTCTCAGGTTCTCCCCTCCTCCCAATTTTCTTCTAAATGCACTGACTCTTGCTGGGGTACTATTCCACAGTCATAAGTAATCCTCTACCACCTCACACCAGTGATACCTTTCATACTTAAAACAGCAAGTGTCAACAGGCTGTTCGATTGTGGGAGACATCACAGCCGAGGCTCATCCTGTCTACACCTGTGCATTGCTATCAATTAAAAGCATCAACCATGGCAGGTCAGGTTAATTAGCACAGACTGTGAACCCTGATCGGCTCAGGGTGGCATATTTACCAAGCGAGCCATTAGGGAGAGGCCCTGCTTTTTATTATTTAAAACCTATTCTTGCTGGTGACAGTGTTTTATTTTAAGACCATAAGATCAATGAATAAAACCATTGCCACATAATAATGCACCTGTCTTTAGATAAAATGAGTGAATGCTTTGCCCTCTGCAAACGCACTCACTAACAGAGCAATTACAAAAGAGCGGAGGGGAGGGTCAATTTAGCAATTTACAAAAAATAAACGTGTGGCTTGTGGTACCAGTCTCGTGTGAGAAGATGTGCGGCAGATGCCATGCACTTCCTCACAGGAGGAGAGGGGGAAGTCGGCACTCTGGTGGAAACCTGGGCCACAGTTGATGTGTGGCACAGGGTGGGAGCTGGGGGTTGGGACCTGACACGGGGTAGAGAGGAGGCCTCCTGATGGAAGATGATCAGTGACTGTGGTGTCCTTATTGCAGGTTTATATAGGAGAAATGATCAATGGTTATAAGCTCTAAAAATTATCAACGCCAACCAACCCACTCTTCGTTTTGAACAGGAGCTGGCCTTTAAGAATGAGACTGGTTTAACAAATAACCCGCTGAAGATCTCCTGGCTGGAAGGACCACCCCCTCTAAATACCACAAGCAACCCTGCAAACGTCTCATCGTCTTCTGTGGAGACCAGTACACCTAGTCTGTTCCAGGTAGGGTGACGTCAGACACATCCAAGCCAGGCCTTTTATGTCTGGCACATAGAATCATAGAAAGTTACGGCACAGAAGGAGGCTATTTGGCCCATCATGTCCATGCCAGCTGAAAAAGAGCTATCCAGCTTAATCCCACTTTCCAGCACTTGATCCGTAGCACTGTAGGTTACTGCACTTCAGGTGCACGTCCAGGTACTTTTTAAATGAGTTGAGGGTTTCTGCCTCTACCACCCTTTCAGGCAATGAGCTCCAGACCCTCTGGGTGAAAAAAATTCTCCTCAACTCCTCTCTAATCCTTCTACCAATTACTTTAAATCTATGCCCCCTGGTCACTGACCCCTCTGCTAAGGGAAATAGGTCTTCCCTATCCATTCTAACTAGTCCCGTCATAATTTTATATACCTCAATTAAATCTCCCCTCAGCATCCGTTGTTCCACCTACGAGTGCCCCATATCATTCAGCTGGGGCACAGACAATCATGACGTTGGGCAAGTTTCGAGCACTCATACTGCTCACGGTCAGACTAGCAAAGCAGAGATGTTTGTCTAAACGCCGGAGGTCAGGCTCCCTAGATGGCCTAGTAAATCAAGGCACCATCCAGTGTAGCCCTAATCAACACACTGGGAGGTTCTTGCTTCGATTCTTGTCTGTGCAAAGTTAACTGATCTCAGCTGTATGGCAGTAGGGCTTCTCCAACTTGTCTCAGGGTCTTTGGTGTTGGGAGGGGAAAAATCAGCCAAGGTTTCTGGTCCTGATCGCTATCCAGTCACCTCTGCAGGAAAGTGTGTGTGTGTGCGGATATTGGATGGGAATGGGCTTGACTGTGTGATTCTCCCTGGTAGAATTGCCTGCCGACATTTGGTTTTGGGCTCAGGTGAAGAATGGTCAATTGGGCACGGTACTGGAGGCAGATTGGCAGCGTGTAACTATACCTCAGCAACACCCAGTGCCTTCGGGAGAGGAGGAGAGAAAATTGAAATTTTTTTTCTTGAGAAAAGTTATATAAAAATCTAAAATGTCTAGGAGGCACACAGGCTTCCACATGCCCGAAAGAGCATGTAAACACCTAACTTTACATGATATAATGTTCTTAATTTAGTGTAACTAGAAATGTACAAGCATCTGGTCACCTGCAAACTTTCCCCATCCAACAGTAATTAAACACTGATTGACCTCAGGACTTATTTAGACCACTGCCCCACAGAGTGAGCAGTAATCCTAAAGGGAAAGGCCAGTTAGTTGCTAAACATGTCAACCATGCTCCAGACCTCAGAGTATCTGTGAGCAGTGCCATAGAAAATCAGCTAGCTTTTTAAAATAAAGTTATAGAATGTCACATGATTGCAATCCCAGTAATACCAGTTTTCTTTTAAGCTTTGAATACAGAATACAAGCCAATAATTACATGGTGTAGTAGTAATAAAACTGGTTCCAGTAACCATTTCAACACCTATTAGCATAACAAAGGCTTTTTATTGGAAAAAGAATGTTAAGAGGAGGTCTATTAGACGTGTTCAAAATTGAGAGTTACTGATAAAGTAAATTGGGGAGAAAATATTCCCACTGGTCTGTAAGTCTAATTAACTAGAGGGCAAAAATTACAGTCATCACCAAAATTAGAAGTTGTTTTACACAGTGTTGTTAGGACATAATGGAAATGAAAGTTGGGTGGGTTCTATAACAGGGGGGCGATCCCAGTTGGTGAAGGTGAAAATTGCCAACAGAATGTCCTACAAGAAGCATTGTGTAGCTTTTAAAAGGAAATGGATAAATATTTGAAAAGGAAAAAAATTTCAAGGGTATGGGAAATGAGGCTTAAGTGGATAGCTCTTTCAGAGAGCTGGCACGGGCATGATGGGCCAATGACTTCATTCTGTGTGCTGTAATGTTATTTGATTCTGTGACCCTGTTACAGATTCATGTCTACTGTAGACACCTCCTTGGGTTCATTGGCATATTGAATATTGAAAGTAACTCTTATTTTCAAATCCTTTGTGTGGGAAAAACTGTCAAAAAATCCTGCAACATGACAATCACTGCTGCTATTGTTCAGGTTTCTTTAAAATAGTGAACCTCCACAATTAAGAATCATCTTGAAAACACAGTCAGTGTTTTATGTCGGTGGTGATTGCAAGCATCACTTTAACACATCCACATGCCACAGCTGCTGATGGGGACCAAGTGCTGAGTGTAGTACAAGGTGTTGCAGGCGGAAGCTTAATCTCTGGTGTTTTGTTTGTTCTTAACATCAGAAACCTTTGGCATTGCTGACACGGTGTTGGAGACAAAACTAGTGAACGTTGCCAGCTATAAGCTCACATGCTGGTGGGGAAAATGCAGCCACCGCCAGTGGCGAGCTGCCTTTCTAAAGGAGCAGTATCACCAGGGATTGTTAAGTTGTTCCCACTCCAGATCATGGGTGCAGAACGACATTTGATTTTTTTTAAAATTTTAAATAATAATTGAGCCTTACACCAAATAACCTCACTCGTGGGTTTGTAAGATTGGATGAGTCATGGAATAGAGCATAACTCGCTCAAATATTACAGGGTTCAGTTAATAAACAGAATGACCCATGTTTCTACACAGTCTTGATTAAATCATCCTCTGCATACTCCAATAAGGAACTCAGCCTGAAAACAGGGCAAGTCAAAGAACATGTAGTCCCTTTAAGATATCTTGACAGCAATGATGTGTAGATGATGGCTGCACATCTTCCCTTTCTGTGCCACCCTGGCTCAAAGTTTCCTTTCCTCTCTTGTACAAGGAAAGTTTGCCCTGCATTTCCTTGTTCTTAGTTCAAAAAATCAAATTTGATGTGTTTGTCATTTTGAAGGAGGTTTTAAAAAAAAGCATTTCTGGAAGATGTCCAATGTGCTCTCAAATTTGAGCGCTGCACAAGCTGCATCTGTAGCTTTCACAGTGGCAAATGTCTGTTCTGTCTTTCTTCAAGGCATGTCATGCCTCCTGCTAAAATGCTCCCTTCGCACTACCACGAGGGAGGCTAAAGACCGCCAGCCACGTGATGATAGAGAACCTTAATTGGGTCCATTGTGTCAGTTCTTTATTAGCCAGGTATGGCACCTGTCCAGCGCAGGTGCCTCCTCTTCCCTCTCCCTTCCTCTCTTTACCCCCTCTCCACCCGGCCACCAACCAGAATGTCTCACAGTAACAATGGAAATAATCTTCAATCTTTAAAGGGAGGTATCCTCTATCAAGATCCCTTGTAACCAGCGCCTCAGTGCCAAACTGATTTCACTTAAAAACCTTACAGCCATCAAAGTGAGATGACTTTCTTTTTGGGTCAGGCCAGATTTGGTCTTAAGTCCCAGAGTTAATGACAGTGAGATAACCCACTTACACCATCCACTTCCCACACACTAACTTTAAATAGTTTACAACATCTATGCAGTGCAACTTTTTTTTCCGAAAAATGCTGATTCCTCCAACTATTCCACTCTAAACATTTATCAGTAACAACTCAAGAATCTGTTCAACAGTAGTATTGCTTAAAGGGAAAGCACAAAGTGCCCAAAGTGGTCTAATGGGTAGATGTCTGGTGTATAAATTGAGCCATACAGAGCAGAAAGCCCCGTGTTCAATGTGATATTCTGGCTGAGATCAGCTAACATATCTCTTAGGCACTGAGGCCAACTGCAGTGCCCATTTGGCTGGCGAATGGAAAATCAGTGCGGTTCTAGCCCTTGATTGCTATCCATTGACCTTCTCCTGGACGGTGTGTGTGGATGGGTGAGAATAGCTCGATACTGATGAATAACAATTGGGCGATCACTGTGCTGTCTCTTACAAGAAGAATGCCCTTTTGAGCCAAGTGTGGGAGAGCTCCCAGTGCCCATGGAGTCAGACTCCCACCAGAGTCGGGAGGAGGGGAAAGAAAAGGCACAAATTCAGGCTGATTGCTGGTCTTGGTGGACCCACATGAAACATTGAGCAAGACTAGGTTCTTTGAGGGACGGAGCTGACAGGGACAGACACTGCTGCTGTAGCCTCATTAGCATTTCGCATGCAACAAACTTGGAGGGCAGCCATTGTAAAGTGAACATGAGAGAAAGATGAACTCTGGAAAAACAAAAGGAAAATTGCAAAGTAACCCATGAACTAGAAGGGAAGAAACAGCAACTTCAGCTGGGCTGGCAGATTATAACAGAATTGCTCCCCTGTGAGTTGCTCGTTCATCCATTAAAAAAAAATCCAAATAAATCTGACCCGAGAATAAATATTGATTTTTCTTTTTTTGGTTATTATTTTTGAAGTCAATGAATTGTGGGAATGTAGCAGCCTCACAGTGGGAGCTGGAAATTCAGCCTCAATATGTTTTTCTTTCACAAGTGTTCTCTGTGCAGGATATCTTATTATCTTTTCAGCGTCCCTTTGATTTTAAAAATGTTTTCCTGAACCGGGACAAAAGACAGTGTTGCTTTTCATTGGACTTTGCAGCTGGTCTCTGGATGGTACTCGCTCCCTTCCAACTTAACGGAACGAAGTTAAGTCCCTGCAGTGCCGGTTCAATCACCACTCAGTGCTAACAGGTGATCTGACCGTTGACTTCAGCATCCCTAGGTTAGGATTGTTTCCCAGTTCTGGTCATTGTCAGGATTTGTCCTACTTCAGATCAGAAGTATATCTAAATCATATATATCTATATATTATACATGAATGAAAATAGTTGATCTCCTACAGTTTTGCACAGACAAATTGCATTCTTGAGGTGAAGTGGGATTAGAGGGCTGGGGATAATGGGACGATAGTGCACTAATGTTATTCAGTCCTGTTTTAAAGCTGTACATTCATTCATTATTTTTATATAATATTTCAAGTTGGTGATTATTTATAGTTAAATAGTAAAATTTAGAGAAATTTGGGAAGCAGAGAAGTAGCGTTGGTTGGAGCATAGGAGTACTGCGTTGTCAGAGACACCGTATTTCGAATGAGTCCTGAAACGTCTGCCTGTTCAGGTGGACATTGAAGATCCCATGGCACTATTCCAAGGGCAGGGGAGTTCTCCTGGTGTCTCAATTGGCACCATCAAAAATAGATTAACTGCTCATTTATCTCATTGCTGTTTGTGGGACCTAACTGTGGACTAACTGGCTACCATGTTTGCGGACAAAATAACAGTGACTATACTTCTAAAGTACTTCATTGGCTGTGAAGTGCTTTGGACTTTCCTACGGTTGTGGAGATGCTGTATCAATGCAAATTCTTTCTTTCTTTCTTTACGTTGCGTTGTAAATAAAGCTCAGCATTTCCATTTGCTGCTTCCTGTTTCATGAATCCACCTAATTTATAAGGGCTGTTCAGAAATTGTATATGCCGAAAATCTCAATTTTGTATTTTATTCGATGCTCTCATTCTTTCACCCCCCCGCCACCTCAGTTGCCAGTGGCACAGTTTTCTGAACCAATCAACCCCACCACCAAAACCCCAAAACCTAAATCGGGTTTCAAATGCAACAGATGCCTGAACACATCTTCCTGGAGCTGCCTGAAAGAGGCAGTCCCAGTCCCAGTCCCAGTCCCAGTCCCAGTGCCAGTCGTAACACTCCTGGCTTCATAGGTGATGTTTTTTAATGTAATCTATAGTCTCTGCAAGCATGACATTAATTATCTGTTCACATACAGATTTAATTTTTGTGCAGCAAAGCCAAGATAAGGCGGCAAAGTCCATAATGCGGGTAACGACCTAGGGTGAAAAACAGGAGGGAAGACGAGGTGGAAGGAAAGAACTTGCATTTATATAGCACCTGATCATGATGCGCATCCCAGCTAATGAATCACAGTTGTTATGCAGGGAAACGCAGTAGCCAATTTGCATACAGCAAGATCCCACTAAAAGTAAATGAGAAGAATGACCAGGTAATCTGTTCTTGGTGGTTTTGGTTAAGGGAGGAATGTTGGCCAGGACACCGGGAGAATCCGCTGCCCTCCACGGGGTGTTTTAATCTGCCTGAACTGGTAGGTATCTTAACTTGGTTTCATTACTCATCCAAAAGACAGACCCTCCAGAAATCCCTCAGCACTGCAGTGGAGTGTCGGCCTAGAATATGTGCTCATCCTGGAGTGGGGTTTGAACCCCCAGTATTGTTTTTTTTAATATAAGGAAGTTAAGAGTTGTTGAGGAGAAAATAGTGTTTTTGCACTATAGCAAAAACTGAAGAGAAAACTGCACGGTAATGGTGAACCAACCACAGGAGAGTAGGGGCAGAAGAATTCCATAGGAGCATCTGTCTGATCTTTTATGTCAGCTATATATCAATGAGGCATAGATTGAAGTTGCCTCCCAATGATTGTCAGCAGTGCTGGTGAGAGTCCTATGTAGGGTTAGCCAGCAAGGAAAGCTAATGGGAGGGGTGGCTGAGGGGAGAAACTGCAGGGTGCTGCATTTTGGTGAACTAATATTTGTGTCCGGAAGGAATCTCATTCCTCCTCCCTCCCCACCCTCTTCCTAATCTGATTAGCATTAAACGGGGAAGTGCCAGGCAGAGGATATGCCATGCCCCTGCAAGTGGGGCAGGAAGACTCATAGTAGGGGTTGCCAAGTTGGTATCGTTGCCAAGTCATTATCATCTGCCTCTCCACTGTTGGCCAAGAGGAAATTGGCTGCGCTCTGGAAGCTGAGGTGCAGGATCGAAAATGTGTTGCCTTTTGAGTAAATAACTCAATGTCACCAACTAACTATAAGCAATCAGAAGAGCTAAGGAGAAAGATTCTCAACCTGCCTTTGTTCCACTGTAACTGTGTGACTGCATTTGGAGCCACTTATCTCTTCACTACATTACCCAAAGCACACATTTCCCAAGTGTCATTATAAAATCTTTAGCGGGTACTTAAGAGCTGGAAGTGATTACAGGGCAGTAATCTCGCCTGGAGTTTCAGGTTACATTATGAACTGCAAGAGAGAAATTCCAGTTGTTTTACAGCTGTCGTACAAACCCCTCAGTGAAATTACAGCTATTCAGTTACACTCTGCCATCCGTCATTTTTCGTAATGCATACAATATGAGGTGCCTGGGAGGAGTTGTTTATGTCTTCCAGGCTAGTGTGCTCATGTGGTTGATCTCTGTTGATGGCCTACTTGAAGGACAAGCTGTAAACACTGCAGATTTATAACCTGGTTATAATTGAGAGCTGACAATTCGAACATTGTACAGTCAATATAACCACTTCGGACAATCTAGGAAATTTACAATAAAATGTTTAGTTTCTTAATGGTTCAGTTCATAAAGGCAGTGAGTAGCTGAGCCATAAAGATCAGTCGTTCCCAGGTTTCATGTTAAATTTATGCCAAGTTGGCTGATCATAGCTGGGGTAGCAATAGTGGAATTACAATTGGCCTCCATGCCTCTGGGATAGGGAGGAGGAAATCATTCAGGGTTCATGCATGTGGATGGACGATGGGCTAGGATGGGATCAGGCTTGGGTGTAATGTTTCCGATTTTTCAAATAGCCTGCCCAAACTGTGTCCAGGCTCGCATGTGAATCCATGCTGCAGCATAAGGTAATATGTTTGCAGATGGGGGAAAGTTATGCATAATTTATACTGTTTAAAGTCTTTTTCTGGATTGAAGACTATTATAATGTTGGTTGATGAGTGGCAGTTAATCAGGTAAGGTACTGATGAAATTAGTGGGACTTCACTGCATTGATTGAAGAAGGGTGATATTGAACTGAGAAATATGCCTAGCTCGGTGGAGCAACGTTTCAACTAGGCTATTAATAGATAGAAAGAACTTGTATTTCTGTACGTCCTCAACAAGTCCCAAAGCGCTTCACAAAGTATTCTGTAGACAAACACAGCAGCCAATTTGTACACTACTAGATCACACAAACAGCAAATGAGATGAATGACCAGTTAATCAGTTTTGGTGGTGTTAGTTGAGGGATAAATGTTGGTGAGGACACCATCCATCATCTGGTTTTGGGTTGGTTTTGAACTTTTGTATTCCCCTACTTGTCTAAACCTTAGCGAACAAAAGATACTGGGAACCAAGCCAACTTTCCAGCTGACTGCTCCCCGCCCCCAATATACTCCATTTCTTTCCTGAAAGCGCTTGATTGTAAAGGCACCAGCTTCTCTTTAGGTACTTCACCCAAATAGCAATTGTGTATGTGAGGAGCCACAGAGAACTTGTATTGCAGTGTACCATCAGGCAAATTATTAATCCACTGACTGAAATACGCCACTGGGGTGTTTGATGTGACAAAACTTCCAGTCTATCACGTGAAGTGCTTGCATGGGAACTTCAACCCTCGATCTGGGAGAGCGTTGTGGAATCAGAGCATTGTGGAATCCGACCATTCTTAACAACAGCGCTGCCTGTTGCTGGGAGCCTCGATAACGTTGTGCTTTTGGCAATCGAGACAAACCAAACATAATAGAAAGTATCTCTTTCACTTAATACACAATCTCAGCCTTACTTTGAATGACCTTGATGTATTCTCACTAAGTTTCAGCTTTCCCACTATAGCTGCATAATAAGAATGGATTTGGTGGTGGGTGCTGACAATCACAATGGGTTAGTCAGCCACTTGAGAAAAATAGACCAATGTTGCAGGCATTCTCTGATGAGAATTATTCTTACAGCAGCTGCCTGCAGCTTGGGAAAGGAAATTCTTCGGCAATGAAACGTGCAGTATACAGGATCATGAGTCCATGGGGCAGCAATCCCAAAGACTAACTATATGCAGGATGCAGAAGGGTCTTTAATGGGCTTTCCTACTCGAAGTTTGAAATAACTTGTTTCAGGTAGCGTGCCAGCTCAAATTCACGTCAAGTTGCCAGACGAAACGGTCATCTCATCAAGTACTGAAGAGCCAGCGTTATTTCAGGAATTTGTTTCTGAAAGAGGTTAAACTTCCGAGGCCATTTTTACAGGGAATTTTAGAAGCAACATTTTCAATGATGCTGTTCACTGCTACTTAGATAGGGAATAGAATTGTACCTGTTAGCCTCACCGAAAAGGATGGGCTGTGCAGTTCAGCCGAGGAGTACGCATCTATAGTGGTCAGTTCCAGCTAAGGACCCATGGAACAAATCACTTTTCATTGCATAGTGGGCCAAACCCCTTCCCATTCACTCCCGTTGTTCATAATTTCCCTGGGCCAAACCCTTCCCACTCACTTCCATTGTATAGAATCCCAGTGGCCCAAACCCATTCCCATTCATTCTTGTAGTGTAGAATCTCAGTGGGACAGCTCCCTTCCCATTTACCCCCATGGTATAGAGTTCCTAGTTGAAAGAACTTGCATTTATGTAGCGCCTTTCACAATCTCAGGATGTCCCAAAGTGCTTTACAACCAATTAATTACCTTTGAAGTGTAGTAACTGTTGTAATGTAGGAAACACGGAGCCAATTTGCGCACAGCAAGCTCCCACAAACAGCAATGTGATCATGACCAGATAATGTTTTATTGATGTTGGTTGAGGGATAAATATTGGCCAGGACACTAGGGAGAACTGCCCAGCTCTTCTTCAAAATAATGCCATGGGATCTTTTACATCCACCTGAGAGGGCAGATGGAGCTTCGGTTTAATGTCTCATTCGAAAGACGGCACCTTCGACAGTGCAGTGCTCCCTCAGCACTGCACTGCAGCGTCAGCCTAGATTTTGTGCTCAAGTCTCTGGAGTGGAACTTGAACCCACAACCTGCTGACTCAGAGGCGAGAGTGCCACCAACTAAGCCACAGCTGACAGCTGAAGAAGAGAGTTTCCAGCTGGCGAGTTCCCCTGCTGGCTCACTGAGTTTATTCAGTGAATAGGCAGAGTCATACAAATTGGAAGGTTCCAAGTTTGATTTCCAGTCCGTGCTTTGTTAACTGATCTCAATCTTCCTCGACTATCTCGATTTGAGCAGGAAAAAATCAGCCAGGATTCTATTGCAAATTGCTCACTGCTGACTCCTGCTGGAAGTGTGCATGCATGGACGTTATGTGGGGCTTAACTGTGATGCACTCGGCAGTTGAATAGCCTGCCAACATTCATGGTGAAGGCACAAGCTTGAATAATGACCACTTAGGCCCTTGCCTACTAGTATTTGTCTCCTGGACCCAGACTTTAACTTTCTTCAGACATCTTCACTAAGGGCCCTGTGATGGAAGGTGTTGCCATAAGGCTTCAGGGATGACCCTTACCAGTTTCTCTCCCCTTCCCTCTTCTCATCTTCTACTAGACACGGTCACTGCTATACTTAGTAACCCAGCCAAAATAAGCAATCGATTGCACAGGAGAACGTACAAATGAAAATATCAGCTTGTAGCTTGGAGCTTGTAGCTCGATCCACCAGTGCATGTTGAAATACATGTTGCTAAAACATGAAAGCACCCAGCTACCTGTTTCACACAGCATTCTAGATATCGTTAGTCCATTGCTGTTTCTTTGTCATCAGCTAGGTGTCTGACACATGTACAAACTCATCACCTTGCATAGGAGTTTCTCAACCAAATTACTGCAAAATCCACACATGTGGAGTTCTTTTTGCTTGATGTGGAGTGCGCATTCCCACAGTGGCCTGCCCCACCCGCATGAATTCAGAGTTTAGCCATAGGTTGGCAGAGCCCAGGCTTAGGGACCCTCCACTCCCAAAGTGTGTGCCGCCGTTTAACCGGCTGAAACCGTGCCGTTTACAGCACAGAATGCCGGTAAACTTCCCACTGCTTGTGCAGCTTGAACCATCTTACCTGTTAAGAGCATTGGCTTCCAGTGTTATCTGGGTGCCAAATGGGAAGAATCCCAGCCAACAGTAACTGGTCTACTCCTCCAAGTTCGACTGATGCGTAAAGCTGGTTGGTCAGCGTTCGACAGTTCCCTAGAGTACAGCGGTCGTCCCTGGGTTAGGTAACGGAATGCGGCAGCCAAGTTGTGCACAGCAAGATCCCACAAATAGCAATGAAATAAATGACCAGATAATCTGTATTAGGTGTTGGTTAAGGGATAAATGTTGGCCAGAACACCAGGAGATCTCCCCTGCTTTTCTTTGAATAGTGCCGTGGGATCTTTTACGTTCCGCCTGAGAGGGCAGACGGGGCCTTGGTTTAATGTCTCATCTGAAAGACGGCATCTCCGGCAGTGCAGTACACCCTCAGTACTGCCAGCCTGGATTTTGTGCTCAAGTCTCTGGAGTGGGGCTTGCACCCACAACCTTCTGACTCGGAGGCGAGTGTGCTACCAACGAGCCAAGGTTGACACTAGTCTGTTAAATACACTGGCTTTACCAGCTGAGCCACCATGGGAGTTTGTATCTGCTGTTTAGTGCTCAGCGTATTGAGTGTCGTGAACCCACTGTGAGCTGTTAGCTGGTGGTACCAGTACACTTTATAAGTGCAATTTTATCTGTGTAGTCTTATTAGTGCTGAGTGCTCTCTGTGTAGCTTTGGACTGAAGTGCTGAGTGAACAGTTAAATGGTCTGTAACACAACGATTCACCAGCTCCAGAACAAATGTTATGTGTTTATTAGGTCTCTAAGCCATGTAATCATGAGCGAAATACCGAGAAGAGATATTCCAGGCTGCTGTACAATTGGAACCTGATTTCAGAAGCCCCCATTATAAATGCACTTTGGTTCTGAGCCTTCCTGAGTTAGCTGCTGTCTGCTGGGGTCGCATTGGGGGACACTACAATTGGCCACAGTGCTCCTGTGCTATGGAGAGGGGAAATAATCAGCCAGGGTTTCCACCCCTGATTGCTTTCCTGTGAGCACTACTGGAAATTGCACGTATATGGATGTCTGAGGCGTGTCGGGCTGTAATCTTACCCGTTCATGGTCAAATAGGCTGCCAACACTCACTGACTAGACTCCCACGCAAAGAATGAGTACATGGGTAACGTGGACTCAGTACCTCAGCAAGGACAGTGCCTTGAGAAAATGGGAGGAAAATGGGGAATAATCAGGACGGGGAGATGATTCCTCGTCTCCGTGACGAAGGCTGGATCTCAGTCGGTGCTCAAGGCTGTTAGTTTATGCATGTGTGAGGCACAATGGAATAATGAGTCTATGCATGTATATGTATGAGTTTGTGCAGTAGGACAGGGTATGCTTTTGCACCAATAGATAGCAGATACAAGGTTCGAAAGCAAAATACTGCGGATGCTGGAAATCTGAAATAAAAACAGAAAATGCTGGAAAAGCTCAGCAAGTGAGGCAGCATCTGTGGAGAAAGAAACAGTTAACGTTTCAGGTCGAAGGTCTTTCGTTAGATACAAGGTTTGCACTGGTTCACTTGGTAGCACTCTCCAAGTTCGAAAGTTGTGGACTCAAGCCCCACAACAGGATTTGCGCACATAATCCGGACTGGCATTCCAACACAGTACAGGGAGAGTGCAGCATTGTTAGAGGGGCTGTCCTTCAGATCAAACATTAAACTGAGGGTTCATCTCGTCTGCCTGCTATAATGGCTCACTATGTGAAGGGTCCAGTGGCACTATTCAAAGGACAGTAGGGAATACTAGTGGTGTCCTGATCAATGCTATTTCCTCAACCATCACCAAAATCATTTGTCTCATTGCAGTTTCGCAACCCCTCAGATAATGAAGCAGTCCGTGCCCGCATGCAGTAAGACCTGGACAATATCCAGGCTTGGGCTGATAAGTGGCAAGTAACATTCACGCTAGACAAGTGCCTGGCAATGACCATCTCCAACAAGAGAGAGTCTAACCATCTCCCCTTGACATTCAATGTCTTTACCATCGCCAAATCCCCCACCATCAACATCCTGGGGGTCACCATTGACCAGAAACTTAACTGGACCAGACACATAAAAACTATGGCTACAAGAGCAGATCAGAGGCTGGGTATTCTGCAGCGAGTGACTCACCTCCTGACTCCCCAAAGCCTTTCCACCACCTACAAGGCACAAGTCAGGAATGTGATAGAATGCTCTCCACTTGCCTGGATGAGTGCAACTCCAACAACACTCAAGACACTCGACACCATCCAGGACAAAGCAGCCCGCTTGCTTGGCACCCCATCCACCACCCTAAACATTCACTCTCTTCACCACCGGCGCACAGTGGCGCAGTGTATACCACCCACAGGATGCACTGCAGTAACTCGCACTGCAGTGCTTCTTCAACAGCACCTCCCAAACCCGCGACCTCTACCACCTAGAAGGACAAGGGCAGCAGGCACATGGGAACAACACCACCTGCATGTTCCCCTCCAAGTCACACAGCATCCCGACTTGGAAATATATCGCGGTTCCTTCATCGTTGCTGGGTCAAAATCCTGGAACTCCCTTCCTAACAGCACTGTGGGAGAACCTTCACCACACGAACTGCAGCGGTTCAAGAAGGCGGCTCACCACCACCTTCTCAAGGACAATTAGGGATGGGCGATGCCCACATCCCATGAACAAATTTTAAAAAAAGTTTGTGGGATGCTCCCAGCACAGAACAGCTGCTGCATTTACCTGCATAATAGTCCCTTCAAAAGTAATTTATTGTGTGAAGCACTGAGATACATAAGATATGATTAATAAATCTGATCAGATCACACTGGGGGAACAGCACAAGGCATGTTCTAAAATACTTAGTGGGAATGAAAACATAAGCAACCAGAACAGATTTTATTGCATTAAAATGAATTTTCACACTTTTTGAAAACGTACTGCCGTATGATATTAACATCTTCACTCATTGCTCACAGGCTTGCTAGTTGAAATATTGATCATTTCTTGAGAAAGGTTAATTCAAGAATAGGCTATGTACGTCACAACCTCCAATACTGCCTGCATCTCTCTCCCCTACTTTTCTACACCACCCCTACCCCCATCCTTGTCTAGCACAGTAGTGAGGGAAAGCTGGTTTGGTCACACGTTGCTTTAGATCAGAATCTCATCTAAACAATGTGATCTTATCAGGCACATGCAGTCAATGTGACATCTGGGAGCACATTGGGCCAAACACTGGATTTTCATTGCTAAAACCAGTCCAAGTTAATGGACAAATGTCTACTCTATCTGCTGGCTGTAAAAGTCCTAGGGTCCTAACCCTAACGTCTGGGCAAACTCCCAATTCTTCGTGGCAAAATGCACACTGACACTAAATTGATAATCTCACTCAGTGAGGTCGTAGGATGGCTGGTGTGGGAAAATGACCAATTTGACACATAATAAGGGGCCCTTTTAAGGTTGGAGTTGATGTACATTGTTGGCCTTCCTCATCAAAACTATTTTGTGAATGTAAAGGACTATTTGGTCTATCTGACAAGCGTCAGACTTGAAAAGCAGATGCATGATATTACACAAAATGTACTAGGGCCGCTTATGAAGAATTGATCTGTAGCTAGTTACTAGTTAATTCTGTATCCATTATTCCAGTGGAGTACCTGAATTATGTTACACACAAACACCCAGTATATGCTATTACAGAAATTCCTCCATTCACATGTGACCACTGGAAAACTGGCACTAACATTCATTGAGAGCAAGCTGGTCACTACCTATGGTTGCTGCTGCTTCTGACCTTTCCACCTACTGTAAAATTGGTATTGCTACCAGACACCTCACTCACATGAACAGCTAAGGGAGTGATATTGTATTCCTCCAGTCAGTGGAAAGGATAGACAATTTCTCATGCAATAGGAAAGAGCTGATGTTACCATCTGGTCTCAATTGACAGCGTTGTAATCAAAGGATCTTTTATATTGATGTTGTGCTGTTGGTACTGAGTGCCCAGTATTCCCATTCCTAATAGCACTCTAATAAAAGTGCCACAAGGCTCATAGCACCATCTGCCACTCAAAAATTTCTCTTCTAGGACCTCAAAACAGTGGAGTTTCTTTCCTCCCTCAGTTTTTTGTACTTTCTGCAATCTCCAGGCCTTTACAACTCAAGTTTAGCACCCTCTAATCCCCATTTCCTGACTTACCTCTTTCTTATTTTTTTCCACTCTTAGAGCTGTCCTGCACTTGATCCTTCACCTAGGTTTCACCATACAAAACAATAGTGATAGCATTCACTAATTTCTGCTTGACAAATTTAGGAAGATGAAGGTCAGCACAATAGTAGTCGAGATTATTCTTCCAGCTGGTGATGGGGGGGGCAAAATAATTCACTTAATGAGCGTTTATCACAAGTCAAGCTGGCCAATTTCCAGAATCATTAAGATTATCCAACAGATCTTGGCTGTCTTAGCAGAAGATTTCTATGCCCTTGATATAGAATGCTGGGCAGATTTTCAAGGCAACAATCAATCACAAAATCACCTACGTTGAGTTGATGGGTCAGTAGATGTGCTGGTGGGAATAGACAGGGCCCGTTTATCACTCATGTATGGAACATATTCCTTACCAATATCATTCTGATTCCACTGCCTCTCCCAGTTGCTCAAGTTGTCAAAATCATTTCTGATCATTCCACAGGACAAATATCCTCTGATTTGAAGACAATTGTTCAAGTATGGTGGGTAAATGTGGGGATTCGTGAGAGCAAGTGTAGAGTCTCACCCTTTCATCAACTGCAGATTGAGGAATTTCCTAAAGTAAGACGCCCCTTGCTTCTTGTGGCAGACCAGTTTGCCACTCTTACTATTGGGGGCAACGCATGATTATGGATTATATTCATTAAATGTTCTTTAGGGTTTTTCTCAAAGTGCCAACAAATTTAAGATGGCTTATAGAGTTCATAAGTGTAAAGTAAAAAAAAAATCACGTCCCTCATTTAGGTCATTTCAAATCTTTTCACTTCAGGCCATAAGGTTGGAAAGAGTAGGAGAGAAAGTGAGGTGAAGTGCAGTGGGTAGGGTGTAAGAGAAGTCAAGAAAGAAACACCAAAGGAAGAATAGTCCAGGAGAAAGGGGCAGAGTCGGGGAATCAGTGAATGGAGAGAATAGTACAGGAGAAAGGGACAGAGTCAGAATATCAGTGAATGGAGAGAGAATAGTCCAGGAGAAAGGGACAGAGTCAGAATATCAGTGAATGGAGAGAGAATAGTACAGGAGAAAGGGGCAGAGTCGGGGAATCAGTGAATGGAGAGAGAGTAGTACAGGAGAAAGGGACAGAGTCGGAGAATCAATGAATGGAGAGAATAGTCCAGGAGAAAGGGGCAGAGTCGGAGAATCAGTGAAAGAAGAGAATAGTCCAGGAGAAAGGGGCAGAGTCGGGGAATCAGTGAATGGAGAGAATAGTACAGGAGAAAGGGGCAGAGTCGGGGAATCAGTGAATGGAGAGAGAATAGTACAGGAGAAAGGGGCAGAGTCGGGGAATCAGTGAATGGAGAGAGAGTAGTACAGGAGAAAGGGACAGAGTCGGAGAATCAATGAATGGAGAGAATAGTCCAGGAGAAAGGGGCAGAGTCGGAGAATCAGTGAAAGAAGAGAATAGTCCAGGAGAAAGGGGCAGAGTCGGGGAATCAGTGAAAGAAGAGAATAGTACAGGAGAAAGGGGCAGAGTCGGGGAATCAGTGAATGGAGAGAGAACAGTACAGGAGAAAGGGGCAGAGTTGGGGAATCAGTGAATGGAGAGAATAGTCCAGGGGAAAGGGGCAGAATCGGGGAATCAGTGAAAGGAGAGAGAATAGTACAGGAGAAAGGGGCAGAGTCAGAGAATCAGTGAAAGGAGAGAATAGTCCAGGAGAAAGGAGCAGAGTCAGAGAATCAGTGAAAGGAGAGAATAGTCCAGGAGAAAGGGGCAGAGTCGGGGAATCAGTGAAAGGAGAGAGAGAATCTTTCATTGCAAAGATGGCAGACTCAGGATCAATGAAGAGAAAGATTACTACAGCAAAAAGGCAGTCAGGGGATCGTTGAAGAGAAAGAATATGAAGAAAAAGCAGAAACAGATTCACTCTTTCTATTCTTGGAGCCTTTGCCTTTGTGAAAAACAGACCAAAAAGACTAGGAGAAAAAGTCTGATCAGGATGTGGGAGCACCGCCAGTAGTGGAAACAGAGAGTGGTGACCTAGGTCACCAGGCCAACCACCCCATTTTAAATAGCTTTTCATATTGCACACACGGGGTATTTTTCACACAAATACTCAAGGATAAAATCATTGCTGGATTTTGTTATGAATCTATTACTTTAACACTTTAAAAACTTGAAGTTTTAAAAAGTTTATTTGATTCATCAATTGTACATAGCATTGTTATGAATGTTTAACATATAAACTTAAATTCTAATCTTCAAATGAACTTTTATAAAAGGGTACAATAAACTAAAATGATGATAGGAGAGACAAGAGGTTGACATTGTCAAAATGTCCAGGTCCTTACTCACAACTGGATACTTAATTGGAACAAGAAACACTGAGATGGAGGATTGTGCGCCCTGCTGCAATGACAGCTTTTCTGCCACTAGAGGGTCTCTGTGTGCTATGGAAAGGTCCGAGGTCCCTCGGGTACAAAGCAGGTGCTGTGTGTGGAGTACAGTTTGTAGCCATTTCTCCAGGACCGACCGTCTTTATACTACACTGATTCTTTGTGCAAAACCATAACCAAAAATGTCGTCCAAAACTTGGACTGGTGGAATTTTCAATACCAGGTGTATGATGCTTTGGAACCCTTAGAATATTTCAGTAGCTATTTTCATCATTGTGCAAATGATGCAACATAAAATGTGGTCGGCAGCCTTGTTTAGTTTATTAGTACCAATGTGCTATGGGAAAAATTGCACTTTAAGCCATTACTCTTTAACTTTGTACCATGCTCTAACCTCAAATTGCACCTATCACTGCCAGTAACCAGACCTGTAAACAGAAGTGCTTCACTCTGGTGTTGTGTAACTCAGATTGCTCACTTCAGACAGTTGGAAGGACTGATAAACCGATGGGTGTTTTTTGCAGTTCAAGTGGACATAGTGTAAAGATTTCACACTCTGCGCTTTACTGCAATCCGAGCGACAGCATTTTAATCACTTGAGTGGTGGACCCCATCACCTGTCGCGTGCTGCACCTACAAGTAAAATAGAAACGGGCACCACTCGAAACGGGCACAGTTAAATTTTGGTACCTGAGGTCATTTCTGAAACAAAGTGGCTTTTCATTAGGAATAGCCGAACACAAGCTCACTGTAAGAAGAGAAACATCCCAGTTAAATACATGAAGGACTCTGGAAAATTATTCTTGTTATAATGACCGCACCATTGTGGGGTGGGTCAGCACTATTTACAGCTATAACAGACGTCTGGCTATTGATCATCTTATTCAGTGGCAGCTCCCAGAAATCCAACCACAAGCATAAAAGAGCTATACCTCACCCTCAAAGCCCTTGGACTCGACACGTTTTGTAGCTCTTACAGTTCTTTCTGAAGATGCGGTCCACCTGCTCAGTGGGTAAGTGCAGTGTGTGGAATGATACTGAGCCATACAAATCAGACGATCCCGGGTTTGATTCCTTTTTCCTGCTGAATTAGTTGATCTCTGCTGGGCTGTTGAAGTTAGTCTTTTAAGTCCCCTGGGTCGGGGAGGGGCGAAATCAGGCAGGTTTCCTGGCCCAGGACATAGTGCAGTGAAACCTGCGGAAAGTATACGTGTGTGAGCGTCGGGTGAGAACAGCACTGGACTCTGCTGTGATGCCTTCTGTGGTTAAATAGACTGCCGACATTCGCCGTGTCAGCTCACACATGAGAAGCTGCTTGGATGAGATACCGGAGAACTGTCAATAACTGTCCCGTCAAGAGAGAAAAATTTCCCATCTTATTGTGCGTGCAGCCCTCTAAAAATAAAAACTCAATAAAATGTCATTTTTTCTTTCTGTGCTACCACCATTGGACCACGTTATGTGGCAGAAATACACAGCCAGAGAAACAATGTCAAACCCTTATCTGAATTCCAAATATCTTACTTACATTCTGGATCCTGACCCTGTCCTGCTTTTCCTTTCCCTTTTTGTGGGGGCCATTGGGTGATCATGTAATTTGTGTGTTTATTAAAGGAAAAGTATAGTATAAACGAATATCATTACTCACTGACCTACCAGCCAAGTTTGCTCTCCTGCACCTGAAACAGTGAAGAAAGGGAATCCTTGAGGGGGCCTATAATTGGTCTCCCTAATTGGGCTAGGGAACATAGGAATCGGAGTGGGCCATTCAGCCCCAGAAGCCTTTTCCAGTTAGATAGTGGCGGATCTGTTCCATTTACCTGTCTTTGCTCCATGTGCCATGATGCCCTTACCTAACAAAAACCTATTGACCTTGCGGATTGTTCTTGCAACACCTTCATCCAGATCATGGATAAAGATGGGAAAATCAGCCAGCGCTCTCATTTCTGATCACTGACTGATGGTCCCTGCTGGATAGTGTGAGTGAGCTAGTATTGTTTTCATTGTCTTTCACTATTTTAGTCTGCACTTTCCCTTTAAGGTGAGGGATGCCATCATTGGGGAATGGAGGATTTTGAACCCCTACTGCTTGCACCAGGCATGTTGGCATCAAGTTCTTTCAGCTCGAGCATTTCACTGACCAGATGGAGAGCAAAAGCTTTCTCTGTACTTGCCCCAACACCATGCCTTAACCTAGCTTTTAGAAGAGTGCCGTGTGCGGTACCAACATGGCATTTCCATTTCCCGCACCTTTGTGGTCTTTGAGTGAGACTGCCGATTAATGTCGCCAGGACTGGGTGCTCTGGTAGTTTTATAAATCAGATCTATGAGACCTGTATTTACAGGACACCGAATGAATGTGTTCAGTCTGTGAGACCTTGAGAAACCTGGTTTGATTTTAAAACAGACGTTCTCTCATTCATCTCACTGACTCATCGCACCGTCTCCTAATCTTAACTCATTCTTTCCTAGGAGCTCTTTGAGTCTTCTCATTGTCCTAAAGCACCAGGTTGATATTTCCTCATCACTACCTGCTGATTTGACTCATCTTTTACCCCCGAACCTTTTCAACACCTGTCTTGTAGTGTGGGCTTTCGTCTTTCATTTAGGATTTCTCAATAATAAAGATTATTATGGAGTCTTACTTTCATGCTTTGCTTTTCTATTACATTTTGTCTGGGTTGTAAATACTTTTGACCTGGCAGTTTTAAGAATACTGACTCCCTCATTGGATTTGGAACAGCTGCTCTAATACTGGTGGCTGTATTAACCACTTGCGTTCATTTTCACTCCAAGTGATGAATCTTCTTGATTCCAAAACCTCTATGATTACAAACCTCCATGAATAGAAAGTGCTTGACAGGTTTTCTTTTTACCTCCCCATTGTTTATTAGTTACAACGTAAGAAATAGGAGCAGGAGTAGGCCATACGGCCCCTCGACTCTGCTCCATCATTCAATAAGATTGTGGCTGATCTTCAACCTCAACTCCACTTTCCCACCCGATCCTCATATCTCTTGATTCCCCTAGAGTCCAAAAAGCTGTCTACCTCAGCCTTGAATATACTCAACGACTCAGCATCCACAGCCCTCTGGGGTAGAGAATTCCAAAGATTCACAACCGCCTGTGTGAAGAAATTTCTCCTCATCTCAGTCCTAAATGGCTGACCCCTTATCCTGCGACTATGCCCCCTAGTTCTCGACTCTCTAGCCAAGGGAAACAACCTGTCAGCATCTAACCTGCCAAGCGCCCTCAGAATCTTATATGTTTCGATGAGATCACCTTCTAAACTCCAGTGAGTATAGGCCCATTCTACTTAATCACTCCACACAGGACAACCCTCTCATCCCAGGAATCAGTGTAGTGATCCTTTGTTGCACCACCTCTAAGGCAAGTATATCCTTCCTTAGATAAGGATACCAAAACAGTACACAGTAATCCAAGTGAGGTCTCACCAAAGCCCTGTACATTTGTAGTAATTTCCTTCTGTTTGGCTATTGACTTTTTATTTTTGTGCATCTGTGTAATGTATAAGTATTGGGGGGACATTATAAAGAGGGTGTACCATCTTCTCCCTTTTTAGTTCCCTTTCAATTCTTCAGGGATTGGGCCAAACAAGTTGATGATGATTTAAAGAGGCTTCATAGATATAAATCTGTGATAGCTGTAAATTACACACGCAGTGCAGTTGTATCTTCACGGCCATTAGTACAGTGTCTAAATACAGGTAGCGCCTTATACACGAGCGCGGCTGAAGTACCATTCATCAACTGGTAACGTTAAATTAAAATGTAGTTTATACGCCACTTCGAGCATCCACTTGATTTTGAATTCTCTGCTTTTTGCTTAAATATACAGAAGCGGAATAAATATTTCAAATACTACAATAAGGTTTTGCTCTGGGAACCCAGAGGAAGCCGATAGCCTCATACGTGCCTGTCCCATTGTGAATCAAAACTAGCCTTTACACACCTAATGTACAAGGTAGAAGAAGCTGTCGTATGCTGTCCTGCTTGTGTTTTTGAACAATGGATAGAATCTGCAGTACAGAAGGAGGCTATTCGGCCCATTGTGCCTGTGCCAGCTCTTTGATGGAACTATCCAGTTAGTCCCCCATAGCCCTGCAATTTTCTCCCCTTCAAGTACATATCCAAGTCCCTTTTGAAAGTTACTACCAAATCTGCCTCCACCACCCTTTTTGGTAGTGCATTCAGATCATAATAACTTGCTACGTTAAAAAAAAAAATTCTCCTCACCTCACCTCTGGCTCTTTGCCAATTGCCTTTAATCTGGTTTAACTCTGGTTCCTGACCCTTCTGCCAGTGAAAACAGTTTCTCCTCATTTACTGTTATCAAAACCCTTCATGATAATACCGATCCCGGGGGAACACTACTGTATACTTCCCTCGAGACTTGAAGTAGCAAGCATTTTGAGCTTGACAAATATTAACACCTGTTAATTGCATATTTGTTATATTTAATGTAAGATGTTTGATCTTCAGACTCCAGTCTGAAAAACAACCATTCACCACTACTCTCTGCTTTCTGTCCCTTAGTCAATTTTGTATCCATGCTGCCACTGGCCCTTTAATCCCATGGGCTTCAATTTTGCTAACAAAATTCTCTGCATTTTGTAGGAAAACACGAACGTTGGAGGGAATTGCTATAGATCCATCCTGTGCTCGCTGTTGTAATGACAGCAGTCTCATACCAGGCATATGAAGCATATTCCACTACAGGAGAAAGTGGCACTTAAGCCAATTGCGTCTTGTGCAATATTCATAATTCATCATATTCATCCTCTCAACTTACTCCCACTATTATCACCACCAAACTTCACCCGAGTGCTCTACAGTTCAACAGTAGTTCAAAAGTAATTAATTGGCTGTACAGCACTTTGGGATGTCCTGAGGTCGTGAAAGGTGCTATATAATTCCAAGTTTTTTTTTCTTTTTATACAGTACTGAGTGCTCTCTCTAGACACAAGTTTGGGATGACACATTCTATAGCTGTACTGTTGAGTGTTTCTCACAGTGGGCACAGTCTGAGATGTATGCTTCACCGAAATCTTAGTGACAACAGTATGATGTGACATTATCTGGAATACTTACACTTAGAAATGTCACATTAGGACTTGTGTCAAAGGTTAAACCATATGTGAATAGTCAAGAGGATTGTATAGAAGCATGAATTCTATCACTAGTGTGAACTGTATGGTTTGTGTCTGCCTATAAATCATCCTAATAGTGAGTCTCCCCTTCGCAAGTTAATTTAGAAGGTTTAAAATGATAAAAGGATTCATTAGGGTAAATACAGAGAAACTGTTTCCTCTGGTGGGAGAACCCCACAGGGATCTGTTTTGGAACCTCTTTTATTTAATATCTTTATAAATGATCTGGTGCTAGGAGTCACAAGCACCCAATGGCTAAATTTGCAGATTATACAAAGCTAATGAAGGTGGCAAATACCAAAGCTGAACAGGATAAGCTACTGGAGGATTTGAATATACTTAGGAAATTAGGCAGGCAGGCGCCAGATGAAATTCAATGTAGAGTAATGCAAAGTGCTTCACATGGGGACAAAAAATCCAGACAGGGAACTATTACTTAAATAGAAAGCAAATAATGTGCGTGGAAAATGAAAGCGACCTGGGGGTCCTGATTGACAATAAATTGAAGCTATCGCAACAGTGCTTGGTGGCAAATGTTGGGATATATTAAAAATATTGAGCTAAAATAGTGAGGTAATCCTGCCACTTTATAAATCATTGGTACAACCGCACTTAGAATACTGTGTACAGTTCTGGTCATTGCAGTACAACAAAGATATTGTAGTTATTGAAAGGATACAGAAGAGAGCAACCAGAATGATTGAGGCAATGGAGGGATTGGATTATGTAAATTGGGAATGTTCTCAGTGGAAAAGAGTAGGTTAAGAGGTGACGTGTTTGCTGTTTTTAGGATTCTAAAGGGACTAGATAACGCAAACCATGACAAGCTGCTTCACCTTGTCCAGAACAGTAGACCCAGAGGACACGGCCTGTGCTTGAAGGGGGTAGATTCAAAACTAATCTGCAGGAACGTTATTTCAGTGAGCGAGTGGTCAATCTATGGAACAGGCTTCCAAGGGAGAAGGTGGAAGCAGATAGATTTCTTTCAGAAAATAATATTTTTGGTTACAATATATGAGTAATTTGAGACATGACCTCTTGTAAGTGTAGCAGGCTTGGGAGGAACAGGTGACTTTGGACCTATGATTCCCAAAGCTCTCCACCACTGGGGTTTTCCTCGTGTCATGTCTGGGTCTGTTGTACACTAATTGATAGAGATTGATTGCAATGATGAGTCAACAACTCCATTATCGTTGTATTCTGCGACTACCAGTAGAAGGCGAACTAGCTGGACCTTGATCTTTTTAGTCTAGCAATTCCTATGTTCCTAATCCAGAACAAGGAGGCACAATCTTAAAATTAGAGCAAGGCCATTCAGGAGTGACATCAGGAAGCACTTTTTCACACAAAGGGTAGTGGAAATCTAGAACTCTCTTCCCCAAAAGGCTGTGGATGTTGGGATAATTGAAATTGAGATTAAGGTATCAAGACTGAGATCAAGGCAAGGGTATCAAGGAATATGGATCAAAGGCACAAGTAAATGGAGATGAGGTACAGATTAGCCATGATCTAATTGAATGGTGGAACAGACTCAAGGGCTGAATGGCCTACTCCTGTTCCTGTGTAATTCGCATCATCGTGCAAAATAAGAAGATTGGTGTTCGTGAAATCTGATGTTGGGAACAACCTAGTTCTTTTTCCCAGGGTGGCACAGCATTGTTGATGCACTGGCACAGTGTGTTGCTACTGCAGTGCACTGTGCCAAAAAATGGCAAAATGTGGCTTTTCTCAAGCAAACCAAAATGCCCAATTTAAAAGGGGCTAAAAGGGCTAAATTATGAGGACAGGTTGCATAGACTAGGCTTATATTCCTTTGAGCATAGAAGATTGAGGGTGATCTAATCGAGGTGTTCAACATGATTAAAGGATTTGATAGGGTAGATAGGGAGAAACTATTTCCTCTGTGGGGGGGGGGGGGGGGGGAGTCCAGAACAAGGGGACATAACCTTAAAATTAGAGCTAGGCTGCTCAGGGGTGATGTCAGGAAACACTTCTCCACACAAAGGGTAGTGGAAATCTGGAACTCTCTCCCAAAAACCTGTAGAGGCTGGGAGTCAATTGAAAATTTCAAAACTGAGATTGATAGATTTTTGTTAAGCAAGGGAATTAAGGAACCATGGCGAGTAGATGGAGTTAAGATACAGATCGGCCATGATCTAATTGAATGATGGAACATTCTCAAGGGGCTGAATGGCCTACTCCTGTTCCTCTGTTGCTATCTAGGCCATTCCATCAGCAAAAGGACCCAAGTGGAAGGAGAGAAAAATTGGAGGATGAAGCTTCCCCGTCTACTCTCCTGCACCTCCTCCTGGTAATTCCCAGAAGTTTGGGAATAGATTACCTGCCTACCTTACAGCTGGGTACAGGAACTAGAGGAGCAGCAAATGTGTATCAAAATGCTTCTGCTAGTTCTGAAAACTTTGAAAACCTCACTGCAGATGAACCTCAACCATTCCTGCGAGGTACAATGGTCCCCCTTGCATCTTTTTGTTGGGGACCTGTTGAGAATTGGTTATAATGATTGGTTTCATATATTTGTGATCATGTTGTAGGTCTAGTTACAATTTGCCACCCCTGCTTATTACTAAATACTCATTAATAAACCACTTTTGTTGCCTTTGGTGACGGGTTGCTGGGGTACCGTTAGCCTGCCTAAGGCAAATTGGCAAAATTGTGCCCAATATACAAAGACTTGTAATTCACTACCATAAAGTCTAGCAGTTAATGTTGTAACTTTACTGGTGCGAAGTCTTAGGATTTGTGATTATCCATAACTTTGAGGATATCTTCCAGTATTGAAGGTCCCAAATCCAGTTTAAATGTAAACATAGATTCCAATGGGCCTAAAGCAGACTCGTACACTGTCGTCTCTATTGGACACTGCTGTTCTTCAAAGTCTTCATTTTGCTGCTGATCCTCATCGACTGTGTGCCTGTCGCAGTGTAATGCTTCCTCTGAGAACCCTGGCGGGTTGCGCTGGAAGACGGCTGAACGAACAATTAGCGGTTGATTATTTGTAGTTTCGGAGGTGGCCGGCATGGGATTGACAGATGCAGCAGTTGAGTCGTCGAACTCTTCCAGGTGTAGTCGAGGGGGTTTAGGGGGCGCCCTGCCCTCTGGGTCTTTCGATGTACTCAAGTTTGAGAGAAGGTCACGTTGGCCCTGCAGGAAAGACATGTCACCGAAGGTGTCGCTCTCCCCACTCCTGCCAATGTGCGATCTGTGGCGAAAATCCCCGAGTGGGGGGCTAATCATGTCAGCTGACAGCACGTCCCGCAGTTTCACCTTCTTGCCTTTTTTGGGAGATCCAGTTTTGAGGTAGATGGGCGTTTTGACAGACATTTTCTGATCGCCCTACAGCTTTCTCCTGCAGGCTTGGAAGGTTTAATTGCTGCAAAAAGGGCGTTGAAAATACGGTGGGTAGCCTGGAGGAATGGAAAAGTTGGCTCCTGCTGGCTCGATCCTGTGAAAATGGAAAGAAACTCTTAAATATGTGATTGGTTATGATAAGGCATGCTGGTTAATGAGTAAAACCAATAACCAAATTGAAGATCAGCATGTGTCTGACACGAGATTTCTGTCCTCCTCTCCCAACGGTGCCGACTCCTTGCTGGGCCATGTACGGTTCGCTGGCACGCAGCCCACTTTTGAGGCCAAGTAGCCACACTTCACGTGTGGGCCTAGGCAGGCAGAGTCGGCAGGCTGTTAAACTATGGAAGAGGTCACAACCCAATGCTGACCGCACACATGCACTTTCCAGCAAGGGTCAAGGATAGAAATCGGGAGCGGGAACCACGAGTCTGACTTTATTTCCCCTCCCTCGGCAGTTCTAGCACTCCTCCCATCACCCTGGATGAGATCAGATAATTAAGCGCAGATCGGGCCTCTGACTCGGGACCTTCCCAGTCTGTATCTTTCAGTCGCATATCAGGCAGTGCACTTGCCAGTTAAGCTTTCGGGAGAGCAATTGGGATTACAGTTCATTATTCTGGAGCTAAATCTATGCGGAGCTCAAACGCAAAAGCCCCATACTCTTCTTCCTTCCCCATTCCCATTTAATGAAAGCCCAAGAGCTGCTTCTGTACAACTGGGATATAAAATACCCCCTTGGCTCTGGTACTCAGTGCGACCCTTATAGACTCGCTGCAATGCCATACCCAAGGCCACAGCTATTTACTGCTGCACACCACCGAACTATTGAGGTGGGATGAGACAGTTGCACAAAAGGAGTGTAAGCAGCTGTCGATATTGATCTTTATTGCGGGATAAAATTAAGTGGGATCAAAGGCTGTTTGGGGCATCAAATCAGACTGGTGTTCATCCTATCATGAAACCAGTATTATACTCCAGGGAGATAAACTTCGATACAACCACACTGAGAATAGCAAAACCCCAGGAGTGAGACACAGGCAGCAGTCTTATCAATGGATTCAGATGGTCCATACCTAGAACAGTGGATACCCAGGAGTGAGTTATAGGCTGGAATCTAATCGAGGGGATCAGATGGTTTATCTATCAAATTACAGATACCTGGGAGTGAATTATTATCATTTATCTCATTGTTAAATATCGTCTGTATACACCCCCCATCCCCCCAACACAAACACTGTTTCTTTGCCACCAATTCCATTCTCCTCCCCATCCACTGTCTCAGGCTGAACCAAACTGTTCATATTTGACCCTGAGCTGAGCTTCCGACGCTATATCCTCTCCATCACAAAGACCACCTATTTCCACCTCTGTAATATCACCCATCTCTGCCCTGCTCCAGCCCATATGCTATTGAAGACCTCATCCATGCCTTTGTCACCTCCAGACTTGACTAATCCAATGCTCTTCTGGCCAGTCTCCCATCTTCCACCCTCCATAAACTTCAGCTCGTCCAAAGATATCCTAACTCGCACCCAAGTCCCATCATCCCTGTACTCGCTGACCTACATTGGCTCCTAGTCTCCCAACGCCCCCAATTTTAATTCCTCATCCTTGTGTTCAAATTCCTCCATGGCCTCGCTCCTTCCTATCTCTGTAACCTTCTGCAGTCCTCATCCTTCCAAGTACTCTGCGTTGCTCCAACTCTGGCCTCTTACACATCCCCAACACTCGCTGCCGTGCCTTTAGCCGTCTAGGCACCACGCTCTGGAATTCCCTCCCTAAACCTCTCGGTCTCTCTCCAATCATTTAACACTCTCCTTAAAGCCTGCCTCTTTGACTAACCTTTTAGTCTCGCCTCCTAAAATCTCCTCCTTTGGTTGTCAATTTTTTGTCTTGAGTATGCTTCTGAGAAGCGCCTTGGGACCTTTTCCCTACATTAAAGATGCTATAAAAATGCAAGTTGTTGTTATTGCTGTTTGTGGGATCTTGCTGTGCACAAATTGTTTGCTGCACTTCAAAAATACTTCATTGGTTGTGGAGCGCTTTGGCACGTCATGAGGTTGCCAGAGGTGATAAATAAATGCAGGTTTCTTTCTTATAATAGAGAGGTTCGGATGATTTGTATCCAGAGTGAAATACAAGTCAGTATAAATAATAGCTTTCTGATTACTGATATTAAATTTAAGGTTTGCAATCGCTCCCTGCTATTTGTTCTTTATAACATGTACTGCTTTCATTGTGTTTGGGTTGGATGTGTTTTGCGTCCACAGTGACTGACTTCTGATGGTCAGCGCGCTGCACATTCTCAATATCTGATGGTTATGAAAGATCAGTGGTGATAACAATGCCGCATCTTGGATAGCGAAAGAATCTGTATCTAGTAACCAGAGAATTGAAGTCCAGAATCTATAGTAATCTTGCTGTACTCCAAGAATATAAGGAACAATTCAAATTTTTGAGTAGCAGCGATAAAAAGAACTGAATGCTGAGAATCTGAATTGAAAGCACAAAATGAACAGTAGGTCATTCAGCATCTGAAAGAGAGAAGCGTTGTGGATGTAGACCCTTGTAACGGACGGTCTCATCCACCTCGTTAACCCATCTCCTCCTTTCAGATGCTGCCTGACCTGCGGCGTATTTCCAGCATTTTCTGTTTGTATTGCCATGTAACGCGGTCATTCTTAATCGTGGGCAAATATTTATTTCAAACAAGTGACCATGTTGCAGTTCCTGATATTAATGAGGCTCTCCAGCAGAGACCACGGTGCCCTGTTTTACTCAGCATATTTAACATGCTTCACCGGGGGTTGGAAGCCAGGCAGCTGGTTCTCTCGGGACGCAGCGTGGCTCATGACAGCTGAGTGTGACGTCACTTTGGGTGGACAGTCCCTGGAGCGATGTCACCATAGAGAGACGCAGGGCAGGAAATGGCGCTGAGACGCCTGGGTGGGGAGGAATGTGTTACTCATCCACTGTGACCTGTGCTTACTAGCAGCCCTGCACCTTCAGACATAGCTGGTATCTTTTACCCACTCATCCACACATGGGAGTACTTCAGCGGAGCTTATGATTTCAGTCTAGTCGGTCACTAGATAAACATACAAGACCAGTACCACCAACTTAGGTCAGCGTGCACTGAACCAGGGTAGAATGATGCTCTGGGAAACCCCAGCAGCCCTGACCTTCAGGCTCTGATACCGTCGCTGTTTGCCAGCGGTTCCCGGTGTTTCCACCACCAGGTCTGTGTCAGTGAGCCCTCAATATGTAGAAAAATGGCTAGATCTGATCAGACCAGGACTGCAAGTTTAGAGTATCGGTTTTTAACCTCTTACCATTTTGTTTTTTGTTTATGCTCGGTCCCAGCCATCTGATTGCAATTTATGTCACTGCAAATCCTCCAGCCCTCCCCAGCAGGGTCCTGTGACACACAAGATGACTTGCAGAACAGAAGGGAACATAAAATGGGCCGAGCAAATGATGCCTGTTTTGATGTGCCCCAGACTGTTGGCCCTTCAATAAAACACTGAACACGTCAATACTGTAACAATAGTGTGTTTCAGATAAAGAAGGAAGCAAATACTAACCCCCGCCCCCCACACACACACACGAGCCAGCACTGCAGTACGTCAGTCACACTAAAGGACTAGGATAAAAAAATACAAACTTTCAAATAACACAGGGCAAGCTGTCCTAACATTTTCTCAAGACCGTGTGGAACATTTCCAACAATTCAAAGAAAGAAAATTGCCACACTAACCGCAGTGCAAAAGTCAGTAAATCCAAGGCCACTCACTTCAGGCACCCAACTAGCTGATGGTGGTACTCAATACTTACAAAGCAGCAGAAACTGGGACTGTGTGTCTGGGAGCCCTCGCACACGCTGCACTGAAGCTGGTGCTGACACCTTCGAATTGAAACTGTGCAATGCTGATGCTGCGGAGCGTGCTTTACTTGCTATTCAGCTGTTTGGTGGGAATCGTCATCTATCCTGAACAGTCATGAGGTCACAGGAGAGCTGCCACATAAAATCCAAACTGTCCCTCTGCTTCACTCACCACAACACGTGATGTGAGAGGAGAGGTACAAGTCGGAGAGCGTTCCACTTTATGCTGGACCTGGGGTCTATTGGGTGAGGATAGTTGTGTCTCTTTTTTGTACTTCAGTCTTTCCTCTTTCCCCTGCTGGTCCACTCACTACTCCCTGCCGAAAGGCTGAGTAATCTCACTGCTATGCTTTTGTCCACAGCACTTTGAGACCAATACGTGGGAGAGACTGCGGCCAACTCTTGCTTCATTTTTACCCACCCTCTGTGTAACAAACTCCTGACTCAGCCCAGCCCAGCACCTCCCCATATTGACCAATCTGAGTGCTGCAATGCTTATTTCTCTAATCTGCTTTTAGTGAATTGCCCTTGCAACCTGGCAGGTCCTGTTATCTGACACAGTGTCTATTTGGTCCTATACTGTGCAATGGGTACTGATGTGGGAAAAATATGCTGAAGCAGTTCCCATTTACCTCAGGAAGATGAGAACAGGTAGTTACAGCGCCAGGAATGAAACATCAAACCCTCTTCTCCCCAACCATCCGTTCCCCCCACCCCTCCATCACCCCGCATGGTATAAATACACCGGGATTGGTGCTGTATTTACAAATACACAATGATGGAGCTGAACTGAACATACTCCAAAGGCAAGTACCGCACAAGTTAGATAGAGGCCTGGTGTCTCCTCTGCATTTGCACCCAGAGACACCCGTATTCTGGTGCAAACAAATTATGTGGCTTAAAAGATCGTGGAATTTTGGGCGTAAGTGAGTTACACGCCTAACTACAATACAGCCAAGCCTCCTCGATCTTTTAAGTCCGTCCACTAAACCCTCCGCCCAAACAAATCTCCACCCACAAAACTAGCCACGCCCCTGACTCTCATCCAAGTATTCCATTCCCTCCCTGTCCACTGTCTCAGGCTGAACCAGACTGTTCACAACCTTGGCGTACTATTTGCACGGATCTGAGTTTCCAACCGCATATCCTCTCCATCATAAAGACCACCTACTTTCTACTGCGTAATATCACCTGTCTCCGCCCCTATCTCAACCCATCTGCTGCTGACACCCTCATCCACGCTTTGGGTCACCTCCAGACTCGACTATGCCATGTTCTCCTGGCCATTCTACCATCCTTCACCCTCCATAAACTTGAGCTCATCCAAAACTCTGTTGCCCCTATCCTATCACATTCACCCATCACTCCTGCGCTTGCTCATGGTTCACCAACGCCTCAATATAATATATATGTATATGTATGTATACAAAACAGCCCAGTCATTGTATATTATATAGCAACCTTGTCAAGATCGAGAGAGAAATAGAGTGAGAAACAGATAGTTTCTTTCCTCGGCTGTCACTAGCTCCTTTATCCAGTACAACCACACCACGCCATATCACCCATCACCTCCCACCCAAAAGGAAAGGATAAAAAGGCAGAAAGAAACTGAAGAGAAGCAAACGAGGGGAGACAGAGAAAGCAGCAACATTTAGTCAACATTTCAGTCAATTTGTGTGTTTATATATTACGTAATTACCAGGATATATCTATAATATGTTAAAATCCAACTTTTGCCCACACTTCCTGTCAACTTTTTCTGTTATAAATTTCAATGACCACATTTATAATGGGAGCTGCCTGTGTAAAACTTGTCACTGTAATTACACCCTCAACAAATTGGAGGCACCACAACACCACCACTGGCTGGAGAGTGTAATTAGAGGATTCTCTTTTGTTCTTGAGACGTGAGCAATGCTGGTAGATATTGACCCAGCAACATTAAATGAATGACGTTATACGTCCAAGCCAGCATGGAGTGTGCCTTGGAGGTGATGGTGTTCCCATGACAATGCTGCTCTTCCTCCTATATATGGTAGAGGTCACAGAGAGTGTGTAATCTTGGTGAGTAGTTGCGCTGCATCCTGTAGATCGTACATACTGCAGCCCCAGTGCACTGGGGGTGCAGGGGATGGATATCGAGTCATGGGGCAGGGGCACCAATCAAGTCAACTGCTCTGTCCTAGATAGTATCAACCTACTTGAGTGTTGTTCTGGCTGCACCCATCCAAGTGAGCAGTGAGGATTCCATCACACTCCTGACAAACTTACATAATGAGTTTCCATTATAGATGTGAACATAGGAATCTATAAATGCAAAATTAAGGACAGAATGTATGACTTAAAAATGGGGACTGAATTATATCCACGGGCTTAGTCCAATTATCCCCCCCCCCCCCCGCTTCTAACTCCGCTTGCCCTGAAAAGTACACTTGGACTTGACTTCTTGTGTGAAATGCCATAGTACATCAATGAGTAATTTATAGGGTCATTTTCAGGTTGGCTGGCTGTAACTAGTGGGACGTCGTAAGGATCAGTGCTTGGACCTCAGCTATTTACAATCTGTATTAATGACTTAGATGAAGGGACCGAGTGTAATGTATTCAAGTTTGCTGACTTTACAAAGCGAGGTGGGAAAGTAAGCTATGAGGAGGACACAAAGAGTCTGCAAAGGGATATAGACAGGTTAAGTGAGTGGGCAAGATGACGACTGATGGAGTATAATGTGGGGAAATGTGAGGTTATTCACTTTGGTAGGAAGAATGGAAAAACAGAATATTTTTTAAATGCTGAGAATCTATTAAATGTTGGTGTTCAGAGAGATTTGAGTGTCCTTGTACACGAAGCTCAGAAAGTTAGTATGCAGGTACAGCAAGCAATTAGGAAGGCAAATAGTATGTTCGCCTTTATTCCAAGGGGGTTGGAGTACAAGAGTAAGGAAGCCTTGCTGCAATTGTACAGGGCTTTGGTGAGACCTCACCTGAAGTACTGTGTACAGTTTTGGTCTCCTTACCTAAGGGAGGATATACTTGCCTTAGAGACAGTGCAACAAAGGTTCACTGGATTGATTCCTGGGACGAGAGGGTTGTCCTATGAGGAGAGATTGAGTAGAATGGGCCTATACTCCCTGGAGTTTAGAAAATTTGGGAGGTGATCTCATTGAAACATATAAGATTCTTAGAGGGCTTGACAGGGTAGATGCCTAGAAGCTGTTTCTCCTGGCTGGAGAATCTAGAATTAAGGGGCATGGTCTCTGGCCATTTAGGATTGAGATGAGAAGGAATTTCTTCACTCAGAGGGTTCTGAATCTTTGGAATTCTTTTCCCCAGAGGACTGTGGATGCTCAGTCACTGAGTATATTCAAGGCTGAGGTAGATAGATATTTGGACTCTAAGGGAATCAAGGGATATGAGGATCGGGCAGGAAAGTGGAGTTGAGGTCGAAGATCAGCCATGATCTTATTGAATGGTGGTGCAGGCTTGAGGGGCCTACTCCTGCTTCTATTTCCTATTTCTTTCTTATGATAATCCAGTCAGGGCCTACAGTGAATATATCTGGACAGCCTCAACTCAGTTTCTAGTGGACATGGGCCACAGCACAAAACTGCCTGCATTTCAGCACTGTATTTGGTTATTGAGCACATAGGATAGCTGATGTATGAAATGAAAGAATTTAGACTGATACAAGTAGAGGGCACTCATTGGGGTAGAGTGAAGCGGCTTCTATTCGTTTCATCCTGGTGAATGCTTGCTGAGAACACTGCATCAAGCACTGGCATCCCTCACCTCATAAAATGTCAGTGAGCCTGGATAGTGGCTGTTGCTGTGCCCAAGTATGGTGCCAATTGCAGGTGTGTATGATTCAGATCCCTGACAGTCTGTAAGCTTGTCCCTACCACTGTATAATAAGTCCTTCCCTGGGTGCCAAGTTGGGCAAGAAGACGAGAAAAGGGAGTTCAAGTACGATTTCCACGTTTGGAAGGAGGGCTGTGGGAGGAGGGTGCGGAGATAAGGTGTTTGGAATCTGATCCCTGCTGTATAATGACATCTCACGTGACTGTGACCGTGGTAAACGATCGCTCCTCATCATTCTCAACCTGTCTGCAGCCTTTGACACGGTTGACTACACCATCCTCCTCCAACGCCTCTCCTCCGTTGTCCAGCAGGGTAGGACTGCCCTCGTCTGGTTCCATTCCTATCTATCCAGTCGTAGCCAAAGAATCACCTGCAATGCCTTTTCTTCCCACTCCCACACCATTACCTCTAGAGTCCTCCAAGGATCTATCTTTGGAATTCTCTACCCCAGAGGGCTGTGGATGCTCAGTCATTGAGTATATTCAAGGCTGAGATAGATAGATCTTTGGACTCCAGGGATATCAAGGGATACGGGGATCGGGCGGGAAAGTGGAGTTGAGATCAAAGATCAGCCATGATCTTATTGAATGGTGGAGCAGACTCAAGGGGGCGTATGGCCTACTCCTGCTCCTATTTCTTATGTTCTTGGCCCCCTTCTATTTCTCATCCATGTGACATCACCTGAAGACATAACATCAGGTTCCACATGTACACTGATGACATCCAGCACTACCTCACCACCACCTCCATCGACTCGTCCACTACCTATAATTTGTCACACTGCTTGTCCGACATCCAGTCCTGGATGAGCTGTCCCAACTCGCCTAGCCAGCCCCCCTCCTTGCACCCTCCGTAAACTTGAGCTCATCCTAAACTCTGCTGCCGGATCCTAACTTGCACCATGTTCTGTTCACCCATCACCCCTGTGCTCTCTGACTTACATTCCTGGTCCGGCAAAGCTCGATTTTAAAACTCTCATCCTCTTTTTCAAATTCCTCCATGGCCTCGCCCCTCCCTATCTCTGTAACCTCCTCCAGACCTACAACCCTCCGAGATCTCTGCGGTCTTCCAATTCTGGCCTCTTGCGCATCCCCGATTTTAATTACTGCACCATTGGCGGCCGTGCCTTCAGCTGCCCAGACCCTAAGCTCTGGAATTCCCTCCCTAAACCTCTCCACCTCTCTACCGCTCTCTCCTCCTCTAAGATGCTCCTTAAAATCTACCTCTTTGACCAAGCTTTTGGTCACCTGTCCTAATACCTCCTTATGTGGCTCGGTGTCAAATTCTGTTTGAAAATCACTCCTGTGAGGCGCCTTGGGACGTTTTACTATGATAAAGGCGCTATATAAATGCAAGTCGTTGTTGTTGAGAGAGGCTGTGTCTGACCCCTAATAGTACTTTTATCATTAACTTGCTTTGGTGGAGGTAGAGGTTCTATCAGTTTCAGTTGGTTTAAACAATATTAATCTGGTGTGTATTAATGGGCTACTGGCTTGGGGTGATTGCTGAGCAGGACAAGGTGGAGAATTGGAGAAATTCGTGTTCTGAAAACTGCTTCTGAGACGTCTTTGGGTTAGCGGTTGTATCTCTAATAATAACTCGACCCCTTAATCAGTCACTCCAGGCCAGGTCCCCATATCAGCTCCCAGCATTCAAACAAAAACAGGAGTAAAGCTGATGCAGAATTTAGATGCACAAATTGTTGAGGCCACTGATGCCCTGTTGGTGCTTTGTGGGGTAATGCAATGAAGTTACAGATTGCTACGGTTCTCATTGCCAATAGATTGTGCTTCACTTGAGGAATTCATATACAATAGGATGGGAAAAGTGTTCAATAATTCAGCACTGATTCTGATAACCCCATCGAGCAGACTGATTTTTAACTCTCCTAATTTGTACACGCTCTCCATGTGTGTTTAACATTTCTTAAAGCAAAAAGGCGTGAACAAATCAAGCTCCCAAAAGACACAGTGGATAAATGCACCACCTAATGTGGCACTGAGCCCAATGGACCAGCAGGGTCCCAGGTTCAATCCCCATGATATATAGAGTGAGCGGACCTCGGCCGCAGTACGATGCTAAAATTAAATTCCATTTCCTGGTCTCCATCCTTGCGTGATTCAGGACATCGGCTGGGAATAGAACCAGACTTTACTATGACTCCAGCCAACTTCAACTCATTGTCCAGGCTCAGACGTGAAGAATGACCGTTTGAGCAAAATACCTGAGGCTGCCTTGCATCCATGGAACCATACCCCAGCATGAGTCTGCTTCATCAGAACAGGAAGGCATAAAAATTGGAGGGGGAAAAATTAATTGTGGCTATTCACCAATTAAGTGGCTGGCCTGCAGGCAATAGTGATCGGTTCATAGAAATACATAGAAGTTACAACATGGAAACAGGCCATTTGGTCCATCCCTTCGCCCCAACTTCTTTGTCACTAAGATTGAGACCATCTGTTCAGCTGCCTCTGCTGTATTTCTCCCTTCCCCTTACCCACTGAGCCAATGTTCCCCTCGCCCTGACCCTGAATTTGCATTTTTCTCTAGTTTCTCTTCTATCTCCCCTCATGCCCTCCCCAAGCTCATCTTGTCCATGAGACCCACCTTCTTGTCTTTCGACCCTATTCCCACTAAACTGCTAACCACCCAACTTCCTTTCCTGGCCCCCATGCTAGCTGATGTTGTAAACGGTTTCTCGATGCAGTAATCGCACACGAGACGGGCTGAACCAGCAGGGTACTGTCAACCACCTTTTCAAACCTGCCATTATCATCCTCCCTCAAAAAATCCAGCCTTGACCCCTCTGTCCTTGCAAACTACCACCCCATCTCCAACCTCCCTTTCCTCTCCAAAGTCATTGAATGTGTTGTCGCCTTCCAAATCTGTGTCCATCGTTCCAGAAACTCCACGATTGAATCTCTCCAAACAGGTTTCCGCCCCTACCCAGCACGGAAAGGCCTTATTCAAATTCACAAATGACATCCTATTTGACTGTGACCGTGATGCACTATGCTAGTTCCTTCGTCTCGATTTCTCTGCAGCCTTTGACACAGTTGACCACACCATCCTCCTTCAACGCATCTTCTCCGTTGACCAGCTGAGCTGGACTGCGCTCGCCTGGTTCCACTCTTATCTATCCAGTCGTAGCCAGAGAGGGGTTGGGGGTAATATATTAGCATGGATAGAGGTTTTGTTAAAGGACAGAAAACAGAGAGTAGGGATAAACGGGTCATTCTCAGGTTAGCAGGCTGTAACTAGTGGGGTGCCGCAGGGATCGGTGCTTGGGCCTCAGCTATTTACAATCTATATTAATGACTTAGATGAAGGGACCGAGTGTAAAGTATCCAAGTTTGCTGACATTACAAAGCTAGGTGGGAAAGTAAGCTGTGAGGAGGACACAAAGAGTCTGCAAAGAGATATAGATAGATTAAGTGAGTGGGCAAGAAAGTGGCAGATGGATTATAATGTGGGGAAATGTGAGGTTATTCACTTTGGTAGGAAGAATAGAAAAACAGATTTTTTTTTTAAATAGTGAGAAACTATTAAATATTGGTGTTCAGAGAAATTTGGGTGTCCTCGTACAAGAAACACAAGTTAGTATGCAGGTACAGCAAGCAATTAGGAAAGCAAATGGCCTTTATTGCAAGGGGGTTGGAGTACAAGAGTAAGGAGGTCTTACTACAGTTGTTCAGGGCTTTAGTGAGACCTCACCTGGAGTACTGCGTACAGCTTTGGTCGCCTTATCTGAGGAAGGATATACTTGTCTTGGAGGCGGTACAACGAATGTTCACTAGATTAATTCCTGGGATGAGAGGGTTGTCCTATGAGGAGATTGAGTAGAATGGGCCTATACTCTCCGGAGTTTAGAAGAATGAGAGGTGATCTCATTGAAACATATAAGATTCTGAGGGGGCTTGACAGGGTAGATGCTGAGAGATTGTTTCCCCTGGCTGGAGAGTCCAGAACTAGGAGGCAGAGACGCAGGATAAGGGGTCAGCCATTTAAGACTGAGATGAGGAGGATTTTTTTCACTTAGAGGGTTGTGAATCTTTGGAATTCTCTGCCCCAGAGGGCTGTGGATGCTGAGTCGTTGAGTATATTCAAGGCTGAGATGGATAGATTTCTGGACTCTAGGTGAATCAAGGGATAAGGGGATCGGGCGGGGAAGTGGAGTTGAGGTCGAAGATCATCCATGATCTTATTGAATGGCGGAGCAGGCTCGAGGGGCTATGTGACCTGCTCCTGCACCTATTTCTTATGTTCGTATGACGTCAGGTTCAACATTATGCTGATGGCACCCAGCTCGACCTCACTGCCACCTATCACGAACCTTCCACTGCCTCTGTGTTGTCAGACTGCTTGTATCAGACATCTAGTCCTGGATGAGCCGCAATTTCCTCCTTAATTAAGCATTGGGAAGATCAAAGCTTTCGTCTTCAGCCCCCGCCACAAACTCCATTCCCTAGCCACCGACCCCATCACCCTCCCTGGCCACTGTTAGAGGCTGAACCAGATCGATCGCAACCTCGGCATCCTATTTGACCCTGAGCTGAACTTCCGACCCCATATCTTCTCCATCACCAAGACCGCCTACTTCCACCTCCTCAATATCGCCCATCTCCGCCCCTGCCTCAGCCCATCGGCTGCTTAAAGCCTCATCTATTGTTACCTCCAGGCTCAACTATTCCTATACTTTCTTGTCCGGCCTCTCATCTTCCATCCTAAACTTGAACTCATCCAAAACTTGCACCGTCCCATTCACCCATCACCCCTGTGTGCGTTGGCTCCCCGTCCGACAACGCCTCAATTTTAAAATTCTCATCCTCGTGTTCAAATCCCTCCATGGCTTCACCCCTCCCTATCTCTGTAACCTCCTGCGGCCCCACAATCCTCCACGAACTCTGTGTTGTTCCAATTCTGGCCTCTTGTGCGTCCCCCCACTCCCTTCACCCCACTCTTGTGCCTCCAGCTGAATAGGCCCGAAGCTCTGGAATTCCCTTCCTAAACCTCTCCACCTATCTTCCTCTCTCTCCTCCTTTAAGACCCTCCTTAAAACCTGCCTCGTTAACCAAGCTTTGGGCCATCCATCCTAATATCTCCTTCTTTGGCTTGGTGTAAATTTTTGTCTATTTACACTCCTGTGAAACATTTTCCTGTGTTAAATGCGCTGTATAAATGCAAGTTGTTGTTGTTGTGTTGGCATTTACCTTCCATAAGAGTAATTACTTACCTCGCAGATCTTAGTATCACACGTGAGATCATTAAATGGCCCTATATCATAGGCTAACTGGCTTGAAAGTAGAAAATACCGTTGAGGTTGGGGTTATTGGTAGCAAAAATCGCACACTTGATGTGTGATGCTCCTAATTCATCATCTGAAGTTGCTCCCACCTCCACCACCACCAGAACTTCACCCTAATGTTATACAGAATGCTCTCCAGGTACAACCCAAGCACGGTAGGACAGAATTGTGCTGCCTGGTGTTCTTCATGGTTCACATTTTGTTTAATTTTCACACACCCATCATTTATCAAAATCCTGGTCACAGCACTCGGCTGCTAGCTGTTTTTTGCCACTGTGCAGGTATGTGGAGTCGAGTGCTTCAGGTGGATTCATTGGCTACAAGAAACAGACTTAGGCTAGCTCTGGGTGTTGAAAAAGAGGTATATCATTTCTGGAAGGATGTCTCCGTGACCTTGTGTTGTAATATTAATAGGTAAACACAGAACTATGCCAGAAAAATGCTGCCGAATCATATGGAAACACATTGGAAAGCAAAGTAGCAATTGGAATCTGTAAAATCACTAACCTGTTTTCAGCGTTGACTGTTTGGTGCGTTGTGTCAAGGTGAATGGTGCTCCTATTTTGGGTTCAGTGCTCCCAAATCTCACTGCTTTGCTGTCCCAGGCTGTCCCTTGCTGTAATTTCTTGGCTCATGCACTCTCGTTTTCTCAGACTACACCTTCAGCTCCAGGGTTCCTGTTTATAGTTTTGCACTGACGGGGGTGTTGCTCTATGACATTGCGGTGAATCAGTGGCAAACACTGCTCAGTTTCTGGAGCAACATAAAGCAGGCAAACCAGTGTGGTGAGAACCGGTTTTACACTTCACAGTGTATCTAAATCAGGAAGTTGCTCAGAGTCCTGTGAATCATATCTGATCCACCCAGAGATGATTGGAATAGCTCAGGCAATGATTAACTTTTCACACTGTGCGATGGTCAGAACACATCACAGAGCAGAATTCACTGAGAAAGTTTGGTATTGTTTAGGAAATGTGGACCTTTTTATGAAAGTAAAGGACCCACCAATGTCTGGAATATTGTCAGCCCTGTGAAGATGGTTTCTTTTTTAACTCCTTCTGCACTGGCAAATGCCAAATTTTACCACAGGGCCAGCTGGATGTGGTGTCTCTTTTTTTGGTGACAGCATGTTCAACACCAGGGTCGAATCAAACAGTGTTAAATCACTGATCAGTTTGGAGCAGGTTACCTACAATTCAATATGGGAGACGTGAGAATGGGGCACGTGAAAACCTCAGAAACAAGACATCAGTGCACTGGTCTTGTAGTAAAGCCTCACCTGCTAAGTGTTTCCAGAATTTTCTGTTTTTATTTCAGATCTACACCATCCGCAGTATTTTGCTTTTGTTGTAGTAAAGCATACAGAGGGACCTTTCTACTAGTGTAGATACAAACCACAGTTCACTGCCCAAGGCAGTGTAAATACAAACCCGGGGTTCACTGCCCACAGCGGTGTAGATATAAACCCCAGCCCACTGCCCACAGCAATGTAAATACAGACCCAAGCTCACTGCCCACAGCAATGTAAATACAGACCCCGGACTCACTGCCCACAGCAATGTAAATACAAACCCCAGCTCACTGTCCATAGCAGTGCAAATAAAACACCCCAGCTCACCGCCCACAGCAATGTAAATACAAACCCCAGCTCACTGCCCACAGCAATGTAAATACAAACCCCAGCTCACTGCCCACAGCAGTGTAAATAAAAAACCCCAGCTCACCGCCCACAGCAATGTAAATACAAACCCCAGCTCACTGCCCACAGCAATGTAAATACAAACCCCAGTTCACTGCCCACAGCGGTGTAGATACAAACCTCAGCTCACTGTCCACAGCAATGTAAATACAAACCCCAGTTCACTGCCCACAGCAGTGTAGATACAAAACCCAGCTCACTGCCCACAGCAGTGTAAATACAAACCTCAGCTCACTGCCTATAGCAATGTAAATACAAACCCCAGCTCACTGCCCACAGCAATGTAAATACAAACCCCAGTTCACTGCCCACAGCAATGTAAATACAAACCCCAGCTCACTGCCCACAGCAGTGTAGATACAAAACCCAGCTCACTGCCCACAGCAGTGTAAATACAAACCTCAGCTCACTGCCTATAGCAATGTAAATACAAACCCCAGCTCACTGCCCACAGCAATGTAAATACAAACCCCAGCTCACTGTCCACAGCAGTGTAAATACAAACCCCAGTTCACTGCCCACAGCAGTGTAGATACAAAACCCAGCTCACTGCCTACAGCAATGTAAATACAAACCCCAGTTCACTGCCCACAGCAATGTAAATACAAACCCCAGACTCACTGCCCACAGCAATGTAAATACAAACCCCAGCTCACTGCCCACAGCAATGTAAATACAAACCCCAGCTCACTGTCCACAGCAGTGTAAATACAAACCCCAGTTCACTGCCCACAGCAGTGTAGATACAAAACCCAGCTCACTGCCTACAGCAATGTAAATACAAAACCCAGCTCACTGCCTACAGCAATGTAAATACAAACCCCAGTTCACTGCCCACAGCAATGTAAATACAAACCCCAGCTCACTGTCCATAGCAGTGTAAATACAAACCCCAGCTCACTGTCCACAGCAGTGTAAATACAAACCCCAGCTCACTGCCCACAGCAGTGTAGATACAAACCCCAGCTCACTGCCCACAGCAGTGTAGATACAAACCCCAGACTCACTGTCCACAGCAATGTAAATACAAACCTCAAGATTCACTGTCCACAACAGCGTAGATACAAACCCCAGACTCACTGCCCACAGCAGTGTAAATACAAACCCCAGCTCACTGTCCACAGCAGTGTAAATACAAACCCCAGACTCATGCCCACAGCAGTATAAATACAAACCCCAGCTCACTGTTCACAGCAGTGTAAATACAAACCCCAGACTCATGCCCACAGCAGTATAAATACAAACCCCAGCTCACTGTCCACAGCAGTGTAGATACAAACCCCAGACTCACTGTCCACAGCAATGTAAATACAAACCGCAGACTCACTGCCCACAGCAGTGTAAATACAAACCCCAGCTCACTGCCCACAACAGTGAAAATACAAACCCCAGACTCACTGTCCACAGCAGTGAAAATACAAACCCCAGACTCACTGTCCACAGCAGTGTAGATACAAACCCGAGACTCACTGCCCACAGCAGTGTAAATACAAACCCCAGACTCACTGCCCACAGCAATGTAAATACAAACCCCAGTTCACTGCCCACAGTAGTGTAGATACAAAACCCAGCTCACTGCCTACAGCAATGTAAATACAAACCCCAGTTCACTGCCCACAGCAATGTAAATACAAACCCCAGACTCACTGCCCACAGCAATGTAAATACAAACCCCAGCTCACTGTCCATAGCAGTGTAAATACAAACCTCAGCTCACTGTCCTCAGCAGTGTAAATACAAACCCCAGCTCACTGTCCACAGCAATGTAAATACAAACCCCAGCTCACTGCCCACAACAGTGAAAATACAAACCCCAGACTCACTGTCCACAGCAGTGAAAATACAAACCCCAGACTCACTGTCCACAGCAATGTAAATACAAACCCCAGCTCACTGCCCACAACAGTGAAAATACAAACCCCAGACTCACTGTCCACAGCAGTGAAAATACAAACCCCAGACTCACTGCCCACAGCAGTGTAAATACAAACCCCAGCTCACTGTCCACAGCAATGTAAATACAAACCCCAGCTCACTGCCCACAACAGTGAAAATACAAACCCCAGACTCACTGTCCACAGCAGTGAAAATACAAACCCCAGACTCACTGTCCACAGCAGTGTAGATACAAACCCCAGCTCACTGTCCACAGCAGTGTAGATACAAACCCCAGCTCACTGCCCACAGCAGTGTAAATACAAACCCCAGCTCACTGTCCACAGCAGTGTAAATACAAACCTCAGCTCACTGTCCACAGCAATGTAGATACAAACCCCAGACTCACTGTCCACAGCAGTGTAGATACAAACCCCAGCTCACTGCCCACAGCAGTGAAAATACAAACCCCAGACTCACTGCCCACAGCAGTGTAGATACAAACCCCAGCTCACTGCCCACAGCAGTGAAAATACAAACCCCAGACTCACTGTCCACAGCAGTGTAGATACAAACCCCAGCTCACTGCCCACAGCAGTGTAGATACAAACCCGAGACTCACTGTCCACAACAGTATAGATACAAATCTCAGCTCACTGTCCACAGCAGTGAAAATACAAACCCCAGCTCACTGCCCACAGCAGTGTAGATACAAACCTCAGCTCACTGTCCACAGCAGTGTAGATACAAACCCCAGACTCACTGTCCACAGCAGTGTAGATACAAACCCGAGACTCACTGTCCACAGCAGTGTAGATACAAACCCCAGACTCACTGTCCACAGCAGTGTAGATACAAACCCCAGACTCACTGTCCACAGCAATGTAAATACAAACCCCAGACTCACTGTCCACAGCAGTGTAGATACAAACCCGAGACTCACTGTCCACAGCAGTGTAGATACAAACCCCAGACTCACTGTCCACAGCAGTGTAGATACAAACCCGAGACTCACTGTCCACAGCAGTGTAGATACAAACCCCAGACTCACTGTCCACAGCAGTGTAGATACAAACCCCAGACTCACTGTCCACAGCAGTGTAGATACAAACCCCAGACTCACTGTCCACAGCAGTGTAGATACAAACCCCAGACTCACTGTCCACAACAGTGTAGATACAAACACCGGGCTCACTGCTCAGTAAATTCCTGCAAATGAGTGAATGAATGACCTCAGACCATCTGTTTTCATGGTGTTAGTTGAGGGTGGAATGTTTGCCAGGACACCATGGGAACCCTTGAGCTCTTCTTCCAGTGGTGCTGTGGGATCTGCATTCACCTAAGTAGGGAGAGGGGGCCACAGTTTAATGCTGCCTCAGAAGATGGCATCTCCACAGTACAGCGCTCCCTCAGTACTGCACTGATGTGTCAGCCTTGATTATGTGCTCAAGTCCTGGAGTGAGGGTATGTAGTGTAATCACCCAGTTTTGTGGAAGTAGCCCCATTCTATAGAATGTGGTGTTTATTTGAACCTGGATATATCACCGGCCATCCATATTGCTTTTAAGGAAAGATTTCTGGTGCTGGGTTCAATGAAACATTATGCCCCCCGCCCCCGCCACACCAAAAAAAAGGGGACAGTGTTTAGGTTTGAGGAGCCATGGGAGCATTCTCACTGAGGTATGTAAAATTTTAAATGTTTTTAATTGGTTTATTGCTTTCATATATTCACACACTTTCCATGCAGAATAGTGTGAAATAGTGAAAGGATTTGCAGACTGATCAATAATCTGACAGGCTGCGATGTGAAGGCTCCTTACATGGCCGTAACCAGCTTTATACCAGCCGATAGGGTGGTTAGTCCTGAATGGCGGGACCCACTCCTCCCGGACGCAAATATCCTGCTCGATGGATATCAACCCAGAATTCAGAGCCGGAGCTCCAGGCTCCACTCACTGGGATTGTCTGGAGTGGGGTTTGAACCCTACACCTTCTAACTCAGAGGCAGGAGTATTGATGGAGTAAACCAGGACCATTGCTTCAAAGTCAGGAAAGTTGAAGTGAAATGTAAATTATATATTGGGAAGAACTTTTTTCTAACTCAAATTTTTGGAATAATTTTCCAGGAAGGTTGACAGAGGTCAAAACACTAGGGGCATTCAGAATATCCGAGGTATGGTACTGGAGGGATGAGCTTTGGCCCAAGTGGCTTATCCTCATCCTTGATTTCTTTGTGTTTAGCTCCATAAAGGAACTACCATATCATTATCATATCATGCTGCAAAAGTATTAAATATTGTGCATAATAGAAATGGGAGCATGCCATAAAGCATCTCATGTTTACAAAGTTTAAACAAATCCTTAGTTGCTGGTGGAAAGCTGAATGTGAGAAATCCATTTGCAGGCATCTTGTTGAAACCTTCCTCTTGTGTGAAATCTAGTCATCTTTTCAGCACCACAGACCACTATACTCCTTCAGCAGCCCTGAAACGTGTTCAGCAGTCCTGATATGTGTACATATTCAGCACTTTCCTGAGGGTTATATATGTTTTGCACTTCTGAGGGGTACATGTGTTTTGCATTCCTGAGAGGTATATATGTTTTATACTCCTGAGATGTATATGAGTTTTGCACTCCTGAGGGGTATATATGTTTTATACTCCTGAGATGTATATGTGTTTTGCACTCCTGAGGGGTCTTACGTGTTTTGCACTCCTGAGAGGTATATGTGTTTTGTGCTTCTGAGAGGGATATGAGTTTTGCACTCCTGAGGGGTCTGTGTGTTTTGCATTTCTGAGGGGTATATGTGTTTTGTGCTCCTGAGGGGTATATGTGCTTTGCACTCCTGAGGGGTCTATGTGTTTTACACTCCTGAGGGATTAATGTGTTTTGCAGCCCTAATACATATACATGTTCAGCTCACTGATGGGCAGATTTGTTAAGCTGCCCACCTCCTGGTTTACTAAGTAAAAATGTGTGAAATATTGGCATGGAAACCATCTATGATGCTGCCATGACAACCTTCCAAGTTTGTACTTTTGATTGTCTGAAAAAGCAACCTTCAAAACCAGCTTTTCACCAACAAAAGCTCAGTTTTTCCAACCTTGCTCCCACCTTCAAGATGGAAGTCAGAAACCCAGAGAAAGAAGAAACAAAGGAAGTAAAAGATTTTAAGCTGATTTTTATTTACAAAGAGGAAAACATTAGGAAAAATAAGAATAGGTTAAAATTAGGAAGAAAAATGTAAAAAAAATTGAAATGGAACAGATGGAGAGTAGGAAAGAACTAGGGAATATGGGTAACTGTGAGGCAAGCAGAATTTAAGCTTTTGTATTTATTTAAAATTGTCTTGTGTATATGTTTTAATTCTACAGGATTAATATTATACTGATAAACTGTAATATTAGTGTTTATTTCAGCGTCACTGTGTGTGAGCCGAATACAAACAAAACAAACAAACCCAGGGAGGCACAAATTTCCCTGGACCTAGCACAGCCTACGGGTTAATGGTTTTGATCTATTGGTGGTCGAATAGTTGAATTAAATGCCCTGTTTTGGTGAGGCTGGATTGTAAGTAGATTTTGGGTTGCTGAGTGCCCAGCGTCTGTGCATCATGAACAATCAGTATTGTTAGATTAAGCAGAGCCAATTATGGCGCTGCTTTGGATCCAAACAAAAAGAGAACATTCCAGGAATTCTTCTGTAACACATGACTGAAGCCAACCGATGGGCAATTGAACTTTGACCCTCTGTAGGGCTGGTGATCGCGTGTGCTTTTGTTTTCTGTACAATCCGTGGCGATGGTAAACAAGCTGCACACAGGGCTCATCCCTCGGCAATCGTGTTGAGCAAAACTTTCTCGAATGATGATAAATGCACGGTCGGCTCCATGAATGGAGAACAAAGCTGTCATTTTGTGCATGGCTCGAGGATCTGCAGATTTAAAAAGTTGCTTCTTTGCAAACCTTTGATCCACAGCCCATTTGGCCATTCATTCAGCAAACTCAATCTAAACTCAGTCCAAAAACACAAATTTTACATCTTCCTCCTAAGACCTAGTGGGTAAAAGCACCGCCCAGTGTAATACTAAGCCTCACAGAGCAGAAGGTCCCAGGTTTAATCTAGGGTCTGTGTTGATTTAGCTGATCTAGGCTGGGGTGAAAGTTCAGATGCTACATTGGGCTTCAGTGACTAGGCAAGGGAGGGAAAAGTCAGACAGGGTTTCTGCTGGAAAGTGTCCATGTGTCGATGTTACGTGAAGACGAAATTGGGTTTGGCTGTGATCCCCCTCCACTGTTCATTAGCCTACCCACACTCTCAGTCCAGGCTTACACATGAACAGTCACTCAGAAGGCAACTGACAACTGTGGACTTGTACCCCCAACTAGAATCAGCCCCTCAGGAGAAGGGAGAAAAGGGGGTTGGGGGGAGTTTCCCTATTAATATATCAGAGACCCCCATTTTATATTGTCTGCAGTTTACAGCAAAGTGCAGACTGCAGCAAATGGCAATATTTAAATCTGTGCTGCCCTCAAATAATAATAATTAGAGGAAAACACCAAACAATTCCTGCCTTGCAATTTCTGAAGGGTACTGTGAAGCCCTGTGTACCTCACACCCACCATCTGTCTGGGCCTCAAGAGTATAGACAAGCGACTCATGCAAGGGAAACTCTGGCTGCTACTGAAAATTTTAATTATATTGAAACACCAGGATTGTCAGCCAGGACCGGGAAGGGTGTGAATTCCCATTCAACATAATGAGGGATGGCTGAAAATGGGCCCACTGACTGCGTTACCAAAATTTGTGCTTACTTGGAGTGGTGAGGAAGAAGAGATGAGAGCAATCTAGTGTTTTTCCCCAGGGGACTGGTTAGTGCAGTGGGTTAGTATAATGGTCGATTTTGGTCTTCACCACCTGAGTGTCAGTCTGGCGAGGTGCATCACACGTCCTTTATAGAGCCTGGCCGTATGAAATGAATGCAGTGCCAATCAGGCAAGTCCTGTAAAGGGCGTGCAATCCAGTTTAACACCCAGCTGGTAATGTTGGAAATCTACTTCAGTCTTTCCACCTCTGAAATTTGGGTTGGAATCCCACTTGGACTGATGCTGATAAACCTCCTTCATTTGGAGTTAAGGGTCATAAATGCATTTAGGATTGTCTCTGCTCGATTCCTCATGAGTGTGAGCCAAAAAGCTCAAAACTTCCCCTGATTTAGCAATCTGATTGAGAGAGGACACATGCATGGCTTGTGTGCAAAATGGAAATATGTCATACAGGACAATTAAGGAGTTTGAGCTGCAGTTACATTGATGAGTCAGAAGAGAAGGAGCTTTTTCTCCGCATCGAGTCATGCTGTAACTGATCTGAAAATGTTTGACGTTGATACTGATTGCCTAAAATGGAAAGTCTTCCAATTCCCAACACTGATCTTCCTCACCATGACCATATATTCTTCTTTAATTATGATTGTATACAATATATCTCAGAATCATAGAAATTTACAGCACAGATGGAGGCCATTTGGCCCATTGTGTCTGTACTGGCCGAAAAAGAGCTAGCCAGCCTAATCCCACTTTCTAGCTCTTGGTCCGTAGCCCAGTAGGTTACAGCACTTCAAGTGCACATGCAGGTACTTTTTAAATGTGATGAGGGTTTCTGCCTCTACCACCCTTTCAGGCAGTGAGTTCCAAACCCCCACCATCCTCTGGGTGAAAAAATTCTCCTCAACTCTCCTCTAATCCTACCAATCACTTTAAATCTATGCCCCCCTCTCTGCTAAGGGAAATAGGTCCATCCTATCCACTCTATCTAGGCCCCTCATAATTTTATACACAAGAATGGACAAAATTTGTGAATGCACAAATTTGGGAATGAAAGGGTTAAGGGAGCATCTAAATGAACAATGCACAGCTCCAGCTAGTCTGCCTGGTGCAAATGATCTTGTGATTTGAGAAATTGGAAGAGTTGTCCTTTGTGGTGGACTAGCTGTGTACAGTAAAGCTTTGCCAGCTCCATGTTTGTTTATTCTTCTGATAACCACTCGAGGGTTGACACCGAATCTCTTTAGGATTGCTCAGAACACATTTGATGTTTCGCAGAGTCTGACAGTTTTCCCAGTTCATCGGCCTATTGTGAGCAGGGTTGCTGAAGGCTTGGCAGAAATAAAGGGCCTTTAGCCCTTAAACTTCTATGTGGCACAGAACTCAGAGCAAGGGATTCATTCTAACTGTTGTTATGTAGTTCCTAGTCACTGGTGTAATAAATTCTGTATTCAGCAGCTTACTACCCATTCTGTTCACGTTGACATAAAATTGATGATAGAAAAAATTACACTTTATACTCAGAATATTTATAACATGGAGGACATTTTAATACATCACATGCCTTCAGATGAAAGAGTTTTATCTTGTTCTCTCCTAAACATCTTGCCCACCATTTTGAAATCCTCACAGTCAAAAATGATGGACAGAAATAGCCCCAAAAACATGTTTTAATAACTTGTTATGTGGTAGGTTAAATCTCCTTCTCCCTTTCTCTAAACAATTCCCCCTCTCCCTTCCCTTTGCCTCCTGTGCATTCACCTCCTTCCTTCCTTAATTCCCTCTCCCCCTCATTCCCTCTCACTCATTCACTCTCTCGCACGCACACACACACTTTGGATCTCAGGTTATTCTTCGATCCTTTTCTTATCCATTCAGCACTTAATGTCCCCTTATCTCAGTTGGTACAAGGGACAGCTTCTCCTTCAGTCACTTTCTAATGCAGCAGTCTTAAAAAACATTCATATGTAAAGTATGGCTGAATCATGGTGATTAGAAATTTAGATTAATATTGAAGCAAATTATTAACTTGTTCAGTTTTTGAGCATTTCCGGAGGCAGTTCTAGGTACTGAGTGGTACATAGGAAATTAACCCTGGCCCCCACGTTTTAAAGTACATTAATTGAATAACAGGATAATGGAAATTTATTTGGTGCTGTGTACCCTCACATGAGTAGAAAATATTTAGATAAGCCCAGCAGCTTCTTACTAACCTTTCATATGCCATAACCTCACTAATTAAGAAACCATATTAAATGCTACTTCTGCTCACTGATGGCTTAATGGAATGGCTTCTATAATTTTGACTGTGCATGAAGTATATAAGGAAAAAAGTCAGTCAGGTCAATCTAGTCATTTGCTAACAGACATAAGTGGCTGGATTAACGGTCACCAAGCACACCCAAATGCTAGAAGTAATATGCATCATTTTGCTGTTAATAAATGATATAATCTAATCAGGACAGCCCTGACTGAGACAGCACTTGTCAATGGGTTGTGAAGCTTGTTGTCCATTGTTTGAGTTAAGTACCTGAAAAGCTACACTGTATTTCAGATGGTTTTCTGGATATAAGAATCTGATATTTTTGATGTACGGTTTTGGCAAGACCCAGCTGATGCCCACCTAATTCCTAGAGAGACTGCAACTGAAGGGACTAGACGCTTACTTCCCTTCTGAGAAACAATAATCCATCTTTTTTAGAAAATTCTGCATTGAAAGCCAATCAAAGGAAGTCAACTGACTGATTCCTCTGTTCAACCCTTTAATGAATTGGTTCAAAGATGCTGTGTTATTTGGGCTGACTTCAACAACTCACTTTTGTTGCTGTAAATGAGCAGTCTTGTTTGGATTTTAGTCCCTTATGAAAATGTGTGGTGTATTTGATACCAATCACGTTCTAACGTGATCTAGGTGCATAAAGGGAATCCTACATGTATTTCCAGAGACAGTAAGTGGGTCCATTCACCCATGGGAGGCTTTCCCAGGTTACTTGGCGCACAAGGTCTCACTTCAGTTCATAGGAAGCACAAAGTTGCATGTGGAAGCTGGCTTTTGTGTTGGGCACAAAGAAAAATATCCAAATCATAATTGCCCCGATCCGCAACACACTGCAGGAGTATTGTAGGTGGAAACTCACATCCTGTCACTCCATAACATGGCACATTGGGGCTTTGACAAGCCCAGCTTCTAAATCAGAACGCAGATTGCTTGATGATTTTAAATATAAAATTAACATGGGTAAACTACCACTGAAACCTAACAACTGTGGAAGTTATTCAAAAAGGAATAGTTCAAAAGAAAATGGCACGGTTTAGCAGCAGCAATGAGCTGCTGTTTGACTCGGATCCTTTGAAAAAGTTCTCACAAGTTTCCTTTGCCGTGTCAGTCACACCCTGTAATGTAAGCTCATAAACATGAATAGTAGGAGGAGGGAGTGACTACACAGATTAAGGGATTCTGATCATTTAATGACCCTTGAGACTACGTATCAAATATATATTTCTGCCTTGGACACTACGCATCAAATATATATTTCTGCTTTGGACACTACGCATCAAATATATATTTCTGCCAAAGTAGCGAGTCTTTTTTTGTTTGTATATTGCACTTGCATATTTCTGATTCCTGCTCTCCAGACTGTCTCTATGCCCCTGGGCTGAGGGAGTGGTGATATCAATGGATATGGATTCCAAGCATTGTGCGCTGATTGAACATGTTATTGAGAGAAGAACATTACATGTTGAAGGTTCACAGTGCATAACCAACTTTTTTTTGTATTCATTCTTGGAATGTGGACGTCGCTGGCAAGTCTGGCATTTATTGCCCATCCCTGGTTGACCTGAAAAGGGTGTGGTTGAACCTTTGCAGTCATTGGTGAAGGTACTCCCGCAATGCTGGAGGGAAGGAAGTGCTAGGATTTTGACCTAGCGACAATGAAGGAACGGCGATATATGTCCAAGCCAGAATAGTGTGTGACTTGGAGGGGAACTTGGTGGTGACGGTGTTCCCATGCACCTGCTGCCCTTGTCCTTCTAGGTAGGGGAGGTGCCAAAGACATCTTGGTGAGTTGCTGCAGCGCATCCTGTAGATAGTACACACTGCACCCACGGTCCGCCGGTGGTGGAGGGGGTGGATGTTTAGGCTAGTGGATGAGCTACCAATCAAGCAGATGGTGTGATGCTTTGTCCTGGATGACGTAGAGCTTCTTGACGGTTGTAGCTGCACCCATCCAGGCAAGTGAAGAGTATTTCTTCACACTCCTGACTTGTGTCTTTTCGGCAATGGAGAGACTTTGAGGAGTGAGGAGATGAGCCACTTAACCAAGAATACCCAGCCTCTGACCTGCTCCAGTAGACACAGCATTTATGGGGTTGTTCCAGTTGAGTTTCTGGTTGATGGTGGTGAACTCAACGACAGTCATGCCATTGAATGACATGGAGAGGTCCTTACTCTCTCTCTCGTCGGAGATAGTTGCACATATGTTGGGGGAATGTTACTTGCCACTTATCAGCCCAAACCTGGACGTTGTCCAGGTCTTGCTGGACATTAATAGCTGCTTTTGTATTGTGCACAAGAAAAAGTGTCCAAATCATAACAGCCCTAATCTGTAACACACCGTATGAAGTATTGTAGTTGCAAACTCGCCTCCTGTCATTCCAAAACATGGCCCATTGTATCTATCCAGAGGACAGTGCTACTATATGAAAAATCACACTTAAACCATTAGACTTCAATAAATACCCTGCCAAATACCCTTTTATGAAACTATTAATTCATCATCTCCAATTGCTCCCACCACCCAGTGACAGACCTGTAACCACCAGTCCTTCACCCTAATGTTATTCAGTCTAGAGTACTCTCTACAAAAAGCAGGACGAATCTAATCCGGCCAATTACTGCCCCATCAGTCTACTCTCATTCATCAGCAAAGTGATGGAAGGTGTCGTCAACAGTGCTATCAAGCAGCACTTACTCACCAATAACCTGCTCACCAATGCTCAGTTTGGGTTCCGTCAGGACCACTCGGCTCTAGACCTCATTACAGCCTTGGTCCAAACATGGACAAAAGAGCTGAATTCCAGAGGTGAGGTGAGAGTGACTGCCCTTGACATCAACGCAGCATTTGACCGAGTGTTCACCAAGCAGCCCTAGTAAAATTGAAGTCAATGGGAATCAGGGGGAAAACTCTCCAGTGGCTGGAGTCATACCTAGCAGAAAGGAAGATGGTAGTGGTTGTTGGAGGCCAATCATCTCAGCCCCAGGACATTGCTGCAGGATTTCCTCAGGGCAGTGTCCTTGGCCCAACCATCTTCAGCTGCTTCATCAATGACCTTCCCTCCATCATAAGGTCAGAAATGGGGATGTTCGCTGATGATTGCACAGTGTTCAGTTCCATTTGCAACTCCTCAGATAATGAAGCTGTCTGTGCAGCAAGACCTGGACAACATCCAGGCTTGGGCTCATAAGTGGCAAGTAACATTCGCGCCAGACAAGTGCCAGGCAATGACTATCTCCAACAATAGAGAGTCTAACCACCTCCGCTTGACATTCAACGGCATTACCATCGCCGAATCCCCCACCATCAACATCCTGGGGGTCACCAGAAATTTAACTGGACCAGCCATCTAAATACTGTGGCTACAAGAGCAGGTCAGAGGCTGGGTATTCTGCGGCGAGTGACTCACTCCTGACTCCCCAAAGCCTTTCCACCATCTACAAGGCACAAGTCAGGAGTGTGATGGAATACTCTCCACTTGCCTGGATGAGTGAAGCTCCAACAACACTCAAGAAGCTCGACACCATCCAGGACAAAGCATCCCGCTTGATTGGCACCCCATCCATCACCCTAAACATTCACTCCCTTCACCACCGGCGCACTGTGGCTGCAGTGTGTACCATCCACAGGATGCACAGTAGCAACTTGCCAAGGCTTCTTCGACAGCACCTCCCAAACCCACGACCTCTACCACCTAGAAGGACAAGGGCAGCAGACACATGGGAACAACACCACATGCACGTTCCCCTCCAAGTCACACACCATCCCAACTTGGAAATATATCGCCTTTCCTTCATCGTCGCTGGCTCAAAATCCTGGAACTCCCTACCTAACAGCACTGTGGGAGAACCTTCACCACACAGACTGCAACGGTTCAAGAAGGCGGCTCACCACCACCTTCTCAAAGGCAATTAGGGATGAGCAATAAATGCTGGTCTCGCCAGTGACGCCCACATCCCATGAACAAATAAAAGAAAAGACACAACCCCAGTTTGGAAGGACAGTATCTATAACTCTACTGCTAACTAGGTGTTTCTCATGCTTTGTGGGCAGTGTGAAAATTTCACACTTTATTAAAATTGTAATGATAACACAGAAGGAGCCTCATAACCCTCTGTTACTAGTCCCTGAACTGCCTCCCAACTGGCTGACATCCTGCTGCACCCAATCTGAATTTACTGAATTGGCTAGAGCAGTTTGCAAGGAGCTTCTGTGAAACTATGGGAGGACCCAGTTGAGAAATGATCAGTTGCACTTGGTCTTGAAACCTTCCTACCTGCTCCACAGGAAGTTGACTCAGTTTCCAAAAACATGTGGGAATTGGATAAATGCTAAGACTGTACATGCATGAGATGACGATAGGTTCTAGTTTGGAAGTGGTGGCTGCTTTGTTAAACAGCTCACTCACTCACCATTAAGGTCATGTGAGAAGATTGTCCATCTTGAAAGAGGTTACAGTGATATCTGCTGCCAATGACAGAACTGAAGTGTGGTTCAGAATGAGACCCTTACATTAATCGGATGGGGAAGGGCACTTGGCAAAAATGGCTACTGTAAGGGACAGCATCCCAGGTGTTTATCCCTTGTGTCATGGCAGAGTATTCAGTTGTAAGTTGAGGGAGCATCGGTATCTCAAGAATGTTGAAGATCGTATTTATCATTGGTGATCTAACATTCCATGCCTTAGCTATTATCTCCTCAAACAAAATTCCCTCTTTATCTCCCCTCAGTTCTTTTTGTGACCTGGTGCATCTCAGAGCTCAGTGGGTTTTTTTACCTGTATTTAAATTTCCAAGTTTTAACTCTCTGCCGCCCCTTCCAACCAAGAATCGAGATGCTTATGTGCAGGGGGTGGAGAGAAGGAGGAAAAACCATGTGACTAAGATAGCTCCAAACTCCAAAAAGGGAAATACTGTGAGTAAAAGAATCAAATTCAGAAAGAGTGAAACAGTTCTCAATATAAACTGAGTGTTTACATTGAATTAACCAGATTAAAATGTGGAAGCACGTTCCTTCAGTTGGTAATTTAACGTTCCTTCAGTTGGTAATCTAATGTTCCTTCAGTTGGTAATTTGACGTTCCTTCAGTTGGTAATTTGACGTTCCTTCAGTTGGTAATATAACCTTCCTTCAGTTCGTAATCTAACCTTCCTTCAGTTCGTAATCTAACCTTCCTTCAGTTCGTAATCTAACCTTCCTTCAGTTGGTAATCTAATGTTCCTTCAGTTGGTAATCTAATGTTCCTTCCGTTGGTAATCGAACCTTCCTTCAGTTGGTAATCTAACCTTCCTTCAGTTGGTAATCTAACGTTTCTTCAGTTGGTAATCTAACGTTCCTTCAGTTGTTAATCTAATGTTCCTTCAATTGGTAATCTAACGTTCCTTCAGTTGGTAATCTAACCTTCCTTCAGTTGGTAATCTAACCTTCCTTCAGTTGGTAATCTAACCTTCCTTCAGTTGGTAATCTAATGTTCCTTCAGTTGGTAATCTAACGTTCCTTCAGTTGTTAATCTAATGTTCCTTCAATTGGTAATCTAACGTTCCTTCAGTTGGTAATCTAACGTTCCTTCAATTGGTAATCTAACGTTCCTTCAGTTGGTAATCTAACGTTCCTTCAGTTGGTAATCTAACGTTCCTTCAGTTGGTAATCTAACCTTCCTTCAGTTGGTAATCTAACGTTCCTTCAGTTGGTAATTTAACCTTCTTTCAGTTGGTAATTTAACCTTCCTTCAGTTGGTAATCTAACGTTCCTTCAGTTGGTAATCTAACCTTCCTTCAGTTGGTAATCTAACCTTCCTTCAGTGGGTAATCTAACGTTCCTTCAGTTGGTAATTTAACCTTCCTTCAGTTGGTAATCTAACCTTCCTTCAGTTAGTAATCTAACCTTCCTTCAGTTGGTAATCTAACGTTCCTTCAGTTGGTAATCTAACGTTCCTTCAGTTGGTAATCTAACGTTCCTTCAGTTGGTAATCTAATGTTCCTTCAGTTGGTAATTCAACCTTCCTTCAGTTGGTAATTTAACGTTCCTTCAGTTAGTAATTTAACCTTCCTTCAGTTGGTAATCTAACGTTCCTACAGTTGGGAATCTAACCTTCCTTCAGTTGGTAATCTAACCTTCCTTCAGTTGGTAATTTAACGTTCCTTCAGTTAGTAATCTAACCTTCCTTCAGTTAGTAATCTAACCTTCCTTCAGTTGGTAATCTAACGTTCCTTCAGTTGGTAATCTAACCTTCCTTCAGTTGGTAATTTAACCTTCCTTCAGTTGGTAATCTAACGTTCCTTCAGTTGGTAATTTAACCTTCCTTCAGTTGGTAATCTAACGTTCCTTCAGTTGGTAATCTAACGTTCCTTCAGTTGTTAATCTAACGTTCCTTCAGTTGGTAATCTAACCTTCCTTCAGTTGGTAATCTAACCTTCCTTCAGTTGGTAATCTAACCTTCCTTCAGTTGGTAATTTAACGTTCCTTCAGTTAGTAATCTAATGTTCCTTCAGTTAGTAATCTAACCTTCCTTCAGTTGGTAATCTAACCTTCCTTCAGTTGGTAATCTAACGTTCCTTCAGTTGGTAATCTAACCTTCCTTCAGTTGGTAATCTAACCTTCCTTCAGTTGGTAATCTAACGTTCCTTCAGTTGGTAATCTAACCTTCCTTCAGTTGGTAATTTAACGTTCCTTCAGTTAGTAATCTAACCTTCCTTCAGTTGGTAATCTAACCTTCCTTCAGTTGGTAATCTAACGTTCCTTCAGTTGGTAATTTAACCTTCTTTCAGTTGGTAATCTAACCTTCCTTCAGTTGGTAATTTAACCTTCCTTCAGTTGGTAATTTAACCTTCCTTCAGTTGGTAATTTAACCTTCCTTCAGTTGGTAATCTAACGTTCCTTCAGTTGGTAATCTAACGTTCCTTCAGTTGGTAATTTAACGTTCCTTCAGTTGGTAATCTAACGTTCCTTCAGTTGGTAATCTAACGTTCCTTCAGTTGGTAATTTAACCTTCCTTCAGTTGGTAATTTAACCTTCCTTCAGTTGGTAATCTAACGTTCCTTCAGTTGGTAATCTAACGTTCCTTCAGTTGGTAATCTAACCTTCCTTCAGTTGGTAATCTAACGTTCCTTCAGTTGGTAATCTAACGTTCCTTCAGTTGGTAATCTAATGTTCCTTCAGTTGGTAATCTAACGTTCCTTCAGTTGGTAATCTAATGTTCCTTCAGTTGGTAATTTAACCTTCCTTCAGTTGGTAATTTAACCTTCCTTCAGTTGGTAATTTAACGTTCCTTCAGTTGGTAATCTAACGTTCCTTCAGTTGGTAATCTAACCTTCCTTCAGTTGGTAATCTAACGTTCCTTCAGTTGGTAATCTAACGTTCCTTCAGTTGGTAATCTAACCTTCCTTCAGTTGGTAATCTAACCTTCCTTCAGTTGGTAATCTAACGTTCCTTCAGTTGGTAATCTAACGTTCCTTCAGTTGGTAATTTAACCTTCCTTCAGTTGGTAATTTAACGTTCCTTCAGTTGGTAATCTAACCTTCCTTCAGTTGGTAATTTAACCTTCCTTCAGTTGGTAATCTAACGTTCCTTCAGTTGGTAATCTAACGTTCCTTCAGTTGGTAATTTAACCTTCCTTCAGTTGGTAATCTAACGTTCCTTCAGTTGGTAATCTAACGTTCCTTCAGTTGGTAATCTAACCTTCCTTCAGTTGGTAATCTAACGTTCCTTCAGTTGGTAATCTAACGTTCCTTCAGTTGGTAATCTAACCTTCCTTCAGTTGGTAATCTAACCTTCCTTCAGTTGGTAATCTAACGTTCCTTCAGTTGGTAATTTAACCTTCCTTCAGTTGGTAATATAACGTTCCTTCAGTTGGTAATTTAACCTTCCTTCAGTTGGTAATTTAACCTTCCTTCAGTTGGTAATCTAACGTTCCTTCAGTTGGTAATCTAACGTTCCTTCAGTTGGTAATTTAACCTTCCTTCAGTTGGTAATCTAACGTTCCTTCAGTTGGTAATCTAACCTTCCTTCAGTTGGTAATTTAACCTTCCTTCAGTTGGTAATCTAACGTTCCTTCAGTTGGTAATCTAACGTTCCTTCAGTTCGTAATCTAATGTTCCTTCAGTTGGTAATCTAACGTTCCTTCAGTTGGTAATCTAACGTTCCTTCAGTTGGTAATCTAACGTTCCTTCAGTTGGTAATCTAACGTTCCTTCAGTTGGTAATCTAACCTTCCTTCAGTTGGTAATTTAACGTTCCTTCAGTTGGTAATTTAACGTTCCTTCAGTTGGTAATCTAACGTTCCTTCAGTTGGTAATCTAACCTTCCTTCAGTTGGTAATTTAACGTTCCTTCAGTTGGTAATCTAACGTTCCTTCAGTTGGTAATCTAACGTTCCTTCAGTTGGTAATTTAACCTTCCTTCAGTTGGTAATTTAACATTCCTTCAGTTGGTAATCTAAGGTTCCTTCAGTTGGTAACCTAACGTTCCTTCAGTTGGTAATTAAACTTCCTTCAGTAGGTAATCTAACGTTCCTTCAGTTGGTAATCTAACGTTCCTTCAGTTGGTAATTAAACTTCCTTCAGTTGGTGATCTAACGTTCCTTCAGTTGGTAATCTAACGTTCCTTCAGTTGGTAATCTAACGTTCCTTCAGTTGGTAATCTAACGTTCCTTCAGTTGGTAATCTAACCTTCCTTCAGTTGGTAATCTAACCTTCCTTCAGTTGGTAATCTAACCTTCCTTCAGTTGGTAATTTAACCTTCCTTCAGTTGGTAATTTAACCTTCCTTCAGTTGGTAATTTAACCTTACTTCAGTTGGTAATCTAACGTTCCTTCAGTTGGTAATCTAACGTTCCTTCAGTTGGTAATCTAACGTTCCTTTAGTTGGTAATCTAACGTTCCTTCAGTTGGTAATTTAACCTTCCTTCAGTTGGTAATTTAACGTTCCTTCAGTTGGTAATTTAACGTTCCTTCAGTTGGTAATCTAACGTTCCTTCAGTTGGTAATCTAACGTTCCTTCAGTTGGTAATTTAACGTTCCTTCAGTTGGTAATTTAACGTTCCTTCAGTTGGTAATTTAACGTTCCTTCAGTTGGTAATCTAACGTTCCTTCAGTTGGTAATCTAACGTTCCTTCAGTTGGTAATTTAACCTTCCTTCAGTTGGTAATTTAACGTTCCTTCAGTTGGTAATTTAACGTTCCTTCAGTTGGTAATCTAACGTTCCTTTAGTTGGTAATCTAACGTTCCTTCAGTTGGTAATTTAACCTTCCTTCAGTTGGTAATTTAACGTTCCTTCAGTTGGTAATTTAACCTTCCTTCAGTTGGTAATTTAACGTTCCTTCAGTTGGTAATCTAACGTTCCTTCAGTTGGTAATTTAACGTTCCTTCAGTTGGTAATCTAACGTTCCTTCAGTTGGTAATTTAACCTTCCTTCAGTTGGTAATTTAACGTTCCTTCAGTTGGTAATCTAACGTTCCTTCAGTTGGTAATCTAACGTTCCTTTAGTTGGTAATCTAACCTTCCTTCAGTTGGTAATTTAACGTTCCTTCAGTTGGTAATTTAACGTTCCTTCAGTTGGTAATCTAACGTTCCTTTAGTTGGTAATCTAACGTTCCTTCAGTTGGTAATTTAACCTTCCTTCAGTTGGTAATTTAACGTTCCTTCAGTTGGTAATTTAACCTTCCTTCAGTTGGTAATTTAACGTTCCTTCAGTTGGTAATCTAACGTTCCTTCAGTTGGTAATTTAACGTTCCTTCAGTTGGTAATCTAACGTTCCTTCAGTTGGTAATTTAACCTTCCTTCAGTTGGTAATTTAACGTTCCTTCAGTTGGTAATCTAACGTTCCTTCAGTTGGTAATCTAACGTTCCTTTAGTTGGTAATCTAACGTTCCTTCAGTTGGTAATTTAACGTTCCTTCAGTTGGTAATTTAACCTTCCTTCAGTTGGTAATTTAACGTTCCTTCAGTTGGTAATTTAACCTTCCTTCAGTTGGTAATTTAACGTTCCTTCAGTTGGTAATCTAACGTTCCTTTAGTTGGTAATCTAACGTTCCTTCAGTTGGTAATCTAACCTTCCTTCAGTTGGTAATTTAACCTTCCTTCAGTTGGTAATTTAACGTTCCTTCAGTTGGTAATTTAACCTTCCTTCAGTTGGTAATTTCACCTTCCTTCAGTTGGTAATCTTACGTTCCTTCAGTTGGTAATTTAACGTTCCTTCAGTTGGTAATTTCACCTTCCTTCAGTTGGTAATCTTACGTTCCTTCAGTTGGTAATCTAACGATCCTTCAGTTGGTAATCGAACGATCCTTCAGTTGGTAATTTAACGTTCCTTCAGTTGGTAATCTAACGTTCCTTCAGTTGGTAATCTAACGTTCCTTCAGTTGGTAATCTAACGATCCTTCAGTTGGTAATCTTACGTTCCTTCAGTTGGTAATCTAACGATCCTTCAGTTGGTAATCTAACGATCCTTCAGTTGGTAATCTTACGTTCCTTCAGTTGGTAATCTAACGATCCTTCAGTTGGTAATCTTACGTTCCTTCAGTTGGTAATCTAACGATCCTTCAGTTGGTAATCTAACGATCCTTCAGTTGGTAATTTAACCTTCCTTCAGTTGGTAATCTAACGTTCCTTCAGTTGGTAATCTAACGTTCCTTCAGTTGGTAATCTAACGATCCTTCAGTTGGTAATCTTACGTTCCTTCAGTTGGTAATCTAACGATCCTTCAGTTGGTAATCTAACGTTCCTTCAGTTGGTAATCTTACGTTCCTTCAGTTGGTAATTTAACCTTCCTTCAGTTGGTAATTTCACCTTCCTTCAGTTGGTAATTTAACCTTCCTTCAGTCGGTAATTTAACGTTCCTTCAGTCGATAATCTAACGTTCCTTCAGTTGGTAATCTAACCATCCTTCAGTTGGTAATCTAACGTTCCTTCAGTTGGTAATCTAACGTTCCTTCAGTTGGTAATCTAACGTTCCTTCAGTTGGTAATCTAACGTTCCTTCAGTTGGTAATCTAACGTTCCTTCAGTTGGTAATCTGACGTTCCTTCAGTTGGTAATCTAACCTTCCTTCAATTGGTAATCTAACGTTCCTTCAGTTGGTAATCTCACGATCCTTCAGTTGGTAATTTAACTTTCCTTTAGTTGGTAATTTAACGTTCCTTCAGTTGGTAATCTCACGTTCCTTCAGTTGGTAATCTGACGTTCCTTCAGTTGGTAATTTAACGTTCCTTCAGTTGGTAATCTAACGTTCCTTCAGTTGGTAATCTAACGTTTCCTCAGTTGGTAATTTAACGTTCCTTCAGTTGGTAATCTAACGTTCCTTCAGTTGGTAATCTAACGTTTCCTCAGTTGGTAATTTAACGTTCCTTCAGTTGGTAATCTAACGTTCCTTCAGTTGGTAATCTAACGTTCCTTCAGTCGGTAATCTAACGTTCCTTCAGTTGGTAATCTAACCTTCCTTCAGTTGGTAATCTAACGTTCCTTCAGTTGGTAATCTAATGTTCCTTCAGTTGGTAATTTGACGTTCCTTCAGTTGGTAATTTGACGTTCCTTCAGTTGGTAATTTAACCTTCCTTCAGTTGGTAATCTAACGTTCCTACAGTTGGTAATCTAACGTTCCTTCAGTTGGTAATCTAACCTTCCTTCAGTTGGTAATTTAACCATCCTTCAGTTGGTAATCTAACGTTCCTTCAGTTGGTAATCTAATGTTCCTTCAGTTGGTAATTTAACCTTCCTTCAGTTGGTAATTTAACCATCCTTCAGTTGGTAATCTAACGTTCCTCTGGCGGTCTCTCCCCCCCTCTGGTGCTCTCTCCCCCCCTCTGGTGCTCTCTCCCCCCCTCTGGCGCCCTCTTCGCCCCCTCTGGCGCCCTCTTCCCCCTCTCTGGCGCCCTCTTCCCCCCCTCTGGCGCCCTCTTCCCCCCCTCTGGCGCCCTCTTCCCCCCTTCTGGCGCCCTCTTCCCCCCCTCTGGCGCCCTCTTCCCCCCTCTGGCGCCCCATTCTCTCCCTCTGGCGCTCTCTCCCCTCCCTCTGGCGCTCTCTCCCCTCCCTCTGGCGCTCTGTTCCCCCCCTCTGGCGCTCTCTTCCCCCCCTCTGGCGCTCTCTTCCCCCCCTCTGGCGCTCTCTCCCCCCACCTCTGGCGCTCTCTCCCCCCACCTCTGGCGCCCTCTCCCCCCACCCACTGGCGCCCTCTTCCCCCCTCTGGCGCCCTCTTCCCCCCTCTGGCGCCCTCTTCCCCCCTCTGGCGCCCTCTTCCCCCCTCTGGCGCCCTCTTCCCCCCTCTGGCGCCCTCTTCCCCCCTCTGGCGCCCTCTTCCCCCCCCCCCTCTGGCGCTCTCTTCCCCCCCTCTGGCGCTCTCTTCCCCCCCCTCTGGCGCTCTCTTCCCCCCCTCTGGCGCTCTCTTCCCCCCCTCTGGCGCTCTCTTCCCCCCCTCTGGCGCTCTCTTCCCCCCTCAGGCGCTCTCTTCCCCCCTCTGGCGCTCTCTTCCCCCCTCTGGCGCTCTCTTCCCCCCTCTGGCGCTCTCTTCCCCCCTCTGGCGCTCTCTTCCCCCCTCTGGCGCCCTCTGGCGCCCTCTTCCCCCCTCTGGCGCCCTCTTCCCCCCTCTGGCGCCCTCTTCCCCCCTCTGGCGCCCTCTTCCCCCCTCTGGCGCCCTCTTCCCCCCTCTGGCGCCCTCTTCCCCCCTCTGGCGCCCTCTTCCCCCCTCTGGCGCCCTCTTCCCCCCTCTGGCGCTCTCTTCCCCCCTCTGGCGCCGACTTCCCCCCTCTGGCGCCCTCTTCCCCCCTCTGGCGCCCTCTTCCCCCCTCTGGCGCCGTCTTCCCCCCTCTGGCGCCGTCTTCCCCCCTCTGGCGCCGTCTTCCCCCCTCTGGCGCCGTCTTCCCCCCTCTGGCGCCGTCTTCCCCCCTCTGGCGCCCTCTTCCCCCCTCTGGCGCCCTCTTCCCCCCCTCTGGCGCCCTCTTCCCCCCTCTGGCGCCCTCTTCCCCCCTCTGGCGCCCTCTTCCCCCCTCTGGCGCCCTCTTCCCCCCTCTGGCGCTCTCTTCCCCACCTCTGGCGCTCTCTTCCCCACCTCTGGCGCTCTCTTCCCCACCTCTGGCGCTCTCTTCCCCACCTCTGGCGCTCTCTTCCCCCCCTCTGGCGCTCTCTCCCCCCACCTCTGGCGCTCTCTCCCCCCACCTCTGGCGCTCTCTCCCCCCACCCACTGGCGCCCTCTTCCCCCCCTCTGGCGCCCTCTTTCCCCCCTCTGGCGCCCTCTTTCCCCCCTCTGGCGCCCTCTTCCCCCCCTCTGGCGCCCTCTTCCCCCCCTCTGGCGCCCTCTTCCCCCCTCTGGCGCCCTCTTCCCCCCCTCTGGCGCCCTCTTCCCCCTCTCTGGCGCCCTCTTCCCCCCCTCTGGCGCCCTCTTCCCCCCTCTGGCGCCCTCTTCCCCCCTTCTGGCGCCCTCTTCCCCCCCTCTGGCGCCCTCTTCCCCCCTCTGGCGCCCCCTTCTCTCCCTCTGGCGCTCTCTCCCCTCCCTCTGGCGCTCTCTCCCCTCCCTCTGGCGCTCTGTTCCCCCCCTCTGGCGCTCTCTTCCCCCCCCTCTGGCGCTCTCTTCCCCCCCTCTGGCGCTCTCTCCCCCCACCTCTGGCGCTCTCTCCCCCCACCTCTGGCGCCCTCTCCCCCCACCCACTGGCGCCCTCTTCCCCCCTCTGGCGCCCTCTTCCCCCCTCTGGCGCCCTCTTCCCCCCTCTGGCGCCCTCTTCCCCCCTCTGGCGCCCTCTTCCCCCCCCCCCCTCTGGCGCTCTCTTCCCCCCCTCTGGCGCTCTCTTCCCCCCCCTCTGGCGCTCTCTTCCCCCCCTCTGGCGCTCTCTTCCCCCCCTCTGGCGCTCTCTTCCCCCCCTCTGGCGCTCTCTTCCCCCCTCTGGCGCTCTCTTCCCCCCTCTGGCGCTCTCTTCCCCCCTCTGGCGCTCTCTTCCCCCCTCTGGCGCTCTCTTCCCCCCTCTGGCGCCCTCTGGCGCCCTCTTCCCCCCTCTGGCGCCCTCTTCCCCCCTCTGGCGCCCTCTTCCCCCCTCTGGCGCCCTCTTCCCCCCTCTGGCGCCCTCTTCCCCCCTCTGGCGCCCTCTTCCCCCCTCTGGCGCTCTCTTCCCCCCTCTGGCGCTCTCTTCCCCCCTCTGGCGCTCTCTTCCCCCCTCTGGCGCTGACTTCCCCCCACTGGCGCTGACTTCCCCCCTCTGGCGCCTTCTTCCCCCCTCTGGCGCCTTCTTCCCCCCTCTGGCGCCCTCTTCCCCCCTCTGGCGCCCTCTTCCCCCCTCTGGCGCCCTCTTCCCCCCTCTGGCGCCCTCTTCCCCCCTCTGGCGCCCTCTTCCCCCCTCTGGCGCCCTCTTCCCCCCTCTGGCGCCCTCTTCCCCCCTCTGGCGCCGACTTCCCCCCTCTGGCGCCCTCTTCCCCCCTCTGGCGCCCTCTTCCCCCCTCTGGCGCCGTCTTCCCCCCTCTGGCGCCGTCTTCCCCCCTCTGGCGCCGTCTTCCCCCCTCTGGCGCCCTCTTCCCCCCACTGGCGCCGTCTTCCCCCCTCTGGCGCCGTCTTCCCCCCTCTGGCGCCGTCTTCCCCCCTCTGGCGCCGTCTTCCCCCCTCTGGCGCCGTCTTCCCCCCTCTGGCGCCCTCTTCCCCCCTCTGGCGCCCTCTTCCCCCCCTCTGGCGCCCTCTTCCCCCCCTCTGGCGCCCTCTTCCCCCCTCTGGCGCACTCTTCCCCCCTCTGGCGCCCTCTTCCCCCCTCTGGCGCCCTCTTCCCCCCCTCTGGCGCCCTCTTCCCCCCCTCTGGCGCCCTCTTCCCCCCCTCTGGCGCCCTCTTCCCCCCCTCTGGCGCCCTCTTCCCCCCCTCTGGCGCCCTCTTCCCCCCCTCTGGCGCCCTCTTCCCCCCTCTGGCGCCCTCTTCCCCCCCTCTGGCGCCCTCTTCCCCCCTCTGGCGCCCTCTTCCCCCCCCTCTGGCGCTCTCTTCCCCACCTCTGGCGCTCTCTTCCCCACCTCTGGCGCTCTCTTCCCCACCTCTGGCGCTCTCTTCCCCACCTCTGGCGCTCTCTTCCCCACCTCTGGCGCTCTCTCCCCCCACCTCTGGCGCTCTCTCCCCCCACCTCTGGCGCTCTCTCCCCCCACCCACTGGCGCCCTCTTCCCCCCCTCTGGCGCCCTCTTTCCCCCCTCTGGCGCCCTCTTTCCCCCCTCTGGCGCCCTCTTCCCCCCCTCTGGCGCCCTCTTCCCCCCCTCTGGCGCCCTCTTCCCCCCTCTGGCGCCCTCTTCCCCCCCTCTGGCGCCCTCTTCCCCCTCTCTGGCGCCCTCTTCCCCCCCTCTGGCGCCCTCTTCCCCCCCTCTGGCGCCCTCTTCCCCCCTTCTGGCGCCCTCTTCCCCCCCCTCTGGCGCCCTCTTCCCCCCTCTGGCGCCCCCTTCTCTCCCTCTGGCGCTCTCTCCCCTCCCTCTGGCGCTCTCTCCCCTCCCTCTGGCGCTCTGTTCCCCCCCTCTGGCGCTCTCTTCCCCCCCTCTGGCGCTCTCTTCCCCCCTCTGGCGCTCTCTCCCCCCCACCTCTGGCGCTCTCTCCCCCCACCTCTGGCGCCCTCTCCCCCCACCCACTGGCGCCCTCTTCCCCCTCTGGCGCCCTCTTCCCCCTCTGGCGCCCTCTTCCCCCCTCTGGCGCCCTCTTCCCCCTCTGGCGCCCTCTTCCCCCCCTCTGGCGCCCTCTTCCCCTCCCCTCTCCCCCTCCCCCCCTCTGGCGCTCTCTTCCCCCCCTCTGGCGCTCTCTTCCCCCCCTCTGCGCTCTCTTCCCCCCTCTGGCGCTCTCTTCCCCCCCTCTGGCGCTCTCTTCCCCCCTCTGGCGCTCTCTTCCCCCCTCTGGCGCTCTCTTCCCCCCTCTGGCGCTCTCTTCCCCCCTCTGGCGCTCTCTTCCCCCCTCTGGCGCCCTCTGGCGCCCTCTTCCCCCTCTGGCGCCCTCTTCCCCCCTCTGGCGCCCTCTTCCCCCCTCTGGCGCCTCTTCCCCCCTCTGGCGCCCTCTTCCCCCCTCTGGCGCCCTCTTCCCCCTCTGGCGCCCTCTTCCCCCTCTGGCGCTCTCTTCCCCCCTCTGGCGCCGACTTCCCCCCTCTGGCGCCCTCTTCCCCCCTCTGGCGCCCTCTTCCCCCCCTCTGGCGCCGTCTTCCCCCCTCTGGCGCCGTCTTCCCCCCTCTGGCGCCGTCTTCCCCCTCTGGCGCCGTCTTCCCCCCTCTGGCGCCGTCTTCCCCCCTCTGGCGCCCTCTTCCCCCCACTGGCGCCGTCTTCCCCCCCCCTCTGGCGCCGTCTTCCCCCCCTCTGGCGCCGTCTTCCCCCCTCTGGCGCCGTCTTCCCCCCTCTGGCGCCGTCTTCCCCCCTCTGGCGCCCTCTTCCCCCCTCTGGCGCCCTGTTCCCCCCTCTGGCGCCCTCTTCCCCCCTCTGGCGCCCTCTTCCCCCCTCTGGCGCCCTTTCCCCCTCTGGCGCCCTCTTCCCCCCTCTGGCGCCCTCTTCCCCCCCTCTGGCGCCCTCTTCCCCCCTCTGGCGCCCTCTTCCCCACCTCTGGCGCCCTCTTCCCCACCTCTGGCGCCCTCTTCCCACCTCTGGCGCCCTCTTCCCCCCCTCTGGCGCCCTCTTCCCCCCCTCTGGCGCCCTCTTCCCCCCCTCTGGCGCCCTCTTCCCCCCCTCTGGCGCCCTCTTCCCCCCCTCTGGCGCCCTCTTCCCCCCCTCTGGCGCCCTCTTCCCCCCCTCTGGCGCCCTCTTCCCCCCCCTCTGGCGCTCTCTTCCCA